>NC_142067.1:130416219-130738719 GCF_059756535.1 Pantherophis guttatus
TTAACAGCCTTTGTTTTGAAAAAGACTTGAGTTATTTTAGTAAATTAAGTTTTGCACAAACTTTGTGTGTGATGCGTTCTTTGGGATCCGTAGCTGGGGCAGAACAGATTCTAGGTTCTTATTGTTGAAACCTCTGCAAACTTCAAGCACTTCTAAATTAGGCACATCTATTGTAGCCGGACATTTTCTGTCACCATCATTAGTCAAGACAAAAACAATGGAGGGGAAAGACGCTAAACTTATGAATAAATGCAAAAAAAAAAAAAAGTGTTTGGATAGACAAAGGGCCCAGTCATTTTTTTTCAGCCTATAATTATGCATTCCTCCAGAGAAAGTGCCAATTAAATATAGTAACAGGGTATGAGTTTATACTCCTCTTATCCCCCACCCAAAATCAGTTAATCTCAATCATTTATCTCCTGTCTAACCTCCGTGGAATTTTACACACTTCCACCCAAGGGCGAAGGAGAAGCAAATGGCACACCTGGGTTGCAATATGCCTCTTCTGCCATGGGCAAAATGTACCATTTTGCCACGGACAAAATAAGGATCAGCAAGGACAGAAGCCGTAACAGGTCTTGATTGTCGTAGCAAAGACCCCCTTACCTCCAAAAAACTCCTTTGCAAAGATTTGTTGCTCTTCCTACTTTGACCCTGAGTGATAGAAAGATACCGAGACGTAGACCTATGATGGCATTTCTCAAACTAGGTAGCTTGAAGATGTGTGGACTTCAACTCCCAGAATTCCCCAGCTGGTAAAGTTGAGAGACCCTGCTCTGTCGAGACCCATTCCCACGATTTTTTTCATAATATTTTGAACATTTTCTTAATGTCACACACACTTCCTACTTCATGAACCTCAATCCCTACCATTCCTGGTCACCCAGAATTGCTTTCTGCAGATACAAGGATGTGACATAGTTTCATATGAGTTGACGGACATTTTCATAAGGGGACAAGCAGAAGAACAAACCACTATCCCATTTCTCTTTTCTTAGATATGTTAATAATAATAATAATAATAATAATAATAATAATAATAATAATAATAATAATAATTTTATTTCTATACCGCCCTTCTCCCGAAGGACTCAGGGTGGTGTACAGCCAATTTAAAAACACAAGACACAACAATAATTAAAAATTAAAATAATTAAATAGATTTGGCCGATTTAAAACCCCAAAAATTTAAAATACCCCAATGTTCTACTCAGTTCTGTGAAGATGCTGCCCAAACCTGTTGGAACAATGTTCTTCTTCTTGCCTCCATATTGCAATCTTCATCAATCCAACTGTGAGGGGCATGGATCAGGAAATTTCTTCTGAAGTTCAGCAACCGGAAACTTGCATTAGGACGTTTTCAAGGCTGATGAATCCACTGGGACATGGCTCCTAAGAAGGTGACATTCTTCTCCTTGAATGAATGGTGAGGAGGAAAGCAGAAGGCAACTGAAGCAAGAGAGATGGCGTTAGAAGCAAAGGCCATCTTAAATAAGGGATCATAATATTCGATTATAACAGAATAACAAGAGTTGGAAGGAATCTTGGAAGTCTTCTAGTCCAACATCCTGCTCAGGCAGGAGACCCAATACAATTTTGGACAAATGCCTGTCCAATCTTTTGTTAAAAGCCACCAGTGATGGACTTCTGAAGGCAACTTCTGTTCCACTGGTTAATTGTTTCCACTGTTAGGAAGCTTCTCCTTAATTCCAGGTTGTATCTCTCATTGATCAGTTTCCATCCATTCTTCCTTGTCTGGCCTTCGGGTGCTTTGGAGAATAGGTTGACCTCCTCCTCTTTCTGGCAGCCCCTCAGATATCAGAAGACTCCTGTCATGTCACCCCTAGTCCTTCTCTTTATTAAGCTAGACATACGTCTATGGAGAGTCTCGGTCATCGAGGTCATGGTTGTCCAAAAGGTGCTTTTCCTGGTTTTTCTTTGAAAAGCTGAAGAGCTGAAGAAGATGGGAAGAGAAACATCTTCAAAGAAAAACCGGAAAAAAAAACACTTCTTGAAAAAAAACACCTTTGGGAAAACGAGACATCCCCCATTCTTGCAACCGTTCTTCCTATGTTTTAGCCTCCAGTCCCCTGATCATTGTTGTTGCTCTTCTCTGCAATCTTTCTAAATCTCAACACCTTTTCTATATCATGGCGACCACCAAAATATTATAGATACAGTATTCCTATTGTAGGTCAGATTGGTCATTTAATTGACTTTCCATTCTGAAGTCCCAAAGAAAAAGTTCCCTTTGATTGGAGTTGACTTCTGATGACCCCAAGAACACATTTTCTTGGCTACTATTTGCTGTTGACTTCTTCCAAGACCTGATGGCCATTCTCAACTCTGGCCTATAACCCAGTGGTGGAATTCAAATTTTTTTTACTACCGGTTCTGTGGGCATGACTTGGTGGGCGTGGCTTGGTGAGCATGGCAAGGGAAGGATACTGCAAAATCTCCATTCCCACCCCACTCTGGGACCAGCCAGAGGTGGTATTTGCCGGTTCTCCGAATTATTCAAAATTTCCGCTACCAGTTCTCCAGAACCTATCAGAACCTGCTGAATAGCACCCTTGCTATAACTTTGGGACTTCTGCATGGCCTTTCATCCGAGTAGTAACTCGGACAAGATTAGCAAGTTTCTGCTATCTGCCCTTAATATTATTTCAGGTGAGGTTACTCTTTTAATAAAGCGAATCTTCTGTACTCTTAACCAAGGTGTTCATTAGAGGTAATCCTTTACTCGAGAGATAAAAATGCTTTGAATTAAGTTAAAAGCAAAGATTGCTAGAAAAGATAAAGCCAGAAGCCAGCGAGAAAGATAATATTTAAATAAAACATTTTTTTCCTGGCCAGCCATAATATTTTGCTTTGAGTCCTATTACAGGGTAGATATTCGAGCATCCATACGAAGATCCGACGCAGAAGTAGGAGTATGGAAACCACTTATTCTCTGTGTTATTTTACTATAGCAACCATAAGAACTTCTGCTTTGGTGATTGGAATATTGGAATATTCTTTATTGGCTAAGTGTGATTGGACACACAAGGAATTTGGGTGAAGCTCTCAGTGTACAAACAAAGTGATACGTCATAGATCACAAATCATAAGATGCCATCATAAATCATAAGATACAAAAAACAAGTAGTAAATCGTAAGATACCAATAGGAGAAGGAAGTAGGAAAGGTGAGAAGCATAATAGCAATACTACCCTCAATTCTACCCTCAAAATGACACTATAGGGCACCGCACGTCAGAACAAGATTCAAGGACAGTTTTTTCCCCCATGCCATCACTCTGCTAAACAACTCATTCTCACAACACTGTCAAACTATCTAGAAAGCCAGTATTTTACCATCATTATTCTCATCTTCCCTATTCCCGATCTCCTTATCTTCTTATGATGATAACTTACAGACCCCTCACATCCTGGACATAAACTGTTTCAACTCCTACCCTCAAAACGACACTATAGAGCATTGCATGCCAGAACAACTAGATACAAGGACAGTTTTTCCCCAAACGCCATCCCTCTGCTAAACAAATAATTCCCTCAACACTGTCAAACTATTCACTAAGTCTGCACTACTATTAATCTTCTCATCGTTCCCATCACCCATCTCCTCCCACTTATGACTGTATGTCTGTAACCTTGTTGCTTGCATCCTTAAGTTTTATATTGATCGTTTCCTAGTATGATTTGATTGCTTATTTGTACCCTATGACTATCATTAAGTGTTGTACCTTATGATTCTTGACGAATGTATCTTGTCTTTTTATGTACGCTGAGAGCGTATGCATCAAGACAAATTCCTTGTGTGTCCAATCACACTTGGCCAATAAAAAATTCTGTTCTATTCTATTCTAACTTTGTTGCTTATCATTATTGTTGTATGTACATTGAGAGTTTACGCACCGGAAACAAATTCCTTGTGTGTCCAATCACACTTGGGGTTTGGTGTCTTCTCTAGCAGGTTGTTAGCAAGCAAACAAGATCCGCAGGACAAGAAACAATGGATGGAAACTAATCAAGGAGAGAAGCAACCTGGAGTTAAGGAGAAACTTCCTAACAGTGAGAACGATTAACCAGTGGAACAGCTTGCCACCAGAAATTGTGGGTGAGCCATCACTGGTGGTTTTTAAGAAGAGACTGGACAGCCACTTGTCTGGAATGGTATAAGGTCTCCTGCCTGAGCAGAGGGTTGGACTAGAAGACCTCCAAGGTCCCTTTCTGCTCTATTCTTTTGTGACTCAGGCTCCTTAGTACCATTTGGTCCATGAGTATCATGTGGATTTATCTACAAATACCTATTAAGAAACGCCGGGATATTTCCGAGGAGGATAATCCATTTAATGACTTTACTCAGAGGATTTCTAAAGATACAACTCAGCCGAGGGAAAGCATTAAGGGCAGGCCTGCAAACACCCCTAAATATGTATTTATTTCTTTAGAAGGCTTATAAGTTATGCTGTCTTATACAGGTAGTCCTCGACTTATGACCACAATGGAGGCCAAAATTTCCGTTGCTAAGCGAGACAGTTGTTCAGTGAATTTTGCTCCATTTTATGATATTGCTGGCCAGAGTTGTTAAGTTGAATCACTGCAGTTTTGAAGATAGTAACCTGGTTGTTAAGTGAATCCAGCTTCCCCATTGACTTGGCTTGTCGGAAGGTCGCAAAAGCGGATCACGTGACCCCAGGACACTGCAACCGTCATAAATGTGAGCCGGTTGCGAAGCCTCCAAATTTTGATCCTGTGATCATGGGGATGTTGCAGTGGTCATATGCATGTGACAAACGGTCACAGGTCAGTTTTTTCAGGGACGTTGTAACTTTAAACTGTCACTAAATGAGGCGTTGTAAGTCAAGGACTACCTGTCTATCATAATCCTTAAGTGGCTCACGGTGATGTTCCATAAAAACAGATTAAATATAACCAACGCAACTCTGCAACTCTCACACCTTATGGAAGCAAAAAAATCAAATAGACACCGGACTCCAATTTCAAAATGAGAAATCCCACCAGTGTCGTTTGATCTTGTGTGGGGGCAAAAAAAAAGAGTCCGCTTTATGGTACCAGCTCTGTCTAAATCAGTTTTAGAGCTCGAATCATTAAAGACCTAGAAATAAAGAGAAATGTCCTGATAGCGAGAGCAATTAAATAGTGGAAGAACTTCAGGGTTTCCCAAACATCGGGTTTCCTGTCTGAGCAGGGGGTTGGACTAGAAGACCTCCGAGGTCCCTTCCAACTCTGTGATTCTCTTATTTTGAGGGGTTTTTTTCCCCCTTCTAGGATTCTCCATCTGTGGAATCCTTCCTGAAGTCTCTCTTCGTTTGTTGAAGTCAACTCTCTCACAATCTAAGACGGTACAGGTAGTCCTCGACTTACAACAACAATTGAGCCCCAGATTTCGGTTGCTACGTGAGACAGTTGTTAAGGGAATTTTGCCCCATTTTACGGTCATGAAATGTTTGCAAGAAAACAGCCAAGCTCAGAGAGCACCAAGGACCCCACAGTCCTCCTTCTCCTCCTCCTTTCCACAAACCCTACTTCCTCCTAGTCCTGATGATGTTCCCTAGTTGGGCCATGAAACGTCTGCAAAGAAACCAAGAAACTCTGAACCAAGTTCAGAGGAACCAAGGACCCCACAGTTGAACCCTGAGCTGCAAATATTCTTTCTTCCAAGTTGGTTAAAGCACTTTGTGAGATACATTTTGTAGAGGTTTTTCTGTCGATTGGCCCACTTTCTATTTTGCTGATTTATTTTGTATTCTGCTATTTAATGTTCATTCTATTTCACTTTATCGTCTACCACCGAGACTCATTTCAGAGTCAAACCATGCTAAAACCGAATCAATCAAATTTAGGGTGTTATCTCTCCTTCCAGAGTTTTTTTCACTGCAGGAGTCTTAATTTTAATACCAAGCGTTTACTTTTAGTTTGAAGCTCCCTATAGTTTAAAACCTAGTAATTCATCAGTATTTTTTGTATTTGTTTTTGATTTGTAAGGAGGTCGGAGTGAATTATTCCTGAAGCATAATTTGTGTCTATTGCCTAAAGAACTAGTAGTGAGCTATTTAACAAAATCTGGGAAACAGACCAGGGATCAGATGTTACAAAGAACATTAAGACATCAACTGTAAGTTATTTAAAAGTTCAAATTGCCCCTTTTTAAAAAAAATTATGAGCAACTTAAAAACTAACTCTTGAGTTATACGATAGACCAGCACCATCTAATGGATAGCAGAAGAATGAGGATGAAATTATAATTCTGGCCAAGTAGCCCTCTCAAAATTAGATGCAAGGGGGGGGAACTCCGATCTGAATGAGAAGTACTTCAAGATATTTGGAAAATAAGGAAAGAAAGCGCTTATCAGAAAACAGAAGAAAAACTGATCGCTTGAGGCATCAAATAATAAGCAATTAAAATTGCAATGTATTTTTTTCTAAACAATGCCTTGCAACTTTTAGCTGTAGTTTTAAGACTTACAATCTTTTGGTTTTTTTACTTTATTGGTATTACACTCATTTGTTTAGACACTGTTTGAAGTTACAACAGCACTGGAGAAAAAAGATTTGCTCCTCATAATTACAATCTTTTCAGCATCCTCATTGGTCTCATGATTAAAATTGGGACAAAATTTGATAATTGATGTGTATTTATGACAGCTGATGGGGTCACGTGATCCCCATTTCTGACCTTCCCAGCTGGCTTCTGACAAGCAAAGTCAATAGAAGAAGCCTGATTCGTTTAACAACTGTGTGATTCACTTAATGACTGTGGCAAAGAAAAGCTGTCTTGCTTATCAACGGAAATTCTGGCTCCAATTTTGGCCTGAGTTGAGGCCTACCTGTTTATTTATCTAGTATTGAATTTTAGAACATCAAAGTAGCTTCAGATTGTTTGTCAGCCTATTTGTCAGGGGCTGGTATCCAACTATTTTATGTTAATTTTATTGGCTATTGACATATTCGCAAAATATAACAAATCCCAAGTAATTTGCAAGGTTTTTCAATCCAGAGAATCATAAATTCTGTCTAGATTTCATGTTTTTTTTCCCCTCATGAATCACATACGTGCTCCAATCTCAGCAGAGCGTACTTCCCTGAATAAAACTGTGTGCTGCAAAATCATTTTTCTACACTAATGAACACAAGGAAAGGGTTTTTTTTTTTAAAAAAAAACTTGCTCATCATTTTATGACTTTTCATTTTGTTTTTCCTTTTCTAATTTGTAAACTTGGCCTTGTCAGAAGAATAATTTGGGGGTCCAACTCCAAGAATAAATAAAAATGAGATCCAGACAGCTGTGAGGAAAGACGAAATATTTATTCCTAAAAGCAAGACAATTTGCTTTTAAGAGTAAGCTGCAGAGAAATGGGGTAAACAGTAGAATTTTTTAGAGGGAGCTTGTCTCGGTGTGTCTAGGGTGACACTTGAGGGGTGTGTGTGGGGGTACATAGGTATGTTTATTCTTGTGAACATGCAGTTCCTCTGAGAGACCTAATTTAATTAACTCTGTATTTGCAGACCTTATCCTTTGATATGTGGATTAGGTCTGGGTAATTTATTTGGGGGATTAACTTGGTTTCAGCTTGACTGTCAGTTATCTAGCGGAGACACCACTTCTCAAACCATTGTGGATTCTGTTAATATTTTAAGGGAAACGGTGTAAAGAATAAAATATATTTGGATGTGATGCTTCTTACTGCCTTCTGTGCTTTACATAATTACAACATCTTCCCAGTCAAAAGATTGGACAACGTGGTATTGGGAGTGAGGCGTTAAACGCATCCCGTGAAAATCTCAAGAAAATAAAAGTTGACACGTCTGTCAGGACCTTCTTCTTGATGCCCGTTAAATATTTATGGCTGTGCTTTTATTGAGAAATCGATAACGCGATATCTTGCTTAGCATATTCATAGCGGGAGCTCTCCAAAAGCAAGCCATTACAATGTCTTTTTAGAAAGCCAGGAATGCGCTGTGTTAACCCGTGTTGAGCAACATAATTAAAATTCTTATAATTCCCATGACGCTTCCATCTATATTTGGGGTCTTGCCAAATCAGGGAAACAATTCGGTTGCCGTGGAAACTAATTTTACTCCGCGATTGTTTCGTTTCTAAACATAGCAAAAGTATTTGCAAATCTGCCTCTGCGTTCTGGCTTGAAATTCTCAATAGTTGCTCGCCGTGGAAGCTTTGGAGCTGACAAAATGAGGGCAGCTAAAATGCACCCGCTTTCGATTCCTGGGAACAATTAGAAATGTTGCTGGGTTATTTGACAATTAACAATGAAATGCTTGACCTATGGATGCAGCCAAACCATTTCCAGATTATGGGAGAAGAGAAATAAGAATAATCACCTGCAAGGGACTTTAAATGTACAGAGTCCAAGCTCAGGCTAGCCAGCTGGGTTATGGCTTTCGTCCTGTGCTGGATCTTGGGTGAGGGGCTGCTTGTTCTAATCCTACCATTCTGCCTTTGTTACCTGTCAAACTTTGCTGCAGGGAGTTTCGAAATATCCTATCTTGAATGCTTTGCTTATGAATAGAGCCATCTAGACAGCTGGCTTCCTCTTTCAATAAGCTCTTTATCCCCTTAAGTGTTGGCATCAGCTGTGGGTTATTAAGAAAGACCAGGAGCTGCTTTCTGCCTCTAAAAACATGTTTCTGCATTTCTCCTTTGGGGAAATATAATATTCTGTACCTTTTTTAAAAAAATATTTCCCAAAATATTTCTTTCTTCTGGGGGAGGGGCTTCCCACATTCTTTTTATTCTAATGAATGAATAAGATTGAAGGACACCATGAAAGTCATTTAAACTCTGGCTCTGCCTCTCTTTCTCCTACACAAATGGTCACATCATACCATGTAGTAATGGATGGGGTGACCAGGCTGAAATCAGGATGAAATACCATTAATATGCATTAAATTTAAAGCTTGCATTTCGTTCAGGAATTTGATGCAGCATATGTAGTGGCTCCCTTTTTCTATCTTTTCCCAGAACAACAACCTGGATTATTAAACACCTGAAATCCTCCTCAGGTTAAAAATTAAACTATTAAAAAGTTACAGTTTGGAGTAAGGCAGTTCTGCGCTAGCTATAATACTATTTGCTTGGCTGTGGCTTAATGAAAATTCAGCCATTGTGGCTCTTTAATCATGGTTAACGGCACAGCATGAATGATAAACTCTAAAGTGGCTTTTCAACAAGCTATTATTTAAAACACCCTGCCTAAAAGTGAGACAATTTTGTATAGATAAACTAAAAGAAAGCAGAATGTTGTGATTTTTAAAAGAGCCATTCTGACTTTTGGGAGCCTGTAGCTCCCTCTGGTGTTCTTGTCTTGCAATATGACTTTTCAAAGTTTATGGAGAGATCGACAAAATATACACCAGGCAACGTTTTAAATCATGTACCATAGACTGCAAATTTCTTGGAAATAGAATGGACTTTTCTAATTGTAATTTTACCGCTAAATCTGTTTTTATTTTCCAAGCTGAAAGGTTTGATTCTTTATTAAAGGGATGTTTTCTCCCAATGGTGAAAATAATTGTTTTTTTACTATCAGTTCTATGGGCGTAGCTTGGTGGGCATGGCAGGGGAAGGATACTGCAAAATCCCCATTCCCGCCCCACTCCAGAAGGATATTACAAAATCCCCATTCCCTCCCCACTCCTGGGGGAAGGATACTGCAAAATCCCCATTCCCTCCCCACTCCTGGGGGAAGGATATTGCAAAATCTCCATTCCCACCCCACTCGGGGACCAGCCAGAGGTGGTATTTGCTGGTTCTCCAAACAGATCAAAATTTCCGCTACCGGTTCTCCAGAACCTGTCAGAACCTGCTGGATTTCACCCTGTTTTCTCCCCTACCTATTGTGCTGGGTTCTAGGAATGTAACATTGTTAGTTTTCACACACATCCAGCTAATTTATTTAGATTATATAGAGTTACTAGAATCCTACTAGTAATTCACTTAACAACTGTGGCAAGAAAAAAATGGGGCAAAACTGATTTAACCACTGTCTGGCTTTGCAATGGAAATTTTAGCTAAATTGTAGTCGTAATTCGAGGACTTTCTGTGTAAGGAAAGGCACCAGAGTCTGTCGGTCCATCCATTTAACGATTGCAGTGATTCACTTAATAACCCTGCTAAGAAAGGTTGTCAGATGGGGGCAAAACTCACTTAACAACTGTCTCACTTAGCAAGAGAAATGTTGTGGTCGTAAGGCGAGGACTAATGATAGATCCCATGCATTTATTTCTTAGTCCACCTTGTCTCCAGCAAGCTCAGAGGGGCAGAGATGTTTCTTCTTGCCTTAACTGATTCCACAAATTTACGTGGATCCATCCATCTATCTTAGGTTGTTAGTTTGAGGTCCGAGCTTGGCAATTTAGTTTCAAACATTTTGTCACCATTCAAGGAGACATTGTCAGTGTGTTTTGAGTTGTGCTCGTCTGTCAGAACACAGGTCTTTAAATACCATTTTATGAGATTCAAAGACATTTCTTATGTATAGGTATAGGTATGTGTGTGTATTTCTTTTGAGAGTGGACATCAGAATTTCCTTTTTTTTATTTTGCGTGCCAGTGTGTTCACAGAAAAAAAAGTGACAATAAAGGTTATCTTACCATAAAAGAGTGTGTGGCTCCACATCAAATAACAAATCCACAAACAAAGATGAAATCCAGCCTCCCCAGTCTTCATCCTGGATTAATTGGAGGTTGCTTGAGGAAACACAATCACAGCCATAAGGATACGTTGCACAGATTGAACTGCGATGGTAAAATGATGATAAAAGGCTGGGAACATTTTCACTGATGGCCTTTATTGGCACCCCAGGAAAAGTGATGCCCACGTGCCGAGACCTGTTAAGAATTTTTTTTTAAAGTGCTAACATAATCCAAGATCTGAAGTTCTTTGCTCTGCACTTCAGTGCAAGTGGTTTAATTTGAAAATGCTGCCAGATGGCTGGCAGAGGGTGGCTGGCAAAGATATACAGAGAAGCAGGTTTGTGCACCTTGGGGGGAAAACACACCTGTGTTTAGGGTGGAAAAGCAGAAGGAAAACACCTAGAATTCCATCTGGGAAATTTAGTTCAGGTAAAACATTCCATGTCTGGTTGTAAATAGAATTGGCTTAAAGCAGGGTTCTCCAATCTTGGCAACTTTAAGCCTGGAGGACTTTAATTTGTAGACTTCCCCAGCAAGCAAAGCTGGCTGGGAAATTTTGGGACTTGAAGTTCTCCAGGTTTAATAGAATAGAATAGAATATTCTCTCAGTGTACATAAAAGAAAAGATACGTTCATCAAGAATCATTTTTATTTTTTTATTTTATTTTATTTTATTTTCAATACTCAGGGCAGTGCACAGCCAGAATTAAAAACATTAAAAACATGAAATACAAATATTAAAAACAATTAAAATCTATATAAATTTGGTAAATCATAAGGTACAACACTTAATGATAGTCATAGGTTACAAATAAGCAATCAGGAAACAATATCATTATAAATCGTAAGTATACCAGCAACAAGGTCACAGTCATGCAGTCATAAGTGGAAGGAGATGGGTGGTGGGAACAATGAGAAGATTAATAGTAGTGCAGACTTAGTGAATAGTTTGACAGCGCTGAGGGAATTATTTGTTTAGCAGAGTGATGGCATTCGGGGAAAAACTGTCCTGTGTCTAGTTGTTCTGGTGTGCAGTGCCCTATAACGTCGTTTTGAGGGTAGGAGTTGAAACAGTTTATGTCCAGGATGTGAGGGGCCTGTAGATATTTTCACAGCCCTCTTTTTGACTCGTGCAGTATGGAGGTCCTCCGTGGAAGACAGGTTGGTAGCCATTGTTTTTTCTGTAGTTCTAACTATCCTCTGAAGTCTGTGTCTGTCTTGTTGGGTTGCAGAGCCAAACCAGACAGTTATGGAGGTGCAGATGACAGACTCAGGAATTCCTCTGTAGAAAGTTGCCAAAGTTGGAGACTCCTGGCTTAAAGGTATCCTATCAGATCTTTGGATCCAGGCATGGAGCATAGCGAGCCAGTTTGGTGCAATGGTTACGCCAACATGAGCTCTAAGCCAACTTTAGTCGGCTGGGTGTCCTTGGGCCAGCCACACCTTCTCAGCCCTGGGAGGAAGGCAATGGCAAACCACTTCTTGAAAGATGGTTTCAGAAAGAAAACTGCAGGGATTTGTCCAGGCAGTTGCTGGGAGTCAGCAAATGCACACACACACACACACAGAGAGAGAGAGAGAGAGAGAGAGAGGGAGGGAGGGGGAGAGAGAGAGAGAGATCTGTGTTAAAATAACATAGGAATATGTTATCTTAACACAGATTTAGAGATTGGATAACCATTTGTCTGAAGTGGCGTAGGGTTTCCTGCCTAAGCAGGGGGTTGGACTAGAAGACCTCCAAGGTCCCTTCTAACTCTGCTATTCTAAATTGTAAATGTTGGAACCCTCCCAGCCAGTGAAGACCTGGCTGAAAAACCGAGCTAACGGGACTACCAAAAATTCATATCGAGACTGTAAAGATGACCGGCTCAAGGTTGACTCAGCCTTCCGTCCTTCATGATGAGGACCAAGATTGTTGGGGGCAAAGAGGCTGACTCTGTAAACTGCTTAGAGAGGGGCTGGAAAGCACTGGGAAGCGGTATATAAGTCTAAGTGCTGTTGCAATTACATATAGTCCTTGACTTAGAACAATTCATTTAGTGACCTTTTGAAGTTACAACGGCACTGAAAGCAGTGACTTATGACCGTTTTTCACACTTACGACCATTGCAGCATCTCTACTATCACGTGATCAAGATTCAGACGCTTGGCAACTGACTCACATTTATGACGGTTGCAGTGTCCCCCTCCCCCGGGGTCACGTGATACCTTTTTGCAATCTTCTGACCAGCAAAGTCAATGGGGAAGCTGGGTTCACTTAACGATGGGTTACTCACTTAACAACTGCAGCAAGAAAAGTCATTAAACGGGGGAAAATGCACCTGTCTCACTTAACAACATAAACGTTGGGTTCAATGGTGGTCGTAAGTGGAGGGCAAGTAAAATTTTGTGTGAATGCAGAGGGGGGGAAGAGGGGGAGGGGAACCTGCAAGGAAGGCTAAGGCAGTGGTGTGAACCCAAGGGGGAAAAAAAATAAACCGGATACGCGGCTTATGCATGCTGGAGGAAGCCAGATTTAGAGATCTCCCTCGATCCCTTTTTTTTTTTTTTTCCGCAAAGTCGAAAAAGCCGCCTTTGCCATCCGTCCCCGAGCCACGCCCACTCTTTCCAAGCTCCACTTCGGATTGGCCGAGAGGGGAAGACTCTCGCCGCCCCCTCCCCTCCGCTCTTGGTGCAATGGTTCGGTCCGAGCCAGAGCCGCGCCCCGGAAGCGGCTTTAAACCCCGCCCTTCCCTCTCTTTCTTCCAATCACGCCCCGTTTTCTCGATCTAACGAGCCTTCCCATTGGCTCCCCAACGGAACCCCACCACTGAGAAAGAGTGGAGGGGGGGCAAGGAGGAGGAAGGGAAAGGACTCGGAAGCTTTCTCTCAGCCTTGAGAGTGAGGCGTTCTCCTGTCAAAAGGAGGGAGGAGGAGAGGAGAGCGCAGGCGCGGCAGGGCGGGGCAGGAGCGAGGGGGGGTGGCTGAAGCGTCTCGCGCTCTCCTGTCGAAGGAGGGAGGAGGAGTGGAGAGCGCAGGCGCGGCAGGGCGGGGCAGGAGCGGCCGAGGGCGGGGGGGCGGGGGCGGAAGCGTCTCGCGACGGCCGCGGGGGCTGCCGGGAGAGGCCGGAAGCGGCGCTGTTGCCGCGGCGGCGGCGGCGGCGGCGGGTCCAAGATGGCGGTGCAGGAGTCGGCGGCGCAGCTCTCCATGACGCTGAAGGTGCAGGAGTACCCCACGCTCAAGGTGGGCCGCCTCGCCTCGCCCCCCCCGCTCCCCTCAGGGGGACCCTCCCCCCTCCCTCCTCCCCTCCCCCTCCTCAGCCCCTCCCCTCGGAGCCCCCCCTCCTCCCCCTCCCCCACCGCCAGGCCTTTGTGGGGAAGGGAGGGCGAGGCTGCTGCTTCCTCCCCGCCCAGGAGGAGGAGAGGGGGAAAAAGGGGGTGGGGGTCCCCGGGAGGGGAGGAGGAGGAGGGGGCGCCGCCCTGGAGGGTCTTTTGAGGGGTCTTTCCGCTTCACCCCCCCCGTCCCCTCCCCTTCCCAAAGGTAACACAAAACGGGCCTCCTGATTCTCCCCCCCCGCTTCCCCACAGCAACAACAACCCTGTGAGGTGGGCTGAGAGGAAGAGAAAAGACGCTGAAAGGAGGGGCGGCGGCGAAACACCCCTCCCCCTCAGACTAGTGAGTCCTCGACCTACGACCACCAGGGAAAGCCCCTCCCCCCCCCAGTTGCTCAGCGAGACGTTTCTTCAGTGGAGGTTTTGCCCCCGTTTTTTTTTTTTACGACCTTTCTGGCCACGGCTGCTAAGCGAGTCGTCGCACGGTCGTTAAGTGAATCTGGTTCTCTCCTCTCTTCTTTCCCCTCCTCCTCCCCCCCCCTTGACTTTGGTCGTCGGAAGGTCGCCCAAGGGGATGGATCACGTGACATTGTGACCGTCATAAACAGGAGTCGGTGGCCAAGGGTGCGAACTTGCGATCATGGGGGCAGGGGGTGGGGTGGGGATGCTGCTGCAACGGTCGTTAAGTGTGAAAAACGGTCGTCGCTTTCTTCAGTGCCGTTGTAACTTCGAACGGTCACTAAATGAGCTATAAGTCGAGGGTTAGCTGTACTCCTTTTGTTTGTGGGTTTGTTTAGTTATAAAATTTACTGGCCGCCCATCTTGCCATCGGGTGGTAACTCTGGGAGGCTTGCAGTGACATCTAAGCCAAAACAAAAAAAAAAAGTTAAAAATAAACATTAATGCTCATAATTATGAAATAAAGAATTACAGGTAATCCTTAACGTACAACAGTTCATTTTGTGGACATTCGAAGTTACAACGGCACTGAACAAAGTGACTTAAGACCATTTTTCACACTTAATGACCGTTGCAGAACCCTGTGATCAAAATTCAGGCCTTTGGCAACTGACTCATACTTATAACGGTCCCAGGGTCACATGATTGACCTTCTGACGAGCAAAATCAATGGGGGAGCCAGATTCACTTAACAACCGGGTGACTAACTTATCAGTTCCAGTGATTCGCTTAACAACTGTGGCCAGAAAAGTTGTAAAACAGGGCAAAACTCACTTAACAAATGTCTCACTTAGCAACAAAAATTTGGGGGCTCAATTGCCGTGGTAAGGTGAGGACTACCTGTAGTTGACTTTGTCACAGTGCTCTTAGACTCAGCCGTGGGATACTTTGGAGCCACTGATGGCCGCCTGGGCTGGTCCCTGCAGTTTCCTTGGCTTGCCATTGCCTCCTTCCCAGGGCTGAGAGAGAGTGACTGGCCCAAGGTCACCTACCTGGCTTCATGCAGAAGGCGGGACTACAGCTCTCAGTCTTCCGGCCTCTAGCTTGGTGCCTTAACATAGATCATACTATCATCGGGCTGGAAGGGGCTTCGGAGGTGTTCTAGTCTAACCCTCTGCTCAAGCAGGAGACCTTCTACCACTGTGGACAAATGGCTGTCCAGTCCCTTCTTAAAAACCTCCAATGATGGAGCACCCACAACTTCTGGAAGCAACTTCTGTTCCACTGGTTAACATAATGACAGAATAATATTTGAAGAGGGACTTCAGAGATCTTCTAGTCTAACCCTCTGCTCAAGCAGGAGATCCTGACCTATACCATTTCAGACAAATGATGGTCCAGTCTCTTCTTAAAAACCTCCAGTGATGGAGCATCCACAACTCCAGGAGACAAACTGTTCCATTGTTCTGTCAGAAAAATTCCCTTTACTTCTAGGTTACATCCCCTTTTAACAAGCTTCCACCCATTGCTCCGTGTCCTGCCTTCCCGTGCTTTGGAGAATAAGTCCATCCCCTCTTCTCTGTGACAGACCCTCAAGTCCTTGGAAGACGGCTATCCTGTCCCCTCTAGCCTTTCCCTTCAATAGTCCAGGCATTCCTAATTCCCTCAGCCATTCATAAGATGGTTTAGCCCCCCCCAGGTCTCTTCTCCGCACGCTTTCCAGGGTCTCGACATCTTCTTTCTATCATGGTGACCAAAACTGGACTCAGTGTTTTAAGTGTGGCCTCACCAGCATTGAGAGAAGCACCAACCTGGCTCTCTGTGTAACCCTGCCATATTTTAAGATCCAAGTGAAGTGCTCTGAGACTTTGGGATGAAATTATAGACCAAGATTGAGGGGGGGATGCCTGGTCTGAAAAGCTCTTTTGGGCATTTCCTCCCTGTTTTTCTGGAAAGGAAACCTGTGATCAGCATGTCTGCCCTCTAAATCCCAGGGGCCCCAATTCACCTGGGAATCACTCCTCAGCTGAGTTGAGTGCCTTGAGGCTCTGAAATTACTGCTCTGGAAACCATTAGTGCCTCTGCTGAGGGTCAGAGCTTAGTTTCTTGGTGCAGGTTTCTGAAGCTGATAATGCACATGATAATGATGGAATTTCTGCAGCCCAATAGCCTTCACTTTCCAAGGCTGATTTTAATAATATGTTTGGTGGCTTCAGATCCACAAAACAGCCTGCAGAATTAACAGGTGGTGATGGTCCTACCGTTCAAGGGACATTTTACAGTTGGAGGCCCTCCCCAAAAGCCATGCATAAGATTGAAATGTCCTCAGAAGCCAGAGAAGCCTTCTAAAACTGTCTGGAGTTGTATGGCAGCCACCTACAGTACTAATGTTCAGGATGCAAACTTTAGGGTTCCAAGGAGTTGAGCTTCACTTGATTAAAAATGGAATTGTTATGAATAAAAAAGGACAAGGCTAAGGATAATTTTATTTCTATACCGCCCCTCTCCCGAAGGACTCAGGGCGGTGTACAGCCAGGTAAAAACACAATGCAAATATCACAATTTAAATTTAAAAATTATTAAAAGTATTACATTTAAGGCCAATTAACTAAAAAACACAAAAATTTAAGAACTCAGAATTTAAAACTCAATTATGAAGCTAGTCCTGCCTGTCGGAAGAGCAGGGTCCTAAGAGCATAGCGGAAAACTGCTCTTAAGAAAACAGCCCAAAGGCAGGGAGACGAGAAAGGAATGAATGATTTTTTTAAGAAATCAACATATTATTTTAAACCATGTTGCATTTGGGCTCCTTGTCAGCCTACGACCATTCAGGTGTATCTAAACTACCAGCCTTCCGATTGAGTAAATAGCCCACCCTTAGAAGGGGGTGGGATATGGAAGGAAGTGGAGTTTGGGCAGCAACAGTGTTTGATGGGGGGTGCTTAATTCCTGCTGATTTGCCTCTTGAAATAATATGAACCACATTGAACTAATCAAATTCTGCAGAGGCAGGACTAGTTTCTGCCTCTCCAAGCAAAGACAGCTCAAACCACCATACCAATCCATAATACGGCTGGGAAGGATTAATGTCATCAAGTAAAATAGGCCAAAGAAATTGCAACTTTTTTTTTTGAATTCATATAAAAATTGAAAAAAGCTGGCACCCCCCCCCCCCTTAAGCCTAGACTTCCCCTTTCATTTTTAACAATCCTGTCTAGCCCGTTTACTCCACACAGTAGGAATAGAAATGTGAAATGGATTTTTAAAGATCTTGGTCATTATTATTCATAATAATCCAGCAGTGACTGATTTTTAAAATGTTGAATGCAGATAAGTGTCTTTAATATTTTTCTTAAGATGATTTGTGGGAGTGAATAATATTTACAATCAGAAATTACCTGTTTCTAATTATTGTGGTCTTTGGGATGAGAATATGAAGTTCAGGAAATAACAAACGACTGAAACTTCTTTGTTTGTTTTTTCTTAATTCCTGTTTATACAGAATGAACTTTTTCTAGGCTACCTTTATTTAGGCATGCAATCAGCCATACTGTAAACATCCCACTCTACTCAGAAACCCAGGAATCCAGAAATGTGGTTGTCATACATTTTGTTGGCTTTCTAGAGGCTACATTTACCTTTTAGTTTTGATTTTGTGATACGTTACTCTAGGAATTCCACACATAAGAATTGTCCAGAAATTAGATAATATAAAAAAAGAAAACATGGGGCTTGTTTCTGAATTACTATTGGTAGCCGTTACACTTTGAGTCTTCATTTTCTAAAGAAACAAAACACTCAAAATGGCTCCCAGCATTAATCTATTACAGTTAACAAAATTCAAGTATCAGGAAGAAATAAGCAGGTTAAAATAGATTTGCTTTTTTAAAAATCACACAAGTTACATAAGAGTCTTATCCCTATTTCAATTTTAATGCAGCTGACGGAGAAATACAATTCTTGTGATTTGTGTGATGGAATCCCAAATATTTGAAACATCTCTAAACACTGAATGGTTTCTTTGAAGTGCATAGAGAAGAACATGGATTAAAGTTCCTTCAGCGTGAGGTCTCTGGATGACATATATTCTTAAGGGATAATACAAAGTGTGTTAAAATCAAATGTTATGCTGCATTACGCCATTATAAAGAAGGGTAATGGAAAGCAATCAATATCTCTGGAAACTCTCAATTTATATTTAGCAGGTGTGTGGTAATACACACACACAGAGAGAGAGAAAAATACATATAGAGAAACAGACACATGCCTACATACATACACCAGGAGCAAGGTTAAAGAGTTAATTTGGCTATAAGCAAGCTTATGGATACCATGGGGCTTTTTTTTTTTTTTAATTTGATTTATATGCCGCCCTTCTCCGGAGACTCAGGGCGGCTTACAGTGCGTTAAGCAATAGCCTTCATACTTTGGTATATTTATACAAAGTCAGCTTATTGCCCCCACAATCTGGGTCCTCAATTAACCTACCTTAGAAAGGATGGAAGGCTGAGTCAACCTTGAGCCTGGCGAGATTCGAACTTGCAGTAATTGCAGGCAGCTGAATGTTAATAACAGGCTATTAGTTTGCTGCGCCACCAGGCTCTTTCATACATACAGTGTTTCCCTGAAAATAAGACCCTGTCTTATATTTTTTTGAACCCCGAAATAAGCGCTTGGCTTTATTTTCGGGGAGGTCTTATTATTTTGGGGCACGTGAAGCAAGATGGGGCTCCTCTTGCTGTCTTACCTGATTTCCAGCTCTGCGTTTAAATATTTTTGGGGAGGGCTTCTTTTTGGGGGGAGGCTTATTTTAGCGCATGCGTTCAAAAGCCTGATTGGGCTGATTATCGGGATGTCTTATTTTTGGGAAACAGGGTACATACATACATACATACATACATACATACATACGTTAGGTTTTTAAATAGTTGCCTTCCTTTATTCACCTCCAGCAGTAAGTAATATCATATCTGTGATTTTATGTAAGTGTGTATGTAAACACACTGGTTAACAGCAATATCTGGATCCCTATGCCCAATTGGCAAACATTTTGCAGGAGAAGTTGTGTCTTCTGATCTAACTGGATCTTTAATCAAGCTTAATATAAAATAATGACATACAATTCAATGCAGTTGTGCTTCCCTTCCATCAAACATTCAAGAATGTGTCTGAAGCATGCCTCTCTCTTGATGTAATATCATCCCATTATGATGCCAAAGCATGCCAGGTTAGATAAACTTCAAAATTCTGATGCATGATTATTATTATTTTTTTAACCTGGGAGAAAGGATCTGGCAGCAGGTGTTGCCAGTTGTTGTATTTTGGTATGTGAAGGAGGGTTTTTTTCCGTGTTTCATTTACCCAGGGCATTCATTAAATGGATAGTAAGAGTATTCCATTTTCAGTTGTGGGAAAACATGACTCGCTTTTTCCTTATATCTTCAAAAATACTGTTTATATAAAAACATACATTGAGTACCTGGGGGGGTTGGGGGGGTGGCTGTTGCTACCGATTCCCCTACCTTCCCGGTGACATAAACCTGGATTGCTATTTTGATGAGTGTTTTAAGCCAGGGAGGCTATAGATAAGCAGTGGGTTAGTTTTCTCATTTTCTATTATCTGCCCATTTCAGATAATAACTGGAATAACTAGAACGCAGGTGCCAGTGCCAAGTCTCTCTCTAATCCTTACTCTTTCCAACGTAAACAGATGTGTAGTATCTGGGTGAGTGCGGACATAATTACAAGTAACTTGATAACTCTTAAGCTGTTTCTGCTGGAAAGTGGTATGTATATTAATGCTTTAAAGAAGCCAGTGGAATCTCAATTGTCTGTTAAAGATAACAAACCAAACTCAAAGAAGTGTTTTCTATAAACAACAAAAGGTTTGTTTTTGAAGGTACCTTACGAAACATTGAACAAACGGTTCCGGGCTGCTCAGAAAAACATTGATCGAGAAACCAGCCACGTGACTATGGTTGTGGCAGAGCTAGAGAAGACCCTGAGCAGCTGTCCAGCTGTGGATTCGGTGGTCAGTCTCCTGGACGGAGTGGTGGAAAAACTCAGCGTCCTGAAGCGAAAGGTAACGTTCCCCTGCCTCGTTTCGTTGCTTGGGCTTTTCGATTTTTCCACTTCTATTTTCATCTGGGAGTTTATTATGTTTTCACTTTCCAAGACGAGAAGAATCGTTGTTTTGGACACAATATGTCTTTGTTGCATATCATCCTGGGGACTGCTGAGTGAAGGAATCCAGCTCTTCAGCTAACAGGAATCCGAGTTCACTCTTTATAAGAAGCAGCAAGCCATTTGCAATGTGCTTGAGATCAGAGGTTTTGTGTCTGCGAAGGTCCCTGATTTAACAGGGTTTTTTTTTGTTTGTTTGTTTTTTGAAAAAACAAACCTTAAAAAACATTTTAACAATAAGCAAAATCTTGGCAAGATCTGCAGTAACACCCTTTGCAATTCAGGGTATTTATATAAACTTCCAAATTATTTTATTTTTTAGCAAATCACTGTTTATTGCCACTGCCTATAATGGCAAAAGAATTCCTGCTGGAGGGAACTTCCACACTAGGGGAAGGCTTGGAGATTCCTCTGGGATTAATCCAGACTGGCATTAATCATGCATCTTGAGTCTGAAAAACAGGGCATTTGCAGAGCTTCTTTGCTGCTTTAAGCAAACGATTGAGGAAGTGTGATGTCTACTGGGGCCCCCCTTATACTCAAAGATGTGTTTTCCTAGGATTGTGTTGCTACTGTGTGAGCCTAGGAAAAGCTGCAGCTTCTTTTAAGGCTTTAGCCACGGTGAACTGAGCCATGCCTTTTTTTTCTTTTGCCTTCGGCTCTGAAGAATAGCACATCCCTAGGAAAGGCCACGTAGAAGAAGAATGAAAGTTAACCATTTTGGATTTCCTAGAGAAATCATGGAATCCTGGGGCTGGAAGGGACCTTGGAGATCATCTAGTCCAATCCCCTGCCCAAGGCAGGAGACCTTAAAATGGGGAAGGGTGTAATTGGTTTTCTCCTGCACAGAGGCTCAGGGTGTGTTCTGTGACTGAGGGAATAAGAGCAAATGAGCTAAATTGAAAGGTATTGATTACTCGAGTAATCTGCATTAGGCTAGCATTCTTAGCTTCCCTGCGAAATGTTTGCACCTCAGGTGCAGAGCAATTGATTTTTCAAATGCCTTCACTGCTGCAAGCATATGTACAAAGAAATGTTCACAAAATGAAGGCAGAAACAGCTGGGATGTTGTTCAATTTAGCAGGATGTCTCAACCATGGCAACTTTTAAGATGAGTGGACCACAACTCGCAGAATTCCCCAGTAGCAATGCTGGCTGTGGAATTCTGGGAGTCGAAGTCCACTCCTCTTAGTTGCCGAGGTTGACTATAGTTTCTGTAACTATAGCATTTCTCAATCTATGCTAGATTTTATATGGGTCATTCGGCATGCAAATGGACATTGCTTTGCAAGCTTTCCTGACTGTTTGGAGTATAGAAATTTCTACGTTCAGATTGGATTGAATGACTCCTGTTTCCTCGTGCAGGCAGTAGAATCGATCCAGGCCGAAGACGAGAGTGCGAAACTATGCAAACGCAGAATCGAGCATCTTAAAGAACACAGTAGCGACCAGCCAGCGGCCGCCAACATGTGGAAGAAAAAACGGATGGACCGAATGATGGTGGAACACCTCCTGCGGTGCGGCTATTACAACACCGCAGTGAAATTAGCCAGGCAGAGCGGCATTGAGGTTGGTACTCGGTTCAGAGGCAGGCGGGTATGGTCACTTGGCTCTCTTACAGAGGTTGGGGGATCATGCGTGGCCCCTTTCCAATTTGTGGACTTCAACTCCCAGAATTCCTGAGTTGCTAGCTCAGGAATTCTGGGAGTTGAAGTCCACCAGTCCTACAAGAGCTATTAGATCTTTTAGTATCTAGATATTAGATGCTGCCTGAAAGCAGCAAGAATCCCTTTCAGGCTTGTTTTTTTCTTAAAATGGTTTCTAAGCTCAAGGAAGTTTTTATACTGAACAGCAAGTGCGGAATTCCCATCTCTACCCTGAGATAGGGTGGCAGGAAGTGATAGCTGGCCTATCTTGAAGTCCTTTTTAATTTCTTTTTTTGTACACTGTGGTACAAAAAAGATAACTTTTTAACAAGTTGTTTCATGTTCCTTCTGTACAATTTGTCTTCCTGTGTACGAAGCATATTTTGATGTTTGGTTGGAATCAGTTTATTTGTATTATTTTTAAAATGAGATACTCTGTTGCATACAGTGAATTTTACTTGTTGATTCAGCTTGCTTAATTGGTTCGTCCTAATGTTTTCTGTAGCTCAAAATAATCATTTACTGGTACAAAATGGGTTTATTGGAAGAGCCCTTCCACACGGACTCCTGTGGAATAAGGAATTTTTTTCCCCTTTAAAACACCATAGTTTTTCTTTGAAAGTTGATCTGTTTTGGGTTCAGGGTTTTTTTTTTTCAATGTTCTGTACAGATGTAATAGCAAATAACATTTGCAGTAGAACATTTGCCCCAGGCAAATTAATTCTGGGCAGTCAGAAAACAGCTCTTCATTTCCTGTTATGTTTAAACTATTCAGTCAAATGGAATTCTAATGTGCAATTTATAATCTTGGCTTAGTCACTAGAGCTAAAAGAATGCAGGCAGAGGCAATATTTTAGTCCCTGCAGCCGGATGCCATCTCTTAAGTGGGTTATATATGCATTTGCTGGTTGGAATTGTATAAAAATCACTTGACTTGGATCCCCTGCTCTAAAATGACTGCAGCCTGAATGGAGCTAAGATTTCTTCCTAATGGATGGCCTTCCTCAGAAAACACAGAGCCCTTTGTTTCCCCTTTATTTAACACGGGAATAATAAACGGCTCTATCTTTTTAATTTTTATCTGTCAAGCCTTTTGAGGAACGCAGCTTGAGGAAATAGGAACCCCTTGGATTTTTGGAAAGATTTTTATCAGCAATAGAGTATTATAATAGTAATCTCAAAAGCCTGTTTAAACAATTCTCCGATTCAACTTATAAGTATATAATTAAGGCAGAGTTACTCTTGAGTCTTTTTCTCATGTTGTCCTTCTCCAGTCCTGGGAATTTTTTCTGTAATGGCCCTGTTTCCTCCCATAAGAATCTCCCTCCATTTATCATATTTCCACAACCTCTTAGACCCTCCCCCCATATTTTGTCCCCCCCCTCAAATATCTGTGTCCTCCTCTGCCATGAAATGCACAGAGAGCGATGACCCTGCCTCTTCCGTCCTTCCAAGAAGGGCTGGACATTCAAGACTGACATGCGAGTAAAGAGATGGTGCGAGGGAGAGCGCTGAAAACAGTGCTGTTGTTATTGTAGAAGGAAAGGGACTAACTCTTTGCTCCCTGGGAATATCAGGATTATATGTTTGGAGCCAGTCTTATACCCAGGGCAGTTGGGATGTGCCAGGAGGCAATCAGCTATAAATTGTAGGAGTTCCTCTTCATGGCCATTTATTCTTAGTTCTGTGGGAGCCATCTGGTTCAAGTTGAGAGGTCTTCTCAACCATCTCCATTTGCAGAGTGTTTTCCAAGGTTGTGAAGTTAGCAAGCCGTCCCAGAGCCTCAAAAAGCTGCCTGAGCCCACTGATCTGTGAAGATTAACAGCTATGATGACACTTAATAATCTAGTGTTCAATATTGGGGCTTTCCTTAATGGCCAGCGCTCTTGGGAAATGGGAGCTGTGAAATTTCCTGAAGTCAAAGCTTTGGGGACGTTTGGGTATTTACTCACAAGGTGACCCAAATCTCCAAAAAGTCTTGAGATTTCCAGTCAATTCATGATGGCGTCTCTCCTATATAACCTTTGAAGCACATCATATCCTTCCCTCTCTCACACGCCCTCCGTTTGCCATACTCTGATTTCAACCCTGAGCTACGAGTATTCTCCTTTATCGGTTCTTTGGTTTCCGTTCTGAAGAAAAAGTCTTTGGTCCTCCCGTGATGTTTCCGTCAACGTAAGCGACAGAGATTCTCAGGTGAATAATTGTGCTTTCCTGCTTTTCTAGGACTTGGTAAATATTGAGATGTTCCTAACTGCCAAAGAAGTAGAAGAATCCTTGGAAAGGCAAGAAACCATGACTTGTTTAGCCTGGTGTCATGATAACAAGTCTAGGCTCAGGAAAATGAAGGTACGTGCGCGTGTCAAGATGGCCGGAGAACGATGGTTTTGTTGGCCATGCATGTGCTTGAATGTGGCAAAATGAGGGGAGATGACAGGAAGTTTAATTTAATTAGTTCAATTTATATGCCGCCTTTCTCCAAAGACTCAGGATACCAATCAAGGTGTTTGTTTCAGAAGCTTTATATAAAACAGGAGATATAACACTCAAGCAAAAGTATTGTGAATGAACTTTTATTATTATGGATCTGTTAACTTGTGATTTATGCTTACTAAATTAAGGGGAAGATAAATATTTTTAAAAACAGAATATGTCTGTTCAACGTAAGACCTTTAGTCAAATAGGGTAGATAGTAGGCTGGTGACCCCCAGGGAGAGGGCCTTCTCTGTGGGGGCTCCTACCCTCTGGAATCAGTTGCCCCCTGAGATAAGGAGAATCCATGACCTCAGTGCCTTCCGTCGTGCCCTTAAAACCCATCTTTTCCAGCAAGCCGGGCTGGCTTAAGAAGAAATTTTTTAAATTCTTTAATTGGTTTGTGATTTCTTAATTTCTGGGCCTAATTTATATATATTTTTAACTGTTTTTAATATTTGTATTCTATGTTCTTATTTTGGCTGTACACCGCCCTGAGTCCTCAGGGAGAAGGGCGGTATATAAATTGGAAATTAAATTAAATTAAATTAAAATTAAATTAAATTACTTTGTCAATAAATATGTTTTCTGTTGAAGGAAATAACATTCTTCAGCTGGAAGTTAAAACCTCATACAGGTAGTCCTCAATTTACAACAGTTCATTTAGTGACTGTCCAGTGTTACAACGGCACTGGAGAAAAAGTGACTTATGAGCATTTTTCAAATCATGCAGCATGCTCAAAATTCGGATGCTTGGCAACTGACTCACATTTATGACGGTTGCAGTGTCACGTGGTTCCCTTTTTCGACCTTCTGACAAGTAGCGGGGAAGCCAGATTCACTTAACAACTGTCTCGCTTAAGGACAGAAATTTTGAGCTCCGTTGTGGTCGTAAGTCAGGGGGGAGTCAAGACTGTATAGCTTCTCCTGCTTGAGCAGACTAGAAGACCTCCAAGGTCCCTTCCAGCTCTCCCTTGATTTCTGACCACCCATACGGAGTGCCAAACTTTACTATTCATTTGCTCTGTGGAGATCCGTCCATCAGCAGCCCCCTTCAATTGGTTTTGTGGGCAAGAAGGCTGAAGTGGCGAGAGTGGCTTGCCTTTGGCTCCTTAGGAAATGTGGGGCAGAGGTGAGGTTTTCTCTCTCTCCATCTCCAAAGCCCACGAGTTCTAAGTCATGTGAGTGGCAAAACCTGCTTTACAAGGACATAATGCAACTGCGTGTAGGAACCGTAATAACTAATTCCCTACGTGCCACGTAAATGTCAGCCAGTTGCTAAGTGCCCAGATTTTGATCACATTGTGGCACTTTGAGGACTGGCCGTAACTACCACACGTTCAGCGCCACCATCACAACTGTGGTTAATGAAAGAGTGGTCAGTAAGTGAGGACCAACGCCTACATCTGGGAAGAGAGAATTTTGGTATCTTATCTAGTGTTGTAAAGTGATCAGTGTTAAGGAACTTGGTAATTTGAAGTTACTGTTTCAAATAGGCGACCCACCTATAATCCTTAACCATTCAGTCTCACTGTTTGAGTTTTGCCAAGTCGTCAAATGTTCTTGGCTTTCTTGAAAAATGAATCTGGATTTTTTTAAAAAAAATAATGTGATAAACAGCATTAGAAATAGCTTAAAAGTAATTTTTTAAGAGGCTTCTGAGAGAATTATTCATTGAATAATTATAACATTTTATATACTCCGCCTTGAGTCTTCGGAGAAAGGCAGCATACAAGTTGAACAAAAAGTATAAATAAGTATTATAACATAATATATAACATTTCAGATGGAAACTGAACAAAACTAATGTGAACAAATATGCAAAAATAGAACCTTGTTGTAATAATGTTTTAAAACAAAACTTCTCAATGTGGACATGTAAATATTTCTTTTAAAAAAATAAAGCATTTGGTTATGAAGTAGCATATCAAATTGCATAAGTAAATTTAATTGGCATTAACTTTTATATTGGTTCTAAATATATTCAGATGTTCTACTGCTTTTGGGGTAAGTTACCCAAATAAACATAGATAAAATTACAGATCGAGTGTCTAAATCTTGCTATGACATGTCTTAAGATTTGTTTCCTTTCTAATTTAGAGTTGTCTGGAATTCAGTCTAAGGATTCAGGAGTTCATAGAACTTATTCGACAGAACAAGAGATTGGATGCTGTCAGGTAGGAGGCAACCTATGTGTACATAGGAAAGCGAGAATGTAAAGCCAGGCCTGAATTGGGCACAGAAAGATTGTTTTTAAAAGATGCTGCATTATGACACTTCTGCTCTTTCATCATTGTTACCAAAAGTAGTGAGGTTTTCTCCAGGAGGAATTTCCATATACATTTGTATCAAAGTTCTATAAAAAGATAAAAAGTAACAAAAATTAATACAAAGTAAGGAAAGAAAGAAAGAGGGGGAAAAAAAGATAAATGCAAAAAGAAAAGATAAAAAGAAATAAAAGAGCCTTCCAAGTTCCTTTGCCGCAAATACAAATATGGTACAATTACAAAATTACCTTTTACTCTGCGGTTACAAAAAAAAAAAACCTCTCCTTTTCCTACTACCTAATGATTGTGGTTTCTCGTCATCAAAACCACAAATCAAAAGTTCGGGTTTTTTTTCTGTTTTATGCAAAACGATTATAAAGGATTTCTAGTCAGCAATAAAGGGAAGGAAGGAAGGAGGAAAGAAGGGAGGAAGGAAGGCGACATGAAAGAAAGGGAGGGAGGGAGGGAAGGAAGGAAAGAAAAAAAGGAAGGGGCATCAATGATCCTCTTCAAAGACCTGGAAGAAGAGTGGGGTCTTTGAGACCCTTTGAAACCCCCATCAGAGTGGGAGCCATTTGAATTTTAGGGAGACCCTCATTCCAGATGGCAGGCACTGCAACAGGGAAGGCAGGCTGCTGGGACCCGAGTAGATGCCATTGTTTATTTGATGGAACCTGGAGCTCCCCATCCCGGCCAGATCGAACCGATGGGTCAGATACAATTGGAGTCCTGGGCCATGCCGGAAATCGTTTGGGAAGCAGCTGAAAATAGAACAGCCAATGTAACAATGGTATTGTATAAATCTACGGTGTGATACCTCCGTTCCTGTCGCTCTCTCAAAATGGATATTGCACACTGGGGGGGGGGGTAAATTGCAGAGAAGACCCATAAAAATTGAGGAGACACTATGAACTCTGGAGTTTCTTAGCTTGGAGAGGAAGCAGTAAAGGAAGACATACCCCAGTGACAACAGCAGTAGAAACTGACAGAGAGTCACGATCAATAAAAGGAAGTATTTCTTCACTGGGAACTGTGCCATTGGATGTGGTTGCAGCTTTTAAGAGGGTTGCAAATATTAATGGGGGATTTGATTCTATTACTCTTTAGGCCTGTAAACTTGTGAGCTTCCTGAACGCGTCTGCTGGGCTGCCATTCTCTGCTACATTAGATGGAGTTTTGGCCTGATCCAAGTGGACTATGAGGCTATCAAACTTAATGTTGACCCATAAGGGATTAGGGAAGACGGGGGAGTGTGCAAGTCTGTAGCTGAGCAATTTATTTATTTATTTGTTATGTGTAACATAACTTACAGGATGTTATAGATTGCTCCAGTCAGCTAACTCTGAGCAGCCTACAATGCCCCAGTACAAAATTAGGATTAAAGCTAAGGCTATAAGGGATTTCCAATCAGCAATAAATGGAGGGAGGGAGGGAAGAAGGGAAGGAAGGTCAAATTTACAAAAGAAACAAAAAATGTACATTATAACAACATTAAACAGGAGAGGTGTACCCTGAAGAATAAGATCAATTTTATTCCGGAGAATAAAATGAATTCATTATCAGAAGGGATATTTACTCGCAGAATTCCTAGGACCAGCGTGGCTTCCATTTTAAAAGGAACAAAACAGAGCAGGCCTCTCCGCGAGCGAAGGATGCTTACGAAGGAAACCCTGTTCTCTCTCTCCTTGCATTCCAGGCACGCACGGAAACATTTCAGCCAGGCCGAGGGGAGCCAGCTGGACGAAGTGCGGCAGGTGATGGGGATGTTAGCCTTTCCTTCGGATACTCATATCTCCCCTTACAAGGTACGCTGCTTTCCCTTCAATCTTGGTTAATAGGGCTTAAGGTGATCAGCTGACGAGTGCTGAAGGATGCATGCTGGCCTCCCTCATTGAAACAGAGAGCAGCGTTCAATCTGCTGGTGGGTTTTAGTAGATTCTTTGTGTGAGAATCGGTTTTCCACAATGGCCACTGAGAAGTTTGAGTATCGTCTTCTTATGGCTATAACTTTGGTGCTTGTATCTTAACGATTTATATTATTTTATTAGTGTCCTAGTATGATTTATGTTGATTGCTTATTTAGCATCCTATGACTACCCCTAAGTGTTGTATCTTGTGATTTGCAATGAGTGTATTTTTGCGATTATGATCGTGATTTATCATGTATTGCTTGTATGTACACTGAGAGCTTCTGCACTGGAGACAAATCCCTTGTCTGTCAATCACTCTTGGCCAATAAAGAATTCCATTCCATTCCATTCTCTATATTCTATATTCTATTCACAATAAAGTGGAGAGTTGTAAGCCTGCTCAGATCTGCATTATACCTGCAATCATCTTGGGGGTCCATACCTGTTTAGATACAGGCAGTCCTTGACCCATGACCACCATTGAGCCCAGAATTTCTGTTGCTAAGTGAAACATTGGTTAAGTGAATTTTGCCCTGTTTTATTACCTTTCTTGATGCAGTTGTTAAGTGAATCACTGCACATGGTAAGCTAGGAACACGGATGTTAAGTGAATCTGGATTCCCTGTTGACTTTGCTTGTCAGAAGGTCCCAAAAGGGGATCACATGACTTACTTAACAAATACAATGATTCACTTAACAACTGTGGCAAGATAGATCGTAAAACGGGGCAAGCTCACTTAACAGCTGTCTCCTTTAGCAACGTAAATTTTGGGCCCAGTCGTGGCCATAACTCTAGGACTACCCGTACATAATTTATATTTTAATAGTCTGAAACTGCTGACCGTCCCTTCTGCTTTTCGTGTGTTCTCCCCAGGATCTCCTGGACCCTGCTCGGTGGAGGATGCTAATCCAGCAGTTTAGATACGATAACTACAGGTTGCATCAGCTGGGGAATAACTCTGTCTTTACCATAACACTCCAGGCTGGGCTTTCCGCCATAAAAACACCGTATCCTTCCATGCGTATTCTTCGGTCTTCAAAAAAAAGTATGCCATTTTTTTCCCCCCCAAACAGACTGCCTCTTTCCTAAGCTACCATTTGGCAAATACGTACTGATAATAGCTGCCTTTAATTCAGACAGTCATCCCAAGCGAATGCCTTTCGTGCTTTTTGCATTCCACCAAAAACAAACCAAAAAAACCCCCCAGACTAGAATGTGAAAAATGCAGCCTTTCGCCTTTGCGATGTATGGGAAGATTAGGTTTCCTTATAATGCACTTGGTCAAAATTCCAAACGTCTTTTTTTTTTTTTTTTTTGCGATCTGATTAATACAGGCTGAGTTATCGAATATCGAGGCGCCTTGGAGATACCTCAACGTTTAAAGCCACTTCAGGGAGCAAAATTATACACAACTGGCCGCTTTCAATATGCCAAAGTTGGGGGGGGGGGGATATATATATATATATATATTTATATATATCTGCCTCATTTCACATTAGCCTTGGAGTTATCTGTGACAACCTTATCACTTTAAATATTTGTCCTGTTTTTATTATTATTATTATTCCTTAACTTGTTTTTAAACAGACAGTGTTATAAAGAGGATGGCACTTCCAAAAACCCCGACTGCCCGGTGTGTAGCAAATCCCTAAATAAGCTGGCTCAGCCCCTGCCAATGGCCCATTGTGCCAACTCTCGGCTAGTCTGCAAGATTTCGGGAGATGTGATGAATGAGAATAACCCCCCTATGATGCTTCCCAACGGATACGTCTACGGATACAATGTAAGTTGTGACTTGGGACCCTCTGAATTCAGGCTTTGGCCTGGACTAGCTAGTAAACCCTAGCTAGCATTTTAATAGAACCGTCTGTTAAATGCTGAAGAAATGTAAGAAGCTGTTTCCTTACAGGTAGTCCTTGACTTACAACAGTTCATTTAGTGACCAAAGTTTTTTTTTTTAAAAAAAGTGTCTTAGGACCATTTTTCACACTTAAAATGGCCGTTGCCACATCCCTGTGGACACGTGATCAAAATCCAGATGTGTGGCAACTGTCTCATATTTATGACGGTTGCAGCGTCCCGGGGTTACGCAATCCCCTTTTGCAACCTTCTGACAATGGGGAAGCCAGATTCACTTAATGACCATGTGATTCATTTAACAACTGCAATGATTCACTTAACAACCATGGCACGGAAGGTCGTAAAATGGGGCAAAACTCATTTAACTGTCTCGGTTAGCAGGAGAAATTTTGGCATCCGTCGCGGTCGTAAGCCGGGGACTAACTCTCTTTCTCTTTCTGACCTTTCTCCTGTGTTTCGTTCCAGTCCTTGCTTTCTGTTCGTCAGGATGACAGAGTCGTTTGCCCGAGAACCAAAGAGGTCTTCAGTTTCTCCCAAGCCGAGAAAGTCTACATCATGTAAACCCCTCTCACGCGCAAATGAAGTGCCACTGGATTTTGACACAATTAATTCTATCCGTGCCCTGTAAAAAGATGGTGGGAGTACGTGCGGCAAAGAAAAGCTGCGACTCGGGAGGGACGGGGTGGGGTGGGAAATCGAGGCTTCGTTGGTGGCATTTTTTTCCCGTGCGACCAAAGATCCGTGAGCAAAAGCATAGCACACTCTGAGAAAAGCAAGGAAGTGCGACTAAAGTTAAAAAAAAAAAAAGGTTGCACTCAGAGGGAACAAATTTTGAATGTTTGGATTTTTGTAACCACGATTGGGTTGTTTTTTTTTTTCCCTCAAATACTCATCCAGCGGAAGCAGCTTACTCAAAACAGATCTAAATAACTTTAGATCTCAAAGGGGGGGACAGTTCTCACTCGAGTTTTGCGTATCCCCTATTTCTACTTGTGTGTGAAATATTGTATGACTCGAAGGGACTCAATATGCAAACCTATAATAAACGCATCGGAGGGCTGGTTTCAGCTTCCCGATGCGTGTCAGTCCTGCGTCCTCCGGGACACGTGTGCTGCACACGCCTTTCCCCTTCCGATGTGTGGTGGTCACCGTGACCCACGCCAACTGGAAGCACGCACCCAGCTGTGCAAAAACACACAGTTAGCAAACACTTTTGGTCTTTCACATAGCCTTTAGAAGACAGCCAGTCCTTGGAATGGATGCTGAGTAGATGCTAACACAAGATAGAAAAGACAGAGAAAGGTTTGTTGTCGTCTCTAAAACCTCTACAGTTCAGTTTTTCTCAAGCTTGGGAACTGGAAGACAGGTGGACTTCTGGGAGTTGAAGTCCACCTATCTTCCAGTTCCCACGGTTGAGAAATTCTGTCCTAAGATAATTTTAAGAATCTTTTAAAAACTGCATAAACACAGAACTGGTAACATTGGAGCCACCATGTGCCACTCGTCCGTCTGTCCTCCTTCCAGTTGACCAATAGTGTTAAGGGCCTTTCGTTTATTAGTTACTATGTGCATAGGATTCAAATATCAAAAACCATTTAGTGCTACTGCCTTATTTTCTTGCTTTTGAGAATGTATTCACATGAAGAAAAAAAAAATCAGCTGGTAACCTTAAGTGTTGGGGAAGTTTTGAAGAAGATGCCTTGCAGAATTATGTAATTTTAGGGTATTGGCGGCCGAAGAGAAAAGGTTAGTTCAATTTTTAACCGCTACCGATCACATCCTTCTCATCCTCCAGACACACCCCCATTGTAGTAGAGACAAAAACCATACTATAGACTTTGTATTTAGCCTTTATTTTTGCATGTTGATGTTGATTAGCTAATAAAGACATTGCTCATAAGCCTGGTTTCTGCTCATTGGTTAAAACAGAAGAGTCTTAATGTGCTTTAAAAACCAAATGGTTAGTAAATATATATTTTTTTCCTGCAAAAAAAAAAATTACTGGAGTTCAATCATAAACTGGTTTTGACAAGTAGAGTCCCTTTAAAATTTTCCTTAATTGCTTTCTGAAAGAAAATAGTAATTATATTATGAAGATTTTGTGATTGCATAAGTAGAGAAATAACACATTTAATACTTTGACTTAGAGGTGAACAACTGGGCAAGATGCAAGGCCTTGCAATAGTTTAATATAAAATGGACGAATAAAAGGATGGGTTATTCACAGACTTAATTATATTTAAGCCTCAATGGGACTTTAGACTTGATACTTTTCAAATTAACTTTTCCTGAGTTCAGTGTACTAATCCTCAGACTGGCTCTTCCATCTCCAAATTTTATTCAGGGATTTGATTTAATGTCCCCATTTATCGTAGATGAGTGGTGCTTGAAAAATAGAGCGTACGTGATGAAGAATAAATACTTTTGATGTCTCCTGTGAGACAATGCACAATTTCACTTGTTTAAAAGTATAGTAGGTTCAGAAGCAGAAAGAAAAATGTGTGGTTTTAACAAAACCAATGAACCTGGGGCCTCCTCCAAATAAATTCCTCTCCTTTTCCAGGGCTTTAAGGCCTATCCCTGCCCTCCTTGTTTCCATAACCACTGCTGGCTATTCCCTGAAGGCCATCTCCATGGTTGTCTCCACAGTTATGGAGCTGAGAAAGGAGAGGCCGTGTGCAGTTGCACAGGGAAATAAATTCAGATTCTCCCCCCTCTCCCAATTGCTAACCTTCAGAGGGCTCCCTATTTCAAAGTGCTTTCGTCGCCTGTCTATTGTTTTTCAAAGCTACTTATATTCTTGGTTCAGAGGATTGGGAGAAAAGGCGCATCCTGCCTATTCTGCGAAGGGTCCAGTTTTTCCAGCAAGTCTTGGGGGTGAAGGGGGCTCCCCTCTCCTGGTGCCCTTTGGGTCCGATTTCCAACTGGGCTCCTGGCTACTTTACAGCCCACTGTCCTCAACCATCTTCCGGGTGGGATTTTGCCTTCCACTGCCGCCGCTGCCTTGGATCATGGAGCTGAAAGCGAAGCTTTCCGGCTGCCCAGCGAAAGGGAAGAGACTGTGCAATCCGCTCCTGCGCTTGCCTGCTGAAGAATACAGGATCACCGGGCTGGAAGGGCCCTCAGAGGTCTTCTAGTCTGACCCCCCGCTCGAGGCAGAAGCCTTAACACTATCCCATTGCAAATACGTAGACTGTCCAGTCTATTTTTTGAAAAGTTCCAACGATGGAGCACCCGCAACTTCTGGTGGCCAGCTGTTCCACTGGTTAATTGTTCTCCCTGTCAGGAAATCCCTCCTTAGTTTCAGGTGGCTTCTCTCCTTGGTTCCCATCCGTTGCTTCTCGTCCTGCCTTCTGGTGCTGCTTTGGGTAACAAAATTGTTGGTCTCTCCCCCCCCCCCCAATTGATGTTGGGGGGGGTCAATCTATTGTGAGAGGTTGAAGGCGAAGGGAAACATTTAACCTGGTTTGCAACCCGAGGGAGTCTCTTTCTTGCCAAGCCCGGGCAGAGACCCGGGAATGACGTCACCGCACCACCACCCCTTCCTAGCCCCCTCCCTTTTCTTCCCAGGCCTCCCATTGGTCAGCTCTCCGTGACGCCACCGAGGCGAGGCTCCTCCTCTTGGGCCCGGCAAGCCGCGCCTGCGCAGAAGGCAGCCAACGTCTCCGCGGAAGCGCCGCGCTCGTCTCCGACGGTGGGCGAGGATCCCGGCGCCGCCATGCAGAGCTCGAGCGCAGGTGCGAGGCGGGGGGGGAGCCGGGGCCTCTCCCCCTGCCTTGCCTCCGGAGGTTGGGAGGCTCCTCCATCCCTGACCCGGAGGGGTTGAAACAAAAAGCCTGGCTAAGAGGGGGTTGGACTAGATGACCTCCAAGGTCCCTTTCCGAACTCTGCCCTCCTATTGTTCCGTTTGTTACCCTGGTCCTGTTCTTCTGTGATTGTGTTCGTCTGTTACTTTGTTACTCTGTTTGCTACTTTGTTTTTCTCTTCTGCTCTTCTCTTTTTCCCCCCCCCCTTCTGTTCTTCTGCTGTTTGTTACTCTGTTATTCTGTTTTTCCGGTTATTGTGTTATCCTGTCATCCTGCTTGTTACTCTTTTTCATTTATTTATTTATTTATTGGTTCGATTTTATATGTTGCCCTTCTCCAGAGACTCAGGGCGGCTTACAATGGATTGAGCAATAGCCTTTTGTATATACCTGCTTAGTAGGGCTTTCGGCCCCCCCTAAGCGGGGTTCTTTTTTATATACAAAGTCAGCTTATTGCCCCCACAGTCCGGGTCCTCATTTTACCTACCTCGGAAGGATGGAAGGCTGAGTCAACCCTGAGCCTGGTGAGATTCGAACTTGCAGTAATTGCAGGCAGTGGTGCTACTTAACAGTAGTACAGTAGTACAGTACCTTGGTAGTACAGTGGTCTAAAGCACCCTGTTATTAAAACCAGCTGCCTGCAATTACTGCAGGTTCAAATCTCACCAGGCTCAAGGTTGACTCAGCCTTCCATCCTTTCTAAGGTAGGTAAAATGAGGACCCGGATTGTGGGGGCAATAAGCTGACTTTGTATAAATATACAAAAGGATGAAGGCTATTGCTTAACGCATTGTAAGGCGCCCTGAGTCTCCGGAGAAGGGCGGCATATAAATCAAATTTTTTAAAAAAACAGCACTTTAGTCTGCTGCTGTTTTCCTGTTCTTCTGCTTGTTGCTCTCTCGTCCTCTCTTTCTGCCCTTCTCTTACTCTGCCTCCCAGGAGGGACCTTTGTTCAGGACCTGGACAGGGCAGGCCTCCCTCCCTCTCGACCAGGAGGAGCCAGTGGCAGCCAGTGGTCCTTCCTCTCCTCCTGGCCGGACTGCACAAGGAAGGGCTCTGTTGCCCAGAGCTTCTGCCCTCCGGAGCCATGGGGGCACCCAGCTGCTTCAAGCCTGATCAGTCCCAGCGGCTGCTTTTGAGCGGGTGGGGCTGGAGAGAAGGCATCCTCCAGACTGTTTTTAAGCCAGGATGGTTTTGCTCCCCCAGGGATGGACCAGCAGCTGGCTCAGCTTGTGGAAGACTTGACCACCTCTGGGGAACCACAGCTGGATTCAAAGAAGGTGAAAGCACTCAAGAACATCTGCAGGTAAGATATTTGTGGCTCGAAGTTCAGTGGTGGGGTCCTTGGTGCTTTCTGAGCTGGCCGGTTTTCTCACAGACCTTGCATGACCCAACTAGGTAACATCATCAGTGCTAGAGGGAGGCCCCTGCATGTAGTCCCCTCACTTAAAGATCCATCTCATCCTGGATCTCACCCTTTTTTTGAACTATTACCACCTGGCAGACGGTACAGGATAATAAAAACAAGGACAAATAGGCTGAAAAACAGCTTCTGTCCCAGGGCAGTAACTATATTGAATTTTACTGTATAGTTCAATATTAAATGCAATATCAGTTTAATTGTGTAGAATGTGAAGGGTGTGTTTTTCTGTTTTATTTTTATAGTTATAACACACACTGAAGATGGCATTTAATTTCGTTGTACGAGGTACAATGACAATAAAGTAAACTTAACTTAAACTTAATTTCACTAAAATATTGAGTTATTGGAAATCATTTCTCTTTCTTGCAAAAAGAGCTTTAAAGAGTATCTTACATGTTGGACTTTTTACCCGGAGTTTGCAAATACAGCTGCATAATTTGTAGGTGTTGGATCAAGCATAATCCTAGATGTGTTGATTTGGGAGCAATCTTAACTATTTTTAGTAGAGTTGTTTTGAGTTTATATGTGCATAACTCGGTTGGATGGACTAATCTTGTTTGATCTAAAATAATCAAGCACAGTCAGGTCTGGTTAGTATTTAGATGGGAGACTATCAGAAAAGGTGGCAGATAGGCACCAAAAGAATCCCGGAAGAAGAATCTGCAACTTTAAACTGTGTGGACTTCAAGTTCCAGAATTCCCCATGCTGGCTGGGGAATTCTGGGACTTGAAGTCCACACAGCTTATAATTTGTCAAAGTTGAGAAACATTGCTGTAGAGTGCATGCATTGAATTGCTGGTTCAGTCTGAAGTTTGTACTGTATTATATGTGCCAAAGATGGGAGCCTTAAAGATTTTGACAAATAAAAAGACTTTAATTAGTGCACGGAGAGAAAGAGTTATATTCCGGAATAAACAATGTGTGAATTAAATTTTTTGCATGCAGATGTGTCTACAAGCGGTGGTCAAAAAATCAAGAGAGTAGCTACGTAGCTGCAGTGGAAGTGCCACTTGCTTTTGCTACACATTGTGGGACAGTCCCATTGCCACGCAATGCCGGCAGTCCTCGTTTAGTGACCGTTTGAAGTTGCAACGGCACTAAAAAAGTGACATGACCATTTTTCACAGTTAACGACCATTGCAAATCCCCACGGCCACGCAATCTGCATTCAGACGCTTGACAACTGCTTCATATTTATGACGGTTGCAGTATCCTTGGTGGTGCAGCGGACTAAGTGCTGTTATGTAGCACTTAGCTGCCAGCTGCCTGCAATTAGTGCGAGTTCAAATCTCACCAGGCTCAAGGTTGACTCAGCCTTCCATCCTTCCGAGGTAGGTAAAATGAGGACCCGGATTGTGGGGGCAATAAGCTGACTTTGTAGAAACACCGCTTATGGGGGGCCAAAAGCCCTACTAAGCAGGTATATACAAAAGAATGAAGGCTATTGCTATAAGTGCATTATAAGCCGCCCTGAGTCTTCGGAGGAGGGAGGCATATAAATTGAACTAATAAATAATAAATAATAAATAAATATCCCAGGGTCACAGGTTCCCCTTTTGTGACGTACTGACAAGCAAAGTCAATGCAGAAGCCAGATTCACTTAGCAACCATGTGACTAATTTAATGACGGCAGCGATTCACTTAACAAACGTGCCAAGAAAGGGTGTAAAATGGGGCAAAGCTCACTTCACAAAGGTCTCGCTTAGCAACATAAATTTTGGGCTCAACTGTGGTCGTAGATCGAGGACTGCCTGTGTTGTATTTCTCCAATGAGTCCGTATCCCTTAATGACATGCTTATCCGGCCACTGGCCTTCCTACAGGGGTTCTGATGAGCACATCAATCATGTTTACCACCTGCTGATGTCCCAGTTAAACCAGGATCACGCCGAGATCCGCCTTTCAGCCTTTCAGATCGTGGATCAGCTCTTCACACGCTCACACCTCTTCCGAACGCTGCTCATTTCCAACTTCCAAGAATTCTTGGAGCTGACGGTGGAGACGGACTACGATCAGCCTCTCCCCCCACCCACTGACGTCGCCCAGAAGCTTAAAAAAGCCGCCATTAAATCTGTACAAGAATGGCATGAAAAGTACGGGGAAGCCTACAAGAAGCTTTCCTTGGGATATTTCTTCTTAAAACAGAACAAGAAGGTACTTGAATGCCTGCAGTTGATGGTTTGAGGCTGTTCAGGGCAGTGATTTCCAACCTGGGCCACTTTAAGATGCGGGGACTTCAATTCCCAGAATTCCCCAGCCAGCAAAGCAAAGCTGCCAGAGGAATTCTGGGATTTGAAGTCCCCGCATCTTAATGTTGTCCAGGTTGAAAAACACTGCTCTTAAAGATGTTAGAGAACTAAGGATGAATTACTTTCTTTAAAAATGGTTCTGACTTTGCCTGCAAGGAAATAAGACTTTGGTTTTGAACAAAAAGTCAGCCTTAGAATTAATGATCCCATTTTTGCAAGCTGAGAAGTCTTAGTAAATGCTTAAATTTAGTTAAGAGTACGTGCATTGAGAAATTAACTCTTTAAACTGCATTAAATTTACCCTATTTTCTCCCTGCCTGTACCTTTTTCTCTATGTTGAAACAGAAAAGGTTGTCATTTTTAAACAAAATAATAATTAAGGAAAGGTAGGTCCCCAAATCCTATACAGCCTTTTCTGCTGTGTAAAGACTGATATATTTTTTTTTATTGTGGTTGGTCCCACAGGCAGCCAGATGTTCAGGCTGGATTTGGCATTTTTGTCAACCTATTAAATCCTTGCCAAAGACCAGGGAGAGGCAGATGTTATGATTTGATAGTGTGAAAGGTATCGTGGCAAGGATGTAAGATGTTCTGAATAAAGCTGCCTTTTGCAATTGACTGATGGTGATTTTGTCAATGCCAGTGGTGTTCAAGTGATAATTCTAGGCGTTTAGGGATTACATCCAAGGTGCTTATTAGTACCAGTGCTATCTTTGCTTTCTTTTGCCTTAATATTTTAGTTTTGTGCACTGCCCAGAGTCCACTGGAGTTGGCAGCCAATAAGATTAAATAAATAAAATATTTAGATGAATTTATCCCTTTTTGGGCAACTTCTATAAACTCCTGGAGAACAGCTTTCATGCATTCTCTGATAGGTGGGGAGAGACTGAAAAAAATAGGAGGAAATAATGTTTAGTGACGGATGTGCAGCACCAAAGAAAATGCTACACATCAGTCAACCCTTTTCACCAGCAATATTAACATTTTATAAATAACCAATATGGAACTGAATCCAGATTTTATCGTGTGTAAATGAGACTTAATTTTCTCCCGTTCCTTTTTAGGTAGATTTTCAAGATGTGCATGCCAGAACATTAGCAGAAAGAAAAAGAGATGAAGAAAGGCAAAAACGATTGGATAATATTTACAAGGATAAAGCCCAAAAAGTGGAAAAGGAAATGAAAGGTGAGAGATGGGTGGCTTATTTTCCCCCCATTCTATTTCTGAGTGGCACTGACACATTCTTCCCTGGTATTGGTAGGTTTTATCCACAGGAGTGCTTCCATAGGACAGTTGCTGTCAATGATGATTTGTTCATAGATTGGGAGTCAGTAAGGATCTGTGTTAGACAACTTGGGGAAAAATAAAATCATCACAGTGAAAGATAAGAAAATTGAGCTGATGAAGGTCTAAAAACTTTCTAAGCTTGTGCCAATCTGTCTCTCTATCCCATCCACCAAGCCTCTTGGTCAAATGTTACATACGTTTTAAAATTCCCACCACACTGTCAAACTATCTAGAAAGGCAGTATTATCATCATTATTCTCATCTTCCTGAGTCCCTATCTCCTTACCTTCTTATAACTTTGTTGCTTGTATCTTACGATTTATATTGTTTACTTGGTATCCTAGTACGATTTATGTGGATTGCTTAATTAGCATCCTATGACTATCACTAAATGTTGTATCTAAAGTTTTATGATGATGGATTTAGGATAATGATCTATCACTATTGTTGTGCGTAGACTGAGAGCTTATGCACCGGAGACAAATTCCTTGCATGTCTAATCACACTTGGCCAATAAAGAATTCTAATTCTAAAAGAGAGTAGCAATAGTTTTATTTTGTGCGTGCCTATTAGTAAGCATTGGATGAATTGGTGGATGGATAGATGATAGATAGATAAATAGTTTTTCACACGACTCTTGCAGCATCCCCAGGGACACGTGATCAAAATTCAGACGTTTGGCAATTGGCTTATATTTATGACGGTCGCAGCAGTGTCCTGGCGTCATGTGATCCAGTTTTGCGACCTCCTGACAAGCAAAGTCAGTGGGTTTGATTAACTTTGTGAACCTGAATCCAGGCTCACTTAACAATCATGTTACCAACTTGACAATTGCAATGATTCACTTAACAACTGAGGCATTAAAAAAAAGGTCGTAAAACGGGGCAGAACTCACTTAACAAATGTCTCGCTCAGCAACAGACCTTTGGGGCTCAATTGTGGTGTAAGTCAAGGGCTAGCTGTAGACTGAATTAATTGCTGAGTTTATGTTGGTGAGCGAATCCTTTTGAAGAGACGAGTGGGTCTCTTTTAGTATCCGCCTGCCCTAAATGTCCTGAATTTACTTGGCAGATACGTCTCCAGAAATCCAGTCTGTGCTGACCGAGCTGGAGAGTTGTTTTCAGCTGCTGGTTCCAGATCCTTTGGACTTCACCATGGATGAGGTTGAAACCACAGATTGGAGGAGAGGCAACATGGGCCAAACAGCCCCCTGTTCTTCGGAAGAACAAGACCAGCAAGGAGCTTTCAGGGATCACGATCAACAGCCGTGCTGTAGCAAGGACCTCCCTGCCGTTTCTCCAGGGCCAAAAACTGATCGCCGAGACTCCGATGGAGAGACGGAGAAGGCCTGTGGTCCAGAAGATCCCTCAAAGCCCGAATCGTCTCCTCTCGGCGTTATGGGAGACGAGGATCCCGCAATGTTTCTTCGCAGCCACGGGCTCGGCTCTTACAAATACACCCTCAGTCTTGAAGTGCCTTCAGGTACTTAAACCTATTTCATCCAGAAGTTGCTTCTTGCTCACGGGTGGCATTGAATATCGTCATTTCGCCACAATAGAAAACCCACGCGAGTCATACGTTGCCAAACACTCACCGGGTACATTATTTTCAAGGACAGTGTTGAACCATTATTCTTGAAAATAATGAAACTGAGGAGAGAAGCAATAGATTAAAACATAGAGAGGAGCAACCTAGAATTAAGGAGAAACTTCCCAACAATGAGAACAATTAACCAGTGGAACAACTTGCCTCCAGAAGTTGTCAATGCTCCAACACTAGAGGTTTTTAAGAAGAGATAGGACATTTATCTGAAATAGTATAGGGCTTTCCTGCCTGAGCAGGGGGTTGGACTAGAAGACCTCCGAGGTTCCTTCCAACACTCTTACTGAATTTATCAGGGCTGGCTGTGTTTCTCTGTGTGTGTGTCCATTGTGTAGATACAGTATATGTACATTGTATGTATGTATGTTTACTGTATATATACACAGAGAGGGAGAGAGAAATACACAAGAATCCTGAGAGAAATTTGATCTGTTGACTTCCTTTGTTCCTGCTAGATGTGAAACTGAGCGAGAATGAAGACAATGCAGCCATCATAAATAACCTTTCGGATAGTTTTAAGCTCATAACGAATAAATATTTGCCATTGGTGCAGTCTTGGATTCAGGTAAGCCTTTTTTATTAACTTAAGAATGAAGTTGGATCGCTTTCATTCTGTAATTAGAGTGGTGCTGAGATCTTGGGGACCAAAACAGCTAAGAGAAGAAGAGAAGGACCGGGGGTGACATGATAGCAGTCTTCCAATATTTGTGGGGTCAAGAGGGGGTCTACCTATTCTACAAAGCACCTGAAGGCAAGACAAGAAACAATGGATGGAAAAGTAAGGTTCTACATTTTGGCAAGAAAAACAGGATGCACAGGTACAGTATATGTGGTACCTGGCTCAATAGCGGCGACTATGAGAGGGATCTTGGAGTCCTAGCGGACAACCATTTAAACATGAGCCAGAAGTATGCAGCAGCTGCCAAAAAGGCCAACACAGTTCTGGGCTGCATAAACGGATAGAATCAAGATCAGGTGAAGTGTTAATACCACTTTATAAGGCCTTGGTAAGGCCACACTTGGAATCCTGCATCCAGTTTTGGTCGCCATGATGTAAAAAAAGATGTGGAGACTCTAGAAAGAGTGCAGAGAAGAGCAACCAAGAGGATTAGGGACTGGAGGTTAAAACATGAAGAACAGTTGCAGGAACTGGGCATGGCTAGTCTAGTGAAGAGAAGGACCAGGGGAGACATCATAGCTGTGTTCCGATATCTCAGAGGCTACCCCAAAGAAGAGGGAGTCAAGCTATTCTCCAAAGCCCCTGAAGGCAGGACAAGGAGCAACAGGTGGAAACTCATCAAGGAGAGAAACAACTTAGAACTAGGGAGAAATTTCCTGACAGTGAGAACAATTAATAAGCGGAACAACTTGCCTGCAGAAGTTGTAAATGCTCCAACACTGGAAGATTTAAAGAAGATGTTGGATAACCATTTGAAGTAGTGTAGGATTTCCTGCTAAGCAGGGGGTTGGACTAGAAGACCTCTAAGGTCCCTTCCAACTCTGTTATTCTATGTCTAAAAGCTAACCAAGGAGAGAAGCAACCTGGAATTAAGGAGAAATCATGTTAGATTTTTTAGCTCCTTATTTTTCTCTGCATTCTTTTTGTCAATTTGAAATAATCAGATGGGCCAGCAATGCTATTAATTTTTTCTTGCGGTATATGAAATGCATAGGTCATCTTAGATGAACTAACTAATTTGTAGTTTGTAGTTATTCACCAGGGCTGGGATAAGCGACGATCGCCTGAGACAAGCCATTGACCTTAAAAATCGATTGGAGACGGCTTTGGAGAAGACTAAAAAAATGAACATTGATTTTAAAGAGAAGAAAAAGCGGGTGAGTTGAACCTGATATTTCTAATGAATATTAGGGTATCCTGAAACTGAAGTGACTGTATTTTCTTAATAGGCTATTTATTAATTCTTGCCCATAAAGGGGAATATTTGTAGCTCAGGGTTGAAATGAGGGGTCCTTGATGCTTTCTGAGCTTGATGGTTTTCTTGCAGACGTTTCATGACCCAGCTAGGCAATATCATCAGTGCTAGTAAGGAATGGGGTTTGCAGTCCTCTTCTTCCTCACCCCTCCTCCTCCTCCTCCTCCACTCCACAATCCCCACTCCCTCCTGAGGCACTGATGATGTTACCTAGTTCGGGTAAAGAAAAGTTTGCAAGAAAACAACCAAATTCAGAAAGCACCAAAGGATCCCTTATTAATTCTTGGCTGGCTGGGGAATTCTGGGAGTTGAAGTCCACCTCTCTTAACAGATGTTGGGGTTGACCAACAGTGCTTTAATTGTCAATTCTCCAGCTTTGTCGCCTTTGTAACACCCAAAGAGAAGTTTATTCTTTTCGGTTACACAAGCATGTTTAAATGCGTTCCCCATTATAAGCCACATTTTATTTTATTCCCTTTTATGACAATATTTACCGCAGCTTGATTTGATTACAGACCAGGTGGTACATCTTAAATAGCTCATGAAGTCCTCACGTTCTCTAGTTTGCTAATGTACCGTATATTTTATTTGTTTTCTTGATTGTCTGGTGCTTTTTTCTGCTTATCACGTTGACTGGTCATTGACCGTCATAAACAGACAGTTTTCCTTTTACAGATTTTATTCTTGGAACTATGTTGGGTATTTTTACGTGTCATAAAATTAGCTCGTCGTTGGCAATAATTAGCTACCTGTGAAGCCTTTTTTCCATAACGTTTGCTTTGGATTTTTAATGTTCCATGTTAAAAATTACATTTTAAAAACCCCTTTTGTTTATAAACAAGCCAAGGATCTGCTTTCTTGCTCAGTGGCTGCAGGGAAAGTCATTTGGGTTTCCAATTTCACACTTCCTGCCAAGCTGTCGGTCGGCCGTTCTTGAACAAGATGGGTGATGGAGTCAACGAAGCTCGGATTAAAATGGAAGGCCTTGTTCACACATTTGTCTTCCCTGCGTGTGTGAGCATAGGCACTCAACCTCCCTTCTCGGTGTACAATATTGCAAAGTGTTGAGCCTTAAATGCATACAGAGAAATCTCCCATGACACCATTGAACCATGGGGGTCTGGACTATGGTAAAGGGTTTCTTGCTTGAGCAGGGGGTTGGACTAGAAGACCTCCAAGGTCCCTTCCAGCTCTATCATTCTGTTATTCTATTAATTAACCAACAGAACGGCTTCCCTCCAGAAGTTGTGGGTGCTCCATCCCTGGAGGTTTTCAAGAAGAGACTGGACAGCTACTTGTCTGGAATAGTACAGGATCTCCTGCTTGAGCAGAGGGTTGGACTAGAGGACCTCCAAGGTCCCTCCTACCTCTCTTATTCTGTTAAACGCCTACACCCGCACCAGAGCTCCCTTGCTAACTTCCCAGCCCCAATCCTTCCCAGTCCTTCCAGGTCCTCACAACCTTGCAAAGCAGTGGTGGGTTCCTCCCGGTTCGGCCCGGTTCTCCTGAACTGGTAGCGGTGACGATATGACATCACCGAACCAGTTCTGTCACCCCCTCACCCCCCTGCGTTATTCTTACCTTTTATTTGGCCCCACCTCCAATCTATTGCTGCCTCCTGAGTCCCAGCTGATGGCTAGAGGGGAAAAAAAACTGTTTAAGAGTTTGCTGCCGGCTTCAAAGGGCCGCCCTGCAGCTGATCAGTGTTAAAAGAAAACAAATGAGTAGAGCGGTGCCTGCAAAAATACATGAGTAGATCAGTGCCTGCAAAAAATAAATGGGTAGATCAGTACATCTCTGCAAGCAGTTAAAAGCCTGGTAGACCAGTACCTCTGCTAAATCCTAAATAATTGTCACATCAAGCCACGCCCACAAAATAAGCCACGCCCACAGAACCAGTAGTAAAAAAAATGTTAGAACCCACCCCTGTTGCAAAGGGCCAAGAAGGCTGGGGCTGTGCTTGTTTTATTGGGCAGGCTGTTCCCCAGGGCACCTGCCGTTTCAGAGAGCTCAGGCTTCCTGCGACCTGCCAGGTGGCTCAGCTTTGTCAGCGGTGCCCAGATTATGCCCACGCTGTCAGATCTGGTGGGGTGGCAAAAAAACAAAACAAAAACCCACTGGGGAGAAACGTCCTCCAAATAATCTGGCTCAGTGCCATGTGGGGGTTCAAAGGTGACAGCATCCAGAAGTCTTACCGGTAGTCCTCGACTTATAAAAATCCATTTAGTGACCGTTCAAAATTGCAACGGCACTGAAAAATGTGACACGACCTTTTTCACAGTTATGACCTTTGTGGCATCTCCAGCGTCACGTGATCAATATTCAGAGGTTTGGCCACTGATTCATACTTGCGACCGTTGCTGCATCCCAAGGTCATCCAAAGTTACAGCAGCACTGGAAAAAGTTATGACCGTTGCAGCATCCCCAGGGTCACGTGATCAGATTTCAGATGCTTGGCTCATACTTACGACGGTGGCGGGGTCACACGATCCCCTTTTGCGACCTTCTGATAAGCAAAGTCCATGGGGGAGCCAGATTAGCTTAACAACTGGGTTACTAACTTTATCAGCTGCAGCGATTCACTTAACAACAAGAAAGGTCATAAAATGGGACAAACATCACTTAACGAATGTCTCACATAACAGCAGTAATTTTGGGCTCAATTGTGGTCCTAAGTCGAGGACTACCTGGGAATCTGTGATGTTATGCAGGAATGACGAAGCGCCACAACCTAAACAACGATGGGAGTTTGGGTAGATCTAATTGCTGTCGTTAGGCATCCCGTGGCCACGTAATTATCATTTGTGGCCTCTCACCAGTTTCCCATTGGCTTTGCTTGTCAGAAGCTGGCAGAGAAGGTCGCAAGTGGCGAATTGTGTGACCACAAGACAATGAAACGGTCACCATTACAAGCTGGTCTCTTGAGTACCCGAATTGCAATCTCGTAATTCTCTTAATTCTGCGACAGCCACAACTACGAGGACCTGTCATATGAGTCCCTCTTGTTCGGCCAGATGTAACTTTGAACAGTTACTAAACGAGTGGCCGTTAAGCGAGGGGTACCTGCCTCTGTTTCCCAGGTGAATATCTTTAAATTCAGGGCTTATATTTATCTAGGTGCGTTTTTCAGTGACCATTAGAGGGCGCTGTTTTCTTCATGCTGGGTATTTCTCTGCTGACATCATTACAAAATATTTCTCTTAAGTGAGATATTCTAAAATGACCAGAACTTGAAGTGGGAGGGAAAAACCTTCTTTTCTAGACAGTTTCTAAATTTGCTATTGGCTAAACTTTTCCTCATTGTATGTGTACATCTCATTTGGTTAAAAGCACAAGTTTCCCATTAAGATCTACTATAACCGGTCATACTGTTCTTTAAATATTGCAAACTAGCTATATTACGAGTAATAACATAAAGGGAATCTGTAGTACTCTAAATTAAAACTAGCAAATCTCCCCCGAGTTTTCTAGTGAACATAAATTAAAAGTTTAAAATACCGACAAGCATAATGGACAAAGTCGGATCGAGTCGTTTTCATAGTCACTCAGATAAAGACTCAGTTTTCAGATAAAGACAAAAAACCCTGCATTATTCTATATTGTATGAACCATATTATATGAGATCAGCTGAAATTAACTTTAAGGACTCCACAGAATGGTGTCCTCTTAGACCAGTGTTTCTCAACCTTGGAAGCTTGAAGATGGGTGGACTTCAACTGCCAGAATCCCCCAGCCAGCGCTGCTGGTTGGGGGATTCTGGGAATTGAAGTCCACCCATCTTCAAGCTTCCAAGGTTGAGAAACACTGTCTTAGACTATAACTTGATAACGTTAGAGAATACTTTTGTTTTAGATTCTGATATTTGAGAGGGGAAAAAACCCAACCATGCTGAATCTCTTCTGTTGTTTCTTGAAAGTTGAACATTTCCGAAAAGGGAGGTTATTCTGAGCTGGAAATTCTTTATTTGTTCAAAATCAGTTGGCTAAAGAAATGGAAGCAAGCCATCACAACAGTCCTGCAAATTGGCAAGATAGTTGGTGATGAAATCCACTTGTAACAAAACACAACAAGCAGCCTCTGATGAAGCTGTAGGACTTTGTACTGAATTTTGGGCTCAATTGTGGTCCCAAGTCGAGGACTACCTGGGAATCTGATGGCATGCAGGAATGACGAAGCCTAAACAACGATGGCAGTTCGGGTAGATCTAATTGCTGTCGTTAGGCATCCCGTGGCCAAGTAATCATCAATTTGTACTGAAGCAGGATTAAAGAGAATGCAAAAAATGATCCTGGTTTGCAAGTAGCAGAAGGATTGGGAGATCAGCCTTAGAAAAGTGAAAAGATGCAGTTTAAATAAATATTTAAACATTCAGCCAGTTTTTAATACCGTTTTACATTTCAATTAAACATTTAGCCTTAAATGATATTTGTGACCATCTGGAGGGCAGCCTCTGGCTGACTTTGAATTTTGGAAAGCAAAGCAAAAGTTGGGGCTTTGGATATGGCAGTTTGAAGAGCGTGTTACTTTACTGAAATAATACAGGCACTTCAGTTAGTAGCTGGAATTAATGGCCTCAAAGCAGCTTCTTGGGTTGCAATTACGAAGGGCTTTAATTTTAGTGAAGGACTTGCAAAGGGCCACCTGCTGCTCCACCGCTTATGTAATTCTCATAAATTGTGGAGGAATCTCATCGATACGAAACATGGACCCGTCTCTTTCGTGGCAAGATGGACGGGATGAAATATGTTAGCTGCAAGAATAATTTAATGTCAAATGCATTAAGTAAAAAATGCATCTCTTTTACTTCCTTGCAGGAAAATGAGTTGCAGCCCAGCAATTCTCCAAATGCCCTTTGTCCTTTCAGTTCGCAAGGAAAGTTCTTTTATTTGGACTCGTGGTCCAAAATGCATTTTCAGAACCGTTAGGTCACGCCAGTGTGCTACGTTTGGCAAACCTTGTATTTAAACTTTAAATTCAAGGCTAAAAAAAATTACATCTTAATAAGTAGTACTCCAGAGTTATCAACCCATCCTTTGGTAGAGATTTTCCAGTTGGGAGATTCCAGTTCAGAGTTAGGTGGCCTTTAAAAGCAAATAGACACCCTTTGAGGCTCTGCTGCTCTTCTTGTTTTCTAAGAAAAAATTATGAGGCTTTTTGTCCAGGTTCAGATGCCAGAGTTGACTAGGGGAAGGGAATCCATCCATCCATTCATTCATTCTCCATATTTCTCAACCTCTCATCCCCTTCAGAGTTATTCAGTCCCAAATATTTCCACATCTATTCCAGGCTGAAACTCTGAAATAACATTCCAGATCCATTTGGACTTTGTGACAGCATTATGTGTGTTATGTAAGCAGTCCTTGACATATGACCACAATTGAGTCCAAAACTTCTGTTGCTAAGCCAGAGACGTTTGTTAAGTGAGTTTTGCCTCATTTTACAGCTTTTCTTGCCTTGGTTATTAAGTGAATCACTGCAGGTATTCAAGTTAATGAATCTGGCTTCCTTATTGTCTTTGCTCGTCAGACGGTCGCAAAAGGGAATCACGTGACCCCAGGACACTGCGGACCGTCATAAATATGAGCCAGTTGCCAAGTGTCTAAATTTTGATCATGTGACACATGGAGGCTGCAATGGTCGTAAGTGTGAAAAATGATCATAAGTCCATTTTTTCAGTGCCCTTATAACTTTAAACGGTCACTAAATGAATTGTTGTAAGTCTTAATCCAATTAAATGCATTGGCTGATCAGAGAGCTCGTTCCATAATCTGCTGGTTTGGAAAAAAGAGAAAAATGGACAGTAGTTAGTGCCTGATTTATATGGCGTTAACATTTTATTTAAAAGTTCCCGAATTGACAGAGTTATAAAAATCTGCATCCCAATGAAGAATCTTGGCAGTCCTTCTAATTGTCAGTCGATTCCAAAGATTTTTATACTCGGCTAAACGACCACCGGGTAGCATTTTACAAGCCATGCCTTCCCTTCCTGCAAGGTAATTGGGCTCTGTTTGACATCGTGGCAAAGTTCAAAACGTGCTCGTATCAATTGCTTCCATTCCAAACATGGTAGGTAGGTAGGTAGATAGGGCAGAATGAGAGAGAGAATGAGAGAGAGAATGAGAGAGAGAATAAAGAGAGAAGGAATGAGAGAGAGAGAGAGGGAATGAGAAAGAGAGAATGAGAGAGAGAGAGGGAATGAGAGAAAGAGAGAATAGAGAGAGAGAGAGAGAGAGAGTAGAGAGAGAGAGCAATTCCTTGGCCAAAAATCCTCTTAAGAGGGGTGGGGAGAAATCCCTGTGAGTAGATGCGTGTGAGATATTGGTGTGGTAGAATAATTTGCAAGATCTTCTGGTGAGGATATTAGCATATAAATAGCAGGTGCAGTGACGGCCACCACAGTTGAGTACGCTTAATTTTTAGTTTATAAGAGAGAATGGGTTTTTAAATGCATAGTCATCAAGCCTGCTGAAAGACAAATGAAGTTTAGAGTTCACTTATGAGAGGATTACCTCACATTAGCGGAAAAAGATCACAACTCAACTCTGGGCCCTACTTACCCTCACGCCTGAATGGAAGAGGTTTCTTGAGGGAAGGGAAGAAGAGGTTGGTTGCCCACATGGTAAGCCACAGAGTGGCTTGTATTTTTCAGAAATTCAGAGTCTGAACTAATAATTTTGGCTTCCTTTTTTCAGTTTTTCCCCTATGGATGTGTCTGTAGTTGTGGGTGTCCGCCATTGAGTCATCGTTGACTCCTGGCAACTCCCTGTAATTTTCTTAGTAAGGGTTCAGAAGTGGCTTACCATTGCCTCCTTCCTAGGGCTGAGAGAGAGTGACTGGCCCAAAGTTACCCAGCTGGCTATGTGCCTAAGATGGGACTAGAACTCAGAGTCTCCCAGTTTCTACCCTGCTGCTTAACCACTAAACCAAACTGGCTCCTAGGTAGGTAGGTAGGTAGGTAGGTAGGTAGGTAGGTAGGTAGGTAGGTAGGTGATATACCGGATAGATAGATAAATAGATAGATAGATAGATAGATAGATAGATAGATAGATAGATAGACAGACAAACAGAGATAGATAGAGATAAATAGACAGACAGACAGACAGACAGACAGATAGATAGATAGATAGATAGATAGATAGATAGAGATAGTTAGATAGAAATAGATAGATAGAGATAGATATACAGATAGATAGATGATAGATAGATTATAGATAGATAGATAGATAGATAGATAAAATGTTTTTATATGACTCACTGAAGTGAAATGGAAACCCTGCTTGTCTTTTGATGATGATCTCAGTCCAAAACATTGCAAGATGAAAAAGAGGTATAGATTTAAACTTTGGGGTTCGTGCATGCAAGGACCCTATTTGATGTCAGTTTGCGTACATGGCTTCCTTTAAACCAAGTTGTCAAATTCTCTTGAGTTGATCGTTTTGTTACTATACCGTTGAGGGTGCACTGCATTCAAACGGCACACTTTTACGTCCACAAGAGTCAGAAGTAGAATTTTGCGTTGGAGCAAAGCATGTTTTGAACTAGAAAAGAGAGCTTCAAACATTGCAAGTCTAATTAACACAATTCTGCTGGTTTTCTGGCTATAAAAAAGAGTGTTATTTCAATAAGTAGTTTTTAAATGAAAAGAAGAGGGGAAAACCCGAATGATGGAATGATCCCCAGTTCTGATGGTTCGCTCTTAAGGTGTCTTCTTCCCACTCATTGCCATTTATAGTCAATTATCTTTGCAAATAAAGAGGGGAAGGCAGCTTGCTTAAAATAATAAGAATGCTAATATCTTTATTTGGGAACCGAGGGATTAATGCTAAGGCGTTAATTTTCTTTCTTTCTTTCTTTTTACCGCAAATGAGAACTTAATAAAGAAGTTATTTGACGAATCCAAGGGTGCAGACAATAAGCATAATATTTTATGAAAATGACCCTCATATTTAAAACCTGGCATTATATGTTATGCATTGTAGCACCAAGTCCACATCTACCTTTTGGGAAATTAAAACCCATAAATTCTGTTTAGTGTTTGATATGCACTGTACTAGCTGAAAGCAATCATCGCCCCTAAAACCTTGGTGGCTTTTCACCTTTCATAAATTCCTGGCTAGATCCTATACAAAAAATAATTTTCAGCTCCGTGGCTCATTGTTATTCAAACGTGATTGATTGTCGTCATTTGCTCCGCGAGGAAGTTAAGTGCTCCTGTCATTTCCAAAGAGTATAATTGGGACGTTTTACAGGTCAGTGGAAGTGACAGGCTCGGCTTTTGATTAGTGTTGGACTGATAACAAATATTACAGTTTCCCATGATTAATGCTTTCTATAGTGGCTAAATGTGCACTTCATGGATTGTGCCTAAACAGAGTGAATTTGCATCTTATTATTCCGCTCTCCGGCAGAAAACCTTTGTGCCTCTTTGACTATAAGTGTGCAGGAATGTTGTCACCCCAGTTTCGTCTTACACACGTCCCTTCTTGGGGATTAACTGGGAGAGGGGTCTTTGTGAGCCTGAATTCTCCCCGGGGACTCTGTAAAACCATAACTGGGAAGTTTCAGCAAACTTTTAAACTCCGTTTTAACTCTTCTTCCAGTTTAACCTCGTATTAAATCATCTTTAATATTAAATCATAGTTTTTTTCCCCATGCCTTCACTCTGCTGAACATCTAACTCCCGCCGTAGGACTGTATCATCTTTCCTATTACCTTATCCTAATGGCATCTTATGATTTTTCACTCATTTGTATCCAATGATTTATGATTGTAGCTTATGATTTATCATCTATGACTCATCACTTTGCTGTTGTTTGTATGTACACTGAGAGTTTCTGCACCGGAGACAAATTCTTTGTGTGTCCAATCACACTTGGCCAATAAAGAATATTCCAATTCTAATTTCAACTATTCAGAGGACTATTTAAGGAAATCCGCCTCTTGCCTTTCAGTTCCAACTCAGAAGCACTCAAGATATTTCACTTTTTTTCTCCATGTGTGCCACCAAACTCTTTCTAATTTTTTTATCTTCTTCCCTGGAACTTAAGTCCTACACCAGTCCTATCCAGTTTAGCATCCTAAAAAATGTCAAGATCAAGAACCAAAAGTTACATTTCCCGTTCCCTTTCCTCAGTTTCCCTGTTCACAAACACAGGGATAAAGTTCAAAAGAAGGAAAGGATTTGGGGATTTGTATACCCCATCAGCCACTTGCAGGAAGCGTTCAGTGGTGTTTTAGCATTAAATTCAAAAGCCGACCAATTCTCCTTGGCCAAAGATAGGCTGACAAGGACAGGAAGGCCCTTCGTAAGCAAGTTAAACCGTTTCCTTCCAGTTCACCAAGTTAAAGAGGCCTCTCTGCCTTTTTCAAGCTAACAGCGAATTTCTGCTGAAGGGTTATTGGATCCGGTTCAGTGTTTTAGAAAATAGAACCATAAGTGACATAATCAATAGGCTTTCTCCCTCCCCCCTCCTTTTTTTTTTTAAAAAAAGTTTTAAGTGCACTTTGCAAAAACACATCCTGCAAACTTCTCGTCGTTAGGGATCACTGGCGCAATTGCATTCCTGAAAAGAAATTGTACAGGAAGATCAGATTTAAAACTGTGGGGCCCAAGTGCAGGACTTCTTAAAAAGTTCCCTAAACTCTATTCTGAGATTAAACTCCAAGAAAAGTTAAATTGACTTTTTTTGTTTTAAAGGGCAATTTCTAGGCATATACAGTATGTTAAGGGACACTATAGTATTAGCTATTATAAATATGTCTTTTTTTTTTTAACTTTTATGGAGTTTCTCAGTCATCCAGGTCATGGTTTCAAGACGCAGCTGGACTTTCTGGTTTTTCTTCGAAGACGTTTCGCTTCTCATCCAGCTCTGAAGAACTGAAGAAGCTTCTTGGATGAGAAGCGAAACGTCTTCAAAGAAAAAGAAAGTCCAGTTGCCTCTTGAAAAAAGCACCATTGGGAGGCCTTTTTTTACTTATTGTGAGAGAGCTTCCCCCCCATCCACCCCAGAATGTAACTATGGTAAAGAGATTTGGCAGTTCATAAAAGAAGCAATAACGAGTATAAAATTTATGAATCAGTTAACTTTTAACGTGCAATTTACTTTATCTATTTACAGTATGCCTCTTGTAATTTCAGTAATTTCTTGAGTCCAAAGGTCTTATTAGGTTCTGGGGAAGTAGGATGTTGGCTGTAATTCTTTCTCACACGCCTGCCACGAGGAGAATGGGTAAAACATCACACAATCATGTGAAGGTTTGGGGTTTTTAGCACTAGTTTTTAAATTTTTGTTCTTGTTCCTTGAGAAAAGCAAAGGTTTTGCTGCATTTCCTTCAAAAACAAACTTTTAAAAAGACTGGAGTGAGGGAAGAAGGGTCACTCTTCTCTTGATATACTTGGCAAAAGGGTTTTAACAGCCAGTGTTATTGTTTATTAAATTTATATGCCACCCCTCCTACTCTGAAAAGCAACCCTATTCAATTAAACCTAAAATATCTCATTAAAACCTGAGCCTGAGTGGCGTAGGAGGCTAATGCCTCCTACTAAGGCAGCATTTAACATCCAGCTGCCTGCAATTACTGCGAGTTCAATTCTCACCAGGCTCAAGGTCGACTCAGCCTTCCATCCTTTCTAAGGTGGGTAAATTGAGGACCCAGTTTGTGGGGGCAATAAGCTGACTTTGTATAAAAATATACAAAAGTATGAAGGCTATTGCTTAACGCATTGTAAGCTGCCCTGAGTCTCCGGAGAAGGGCGGCATATAAAAATAAATAAAAATAAAATTAAAAAAATAAAATTAAAACACATACAATATGGCAACACTTTCATTTTCCCTGATATATTTTTCATCCCCTCCTGGGTGAAATGGACTGACACATTGTGCTGCCTTTTCGTACACAGGTCGTCCTCGAACTTACGACCCACAATTGAGCCCAAAATTTCCATTGCTAAACAAGACAGTTGTTAAGTGAGTTTTGCCCCATTTTACATCTTTTCTTGCCACAGTGGTTAAGTGAATCGCGGCAGTGGATAAATTAGTCACACCGTTGTTAAGTGAATCTGATTTCCCCGTGGACTTTGTTTGTCCGAAGGCCGCAAAAGGGGATTCCATGATCCTGGGACACTGCAGCTGTCTTAAGGACAAGCCAACAGAAAATAAATACTAAATACTTTTTGGGTGTAATAACACAATCATTGTGTTTGTGGCTTCTGCTAGATCAGTGTTTCTCAACCTTGGAAGCTTGAAGATGGGTGGACGTCAACTCCCAGAATCCCCCAGCCAGCGCTGCTGGCTGGGGGATTCTGGGAGTTGACGTCCACCCATCTTCAAGCTTCCAAGGTTGAGAAACACTGTGCTAGATGGACAGTTAGATTCTTTTTTTCCCCATGGCGTCTTGAACGTTTTTAACTCTTTGTCCTAGATGAAAAGTCAAGATGAGGATGAGGATGAAGATGATTTTGTGGAGGTGCCTGAGAAAGAGGGCTTCGAACCACGCATCCCCGATCATCTTCGGGAAGAATACGGTGAGTTTGTCCAGCTGTGAAGGCTTCAACGTTGGCTTTTTGTGGCCGGCTTCAACTTACGACTATCATTGAGTCCAGAATTGACGTTGCTCAGTGAGACCTTTGTGAAGGGAGTTTTGTCCCATTTTATGACTTTCCTTGCCACCTTGGTTGTTAAATGAGTAACATGGTTGTTAAGTGAATCTGGTTTCCCCCGTTCACTTTGTCCGTCAGAAGGTCACTAAAGGGGAATCACGTGACCCCAGGACACTGCAACCGTCATAAGTATGAGTCAGTTGCCAAGCATCCGAATATAAACCACACGATCCACAGAGATGCTGCAATGGTCATCAATTAAAAAATGGTCGTAAGTCACTTTTGTAACTTCGAACAGTCACTAAGTGAATCTGAAATGTATAAGTTCTGCTTGAGCAGAGGGCTGGACTAGAAGACCTCCAAGGTCCCTTCCAGCTCATTCTTTCCCCTCCCCCTCCTCCCATTTCTCTCCACTAACTAGATTTTCGTAGAAGTTTCTCTCTTTAGAAATGCCTCTATTACTCTGCACCATTTTCAACTGGTTTGTTGGTCAGAAGTCCGTGCCAGTTGCCAAGCCTCTGAATTTTGATCATGTGACCACAGGGATGCCGCAAAGGTCGTAAGTGTGAAAAACAGTCATAAAAGTCACTTTTTTCAGTGCCGCTCTAACTTTGAACGGTCACTAAACGGACCGTTGTAAGTTTGAGGACTGCCTGTACTTGAAGGCAATTAACGAAGTAGACCTTTGTTAATTGCCCGCAATTTTTGCTTTGAAAATGCAGAAAGGAGAATTGTGCTAGTGTCAGGTTTCGGTGTCATCTCAAATAAATTGCATTTCCAAACAAATAGTCTTTGATGAAATCTTTCATTTATTAAGCACGACAATCTGTTCCCGACTATGTCGTAGCCAACACTGACTTCCTGACCCAAAACCTTCCCTTTCCATTCCCCAATTCTCTGCGCCTCATTGGCCATCTTCCAAATCACTCTCCCCATATCTACTACTTCAGCTCCCAGGAATGTCCCCCCCCCCCTCCCATCTCCTAGGGGATATTATCTTCAGGGAAAATAAGTAGGTGAAAAGTCAAGCGTCCTCTTGCCAGCTGCCCCCTCTTCTCCTCCTTATGTCAGCATTGGAACGAATGTAGTTTGGAGTGCTGACATCTAGGTTTTAGAGAAAAGTCTTACCTTGGTATCTTTTTTTTTCCCTAGCAACTTTTTTTTATTTTGGCAAAACGTATCGTGTATCAATGGATCTAGTCTATTCGGGAGGGATCTGCAATCTTTATTTATTTCCAGCCCCGCTGATAAATCGGGGGGACATTTTTAAGCCTTTCTTAAAGCTTCCGTTGATTAACGACACCAATTATTCAATTAAAACTTGCGGCCTTAATTTCACAATGACATTTAGAGCTTTGAAACCCGGGTAATCTTTTATTTTTCACACTCCTTTGGTCTTTTTCCTGCTCTTGAGAGTTTTGTTAGGATCTCATTGGATCTGGAACCCTGGACGAGGAAACTCCGCAAAAACGATATCAGCTCATGAATCAATTTAAAAATGGATGAATCCCATGGATTCCTGCTCCTCCTGCCTTTCTCCTTTTCCCACCCATAATAAAATGTCTGCATTCGTTGTCCATTAAACGTATCTTCCCACGTGGCCCTCAGACCTTTTACAGGTAGTTCTCCACTTACAATCTTTCGTTTCGGGACCGTTCGAAGTTACAACGTCTCTGAAAAAAGTGACTTATTTTTGGATCAAAATTCAGATGCTTGGCAACTGTCTCATATTTATGTCCTGGGCAGAGGTGGGTTTCAGCAGGTTCTGACCAGTTCTGGAGAACCGGTAGCAGAAATTTTGAGTAGTTTGGAGAACCGGTAAATGCCACCTCTGGCTGGTCCCGCCCCCATCTATTCTCTGCCTCCCGAGTCTCAGCTGATCGGGAGGAAATGGGGATTTTACGGTATCCTTCCCCTGCCACGCCCACCAAGCCACGCCCACAGAACCAGCAGTAAAAAAAATTGTGACCTTCCGCCAAGCCAACAGGGGAGCCAGATTTACTTCACAACCCTGTGACTAATCACGCTGCAGTGATTCACTGAACAACAGGTCATAAGATGGGGCAAACCTCAGTTAAGAAATGTCTCACTTACCGTGTTTCCCCAAAAATAAGGCCAGGTCTTATATTAATTTTTGTGCCAAAAGGCGCATTAGGGCTTATTTTCTGGTTAGGTCTTATTTTGGGGAAAATACGTTTGTTCTGTCCCTCTTCTTCACACAGGCAAACGTAATACCAAGCACGCCTGCCAATATTTTATTAGGTAAACAGATTAGAATTCTTGGCAGACCAAGGTTTTGGCAGCAAACTGCCGAATGCCTGCCAAGACCGTTTTCACTCCCATAAAGCAGAAGAGGACTTATCTTCAGTCCGTTCCAGGAGCAACAAATTATCCACGAGACAAGAGTTTAGTCAATGTTCAGTCCACAATATATCCAAGCCGAATTTCAGGGATCGCGATGTGACTTTCAGGGTTTAACTTTGTCCGTCACAAAGCCTGAAGAGCAATCCCACCCACTTTTATTCCTGGTGGGGCGTGGCTCCATGACTCAGCTCAATCTCTGGCCCTCCCACGCCTCTTCCGTTGCTGCACACGCTTCTCCCTCCGATGCTGCCTGGGATCAAGCCAGGATTCATCCTCCTCACTCCCTATCAATTGGTGCTCCGATATGCCTTCCTCCTGGCACCTCCAAGGCTGTTCCTCCTGGCCTTCGGATGGAACCTGAGGCATTGCCAGAAAGGAGGGTCCTGGAGAGGGAGGCCTTGTCAGTTCCTCCCCATCACCTTCTGAGTCCTCCTCCTCTGTTAGGACAGGCTCAGGAGTCGGGGTCATAACAGTTACTAAATGCGCCATCTGGCTGACAATCTTAACTGGGGCTTATTTTGGGGAGTATGGCTTATATTACGAGTATCCTGAAAAATCATGCTAGGACTTATTTTCCGGTTGGGTCTTATTTTCAGGGAAACAGGGTAGTAACAAATTTTGGGCTCAGTGGTGGTCATAAGTCAAGGACAATCTGTGTTTTCAACCAGTGTTGCAAACCGGTCCTGCGTTGGTCAGAGAGATGCAGAGCCTGGAACAATCTCTTTGGGTGCCTTATGACAACCGGAAACTCTTCCACATAAAATGTTGTAATTCCCCCGTATAGGTGAGTCAATGAGGCCATGTTGAAGAAGAGCAGGTTAGGGGGGTGGAGGTTCGTTCTCCAAGTTTCCAAACGTTTCATTACCAGGCCAGGTTACGTCTTCAGTAGAGTTTAAGGGATGTCAGTGTTGGGGTTCTTCTGTTTATTAAGGCTTCGTGTGGTCAGAAGGTCTTGGGATGGTGAGGCCATGTCAGGTGAGGGTCCCATCAAGTCAGGGTCTCACCTAAAGTGACCTCATCACAAGACCCACACCTGACCCATCTCAAGACTCTCATCTGATGTAACCCACACCTTAGCCATCTCAAGACCCACACTTGACCCATCACAAGTCCCATATCTGATGTGACTCATCACAAGACCCTCACTTGGCACACCCACACCTGACCCATCACAAGACCTACTGACCACACAAAGCCCTTATAAGCAGAAGGACACTGATGCCTCCTAATAGCCCTTAGACTTATATACCGCTTCAGAGCTTTCCAGCCCTCTCTTAAGCGGTTTACAGAGTCAGCCTCTTGCCCCCAACAATCTGGGTCCTCATTTTACCCACCTGGGAAGGACGGAAGGCTGAGTCAACCTTGAGCTGGTGAGATTTGAACTGCTGATCTGCTGGCAGCTGGTGATAGGCAGAAGTAGCCTGCAGTACTGCAATCTAGCCACTGTGCCACCGCGGCTTCTAAACTGAAGATGTTACCTAGCCAGGTAGTGAAACATTTGGAAACCAACCCATAAACTCAGAGAATGAATCTTTGCCCTCATCCTCCACCTGAGCTACAGATATTTGCCACTATTGCAAAGAACAGGTTACCTGCCTGTGAAGGCACACAGGGCCAGTCTTCTGGTTTCAGGTGTCCTCGCTGGTCCCATAGAATCCACTGTTGGATTCTATGGGCCCAATGGGCCCAATTCGTTGTGGGCCCCGAAGGGCTTCAGTGGGGGGGGGAGGGCATGAAGTTCCCACCAAGCGATTCTCCCATCCCTAGAAAAGTCCAAATTGGGTTCCTCGCAGCTCACTGCCTTATCCGAAGTCACAAATTATCCCTCAGGGACAAAACCAGCGACCAGGTCCTTCTGCATCCTGTTTAAATTATTCATCCATTGATTTTCTTTCCTTCTCTCGCTTTGAAGGACTTGCTTTTTAATATACTGTGAATTCAGACAAACTCCATCCAGGTTTGGGCACCAGACGGGATGCTGTGGGTTGTTCTTTCTTCTGTATTTTTAATTTATTTTAATTTATTTTTTTTAAAAAAATTGATTTATATGCCACCCTTCTCCGGAGACTCAGGTCGGCTTACAATGCATTAAGCAATAGCCTTCATACTTTTGTATATTTATACAAAGTCAGCTTATTGCCCCCACAATCTGGGTCCTCATTTCACCTACCTTAGAAAGGATGGAAGGCTGAGTCAACCTTGAGCCTTGGCGAGATTCGAACTTGCAGTAATTGCAGGCAGCTGAATGTTAATAACAGTGCTTTAGTCTGCTGCTCCACCAGGCTCTTTTTTAAGATCTGGGACGCTGAACTTTTTCAGAAATTGGGGCTTCTGATTTTGAGCCTTATCCTGAATGTTGTAAACTACGAGTAGTCCTTGACTTGCAACACTTCATTTAGTGACCGTTCAAAGTGACAACAGCACTAGAAAAAGGAACTTATGACCATTTTTCATACTTAACGACCACGGTGGCGTCCCCATGGTCACGTGATCAAAATTCAGAGGCTTGGCAACTGGCATGTACTTACGACTGTTGCTGTGTCCCAGGGTCACGTGATTCCCTTTTGCCACCTTCTAAGAAGCAAAGTCTAAGGGGAAGCCAGATTCACTTAACAACATGTTACTCACTGAACGACCCTGGCAAGAAAGGTCATAAACTAGGGCAAAACTCACTTAACAAATGTCTCACTTAGCAACAAATTTAGGGCTTAATTGTGGTCGTATGTGAAGGACTGCCTTTAATGGAGGAAGCTTAACTATTATGGACCATGTCTGCTCCTATGGGTTGCTATATATATCATTATTTTCTGTTCTACTACACCAGAGCGATACAGAAGGTAAAACTACTAGGGGTTGTTGGACAGATATTTAGAAGATGTGGTTTTTAGTAGCTACTGATATTATTTGCTCATTCCTGAAAGTGTTTTTTTCTCCGTTTTGTGAGAATTCCAATTACATTCAACTAGTAATTGGAGGTGTTAAGGATATTGGTGTTGTGTTACCAACCAGCAGAGTAAATGCACAAGGAAACATTGCTGAGAGCAATGAATAAGAGATATGCAAACTGGTTTATCAAAAGCTTACTTTATAGTAGAAAAACAGTCTCATAGTCTTTAAACAAATGCCAAGTCTTTGCCAGTAAAATCAGTCCAGTAGTTACAGAATCTTCTTACCCAACGAACAGTAGTTGGTTAGAATAACAAACTCACTCTGGTTCACAAACCACGATGGTAGCAGATCCATCCAACAATGATTAGCAGAATGTTAGCAACTCCTCACTATGGCAGCATATCATAGCAGCAACTGAACACGTTACAATACCTTGCTTAAATACTCTCACAACCGGTCATTACCTAATTACAGCATGACTCAGCATTAAAGCCTTAAAGTTACACAATAGATATTCATATTAAAATCACAGAACACATATATTGCCTGGACAACTAGTTAGGCTCAAACCATATCCTAACATGAGGGAAGACAGAATGGGGCACGAACTGGATCTGGGTTTTACCTATGCATCAGTGCGATAGTAATACATTTATTTCTTTCTCATTATGGGGAAGAACCTTTCGGTGAAAGTTATCCTACTTTGAGTGGAGATTTTAAAATTTAACCTCGCTTGTAAAAATATTTTGTTATATTATACTATATCAATTTATTTGATTCTTTTTGTTAGTTTCATAGTTTTAAACGTGGTTTGATATTCTGTAAGCTGCCTTGAGTCGCCATGGGCAAATAGGCGAAAATATAAATTCAATTCAATTCAAATCAATCAATCAATCAATAAAAACATCCTTTTTTAAAGAAAAAAACCTGGGATTGCCCAGCTGCCTGGTGCAATTGAAACATGATGTATTTTCAATTAAGGAACCCTAGCCAGGTGCCAACTCCCCCATCTGCTTCAACATACCTTACTGTCCACCTGCAGAGCTGTGGTATCCAAATATGAATTAACTTGATTCATATGAAGAATGGTTGCAAAAACTGGGTTTGGCTAGTCTAGAGAAAAAAAGGACCAGGGGTGACACAATAGCAGTATTTCCAGCATTTGAGGGGCTGCCACAAAGAGGAGGGAGTCACCCTGTTCTCCAAAGCAGCTGAAGGCAGGACAAGAATGAATGGATGGAAACTAATCAAGGAGAGAAGCAACTTGGAATTAAGGAGAAACTTCCTAATGATGAGGATAATTAACCAGTGGAACAGCTTGCCACCAGAAGTTGTGGGCGCTCCATCACTGGAGGTTTTTAAGAAGAGACTGGACAGCCATTTGTCTCAAATTTTATAGGTCTCCTGCTTGAGCAAGGGGTTGGACTAGAAGACCTCCAAGGTCCCTTCCTGCTCTATTCTGATTGATTGATTGATTGATTGATTGATTGATTGAATTGGATGCCCAGTGATCTGTTTACAAAGCATTTTCAGGAAATAACCCTACGTAAAATTGTCCGTGTTGCTTTGAATTTGCATACTGGTTAACAGCAAATTATAAACTGCTTATCTTGGAATTAAAATTAATTTGCTTTTTAATTAAAGCATTCTGCTCCGTAACCCGAAATGAGCAATTCCTAAGCTTTTTGCATCCTGATTAATACCTCAAAAGTTCAACTGCTACTTGTATGGCTTTTCATAGCAAGCACAGAGATAGAGAGGAAGCACTGAATTTTCCAATTTCCATTTTATCCTTAAAATTTAGAACCATCCATTTCATGGCTTACCAATTTTCCTTTCCTTTCCTTTGTACACTAAGTTTCTGTTCTATAACCGAAGAGTTACCATCCAGAAACAGTTAGTAGTTTTTAATTAATCTCACAGCTGCAAAAGTACTACATTCTGACCGCCATTAGGGCAAGAAATGAGTTTTGGGATAGATGTGAGAGCCAATTTGATTTTCTGTGGGCAAGATGGAATGCAAATTTGCAAAAGAATTTCGGTGATTAGGCAACTGAGGTGTGAAGACATCACCCATTAAGGGGTGTCACGCCAAATTAACATTACCAGGCTTTTTAATGACCCCTCATTTGTATAATCCTTATTTACACTAGCACCTGATCACCAACGGATGATGATGGTCGGTTTTTTTGCACTCAAAATTCCCAGCCAAAGAGCCCAATTTTGTTGAGAATGGGCCCCTCAATTGCGACTGGAAGTTATTTTAAATTTGGCGGAAAAAGGCCTTGAAAGAAAATTTTGGAACTTCATTAATATATATGGCCAAAGATGGAAGGACACGCCCACTCCCTCAATGGAAGGGTCGGTCTGCCTTTGGTGTTGGCAGAGTTGGCAAAGGCAACTAAAAGGAAGAATTTATCTAGTTTTGCTTCCGTTTGGAAACCATTTCTGGATTCTCTGCTCAAAACTGCAAAAAAATTAAACTTTAATTGTAGGTTTTGATGACTAGAAGGACTTTTGCAGTTGTAGAAATGAGTTGAAAGGTTTAGAAATTTAAATGTAGAGCCTTGGTGGTGCAGCGGACTAAAGTGTTGTTAAGTAGCACTTAGCTGCCAGATGCCTGCAATTACTGCGAGTTCAAATCTCACCAGGCTCAAGGTAGACTCAGCCTTCCATCCTTCCGAGGTAGGTAAAATGAGGACCTGGATTGTGGGGGCAATAAGATGACTTTGTATTAAAAAAAAGAACAACGCTTGGGGGGGGCGAAAGCCCTACTAAGCAGGTATATACAAAAGTATGAAGGCTATTGCTTAACGTATTGTAAGCCGCCCTGAGTCTCCGGAGAAGGGCGGCATATAAATCGAACCAATGAATGAATGAATGAATGAATGAATGAATGAATGAAAAAAGTTGAGGCTGTAAATTTGTTTCTATGCTACTGCAGTGAAAAAAATGGAAGTCGCAACTTTTTTTTGATCCTTTTTTTCGTCTTTCTGGACTTCTTTTCTCTTTCGCTTTCTCGGTTTTTGCTTCTCTTTGTATTCTACCTTACAATAAACTTTAATGAAATACTTAAAAACTAAGAGAGGTTATTTGTAGAAGTGTATATTTGAACCAAAATGAGGCTGGTAGTTCGAGTAAAAAGCACAGAATGAAATGAGGGCGGTAGATGAAGGCGCAGTGCTAGACTAAAAAATTAATGAACGATATTAGAAGAATATATTCTGAAAGTATTTTTAAAAAATCAGGAAATATATTTTAAAAAATCAGGTGCCCAAATCTCGATGCAAAGCACATTTGCGCATCTCTACATCAAATTCAGAAAAAATTCAGTTGGTAACACAGAATGGTTGTTTGCCTTCACACAACATTTTGTTCCTTTTTGTGTGGAGCAAAAGACAAAAGGCCTCCCATTTCTCCTGCCTAAATTCTTTGGATTTTAGCTCATATTAATCAAGATTTTTTTGGTGGACTGGATGAATTGGAGCTGTATACAGAAAGGCAGTTGGGAAGCAAACCCGTTCTCCAAAAAGTTTTATTTTTTTTTTTATAATTTATGTTCTTGCTTGGTGTGCGTTTCTCTCCATTCCACTAAATCCTGATGAAGTCTTTTCTTCTATTTTCTTTGATTTTTTTATCTTCCCCCCTAATCCCACCATTTCTATCAGGACATAATCTCTTTCTCAAATTTACATTTTAATTACAAGGCCAGCTGAACGAGCTAAAATCAATAAAGTCAGCCTTCTCCCCTGGCCAAGTTTCTGCGGGGGAAACCCAACCTCTCTCTTTCCTTCTATTGATTTATCTCTCTTTAGCACTGTCTGCTTCATTGCTGCAGGCAAATAGGTGCCATTTGGTCAATTTAAAGGAGGAGGAAAAAGGGAATTTGGACTTTTGTTTAATTTTGTTTTTCTGCCAGCGAAAGTATTAGATGACGTATTAACCAAAAAGCATTGCTGGTGGTAGGATGGACAGTTGAAAATACGTAAAGGATACCTTTAAAGTCTGGATAAATTGTAATTTTGGAAGCATTTTACTTAAACGTGAAATGGAAACTCACATAACCTAATGTGGGTTTATGGATAAATTATATTCAAACATTAATAAAATCAGTAGCTCCCTTGTTGACTGGCTGGAAGGGAGTTTGGAGGTCTGCTAGTCCAGCCCCCTGATCAAGCATGAGAACCTATTCTATTGGCTAATGGATAAATAACTGAGAAGCGGAATATTCCAGCTAGGGTGGAGAATGGGGAAAAAATGGGGAAAAATTCTAGAAAAATTAGGTTGTTTTTTTTTTATTATTATTTGATTTATATGCCGCCCTTCTCCGGAGACTCAGGGCAGCTTACAGTGCATTAAGCAATAGCCTTCATACTTTTGTATATTTTATACAAAGTCAGCTTATTGCCCCCACAAACCGGGTCCTCAATTTACCTACCTTAGAAAGGATGGAAGGCTGAGTCAACCTTGAGCCTGGGGAGATTCGAACTTACAGTAATTGCAGACAGCTGGAGTTAAATTACAATGCATTAGTCTGCTGAGCCACCAGACTCACCAGGTTGGTGAGTTGATCGATGTTTTCAAATAATTTCCCCCCTTTTTATACACGTGTACATAAAAATGGGATGGAGGAGTATATAATACTTTCCTTAATTACAAAACATGAATCAGAAATTATTTTACAGTGGCTGAATACCCACCTGTCAACTGTGTGGGCAAAAAATGTGTCTCTTTTTACTCGGTTTGGTTCTTTTTTTTTTTTTTTAAATTTGATTTATATGCCGCCCTTCTCCGGAGACTCAAGGCGGCTTACAATGCGTTAAGCAATAGCCTTCATACTTTTGTATATTTTTATACAAAGTCAGCTTATTGCCCCCACAAACCGGGTCCTCAATTTACCTACCTTAGAAAGGATGGAAGGCTGAGTCAACCTTGAGCCTGGGGAGATTCGAACTTACAGTAATTGCAGGCAGCTGTGTTAATAACAGGGTGCGTAGACCACTGTACTATCAAGGCTCTTTTGCTAGCAGTAACGTGTATTGGTTTGGGTTCGTGGACTCTCCCGTGGCCTTAGAACCTTATTCTGTGTACAACATTAGCTCTGCAAACCCACCGTGTGTTCCCTTCGGATGACGTAGGAGGGTTTTACGCCCTGCTCGCCAATACCTCCACTCACCGTCCTCTCTTCCTTTATCCTTTGAGGCCTGGGACCTGTGTTGCCCACAAGGAAAAATGTGGCAGGGCCTGGGAAGAACAAAGCCGCCCCCACGTCTCTCTTCTCATCCCCATCCGTAAGAAACGAGGAGGAGCTGGACCCCACCTGCGCTGCGGCCACCTGGAAAATTATCCGAGAGAAACTGCCTAGACTGCCAACTGCAGAGGACAGGTAAATATTAAATGCGGGAGAGATACCTTGGCAATCTCACTCTCGGGTCCAAATCAATGGCATGAAATCTCGTTAAGTTCTGAATAATTGTTTAAGATTGGTCATCGTTGCAGAGGCAATATTTTAAAATCAGCGAATTGTGAACATTTCTGGGTTCCTTGGCGCTCTCTGAGTTTGGTTTTTTTTTTTCTTGTAGACATTTCATTACCCAACTAGGGTAACATCATCAGTGCTAGAAGGGAGTGGGGTTTACTCTCTTGTTTATATACAAATGGTTTCCCCTGTCAGTCTTGGTATGGGGGGGGTTCTTGGGGTGGGGGTTTCTTGATGAGGTTTATTTCCTGGAATTACCAAGTGAAGAAGCCACCAACTCAAAGAGTAAACAACAGTTTAAAGGAAGGAGAGTGTGAAGGTAGCCTCTCACCGACCAGTACGCTCCCACAGAGAGGGGCTCCTCTGGGTGCCGTCGGTCAAACAGTGTCAACTGGCGGCCCCCAGGGGGAGAGCCTTCTCTCTGGGGGCACCTGCCATCTGGAACAAGCTCCCCCCGGAGATATGGAGGATCCCAGATTTGCGCACTTTCCGCCGTGCCCTCAAAACATTCTTATTCCAGCAGGCTGGTCTGGCTTAACTTCCCTTTTAAATTGCTTTTAAATTTTTTTATAAATTGGGGTGTTTTACATTTGTTGGGCCAGTATTTAATGTATTTTTAAATGGTTTTTAACATTTGTACTATGTGTATTTTACCTTTTGGCTGTTCACCGCCCTGAGTCCTTCAGGAGTAGGGCGGTATATAAATTTAATTATAAAAAATAAATAAAATTATGCCTGTTAAAGGCTGTAAAATGTAGTCCCCCTTCTTAGACATTGTTTGGACTGCCTCTCCTCCCAAGCATCCAAAAGACAAGAGTTTTGTTGTGAACGCACAATAAATCAGGCGATTCCCGCTCAACAACAAGCTGCATCATTCAAATTTGCGTGCAAGCTGAAATGTGCTAAGCTTTCTCTTACCATTTTTTTTTCATGCACGGTGCAGAGGTTGCGACCCGACAACATCCAAGGAGGCCAACAGTCAGCGTGAAGAAGAGAAAGCCAAAGCTCCTCTGGTACCTTTTGGGCTCGATCTCTTCTACTGGGGCCAGGAGCAGCCGACGTCGGGAAAAATTCTCCGGTAAATTGGTCCCAAATATTTTAACACGTTTCCCTGCCTTCAGGTGAACAAGTTTCAAAGAATGTTTACGATGATCGATGCAGGTCCTTTTTACATGCTCAAGTTCCTGGGAGAGAAAAAAAGCATTCAGACAATTTGTCCCTCAAGCTGATTCAGCTTAAACAAAGTTTAATTTAATGTTTAGTTAATTTAGTGTCCAATTCTGTTTATTCATTGGCGAACTCCTGAAGACCAAAGAAGGCGGTGCAAGAATATTAATATTATAATTGATAGAAATAGGAAAATTGGTGAAGATCAACGATATTGGTTAAATTTCCAGGAAAACCTATTCTTAATCCGCTAGGGGGCATAAGATGTCAACAATAAGATTACGTAAGACTATCTTGGACATCAGAAAGTCAAGTCAAGTGTTACTTTTCCTGCCCTCCCTCCCTTTAAAAAAAAAAAAATCAATTTTCATTACCATTTTTTGGGGGTATGGAGAATAACTTTCCCCATAATTCCTAGCGTTTGCTTTGAACCAAGCCCCAAACTTGCTTTCAAAATTCAAAGACCATTCTCATAATCACAGAGTTGGAAGGGACCTTGGAGGTCTTCTAGTCCAGCCCCCTTCAGAGACACCTGGCTAGGTGGCTCAGTGGCTAAGACACTGAGCTTGTCGATCAGAAAGGTCAGCAGCTCGGCGGTTCGAATTCCTAGTACAGGTCTCCTGCGTGAGCAGGGGGTTGGGCTAGATGACCTCCAAGGTCCCTTCGAACTCTGTTACTGTTAATCAAGGAGAGAAGGACGTTACATTCTATCTGGGTAAACATGTGATGACCGTCTCCAGAAACAAGGAGTTCCAGGTGGCTTGATTTGCTCTGACAACATTTGGGGCCTTCAACAAAATCACAGGCCTCCATTTTTTCCCCCCTGAAATTTTATGCAGAGCTTAATTCCGTAGACTCCAGGTAGCAAATCTAATAACCAAGGAAAGGAAAATGACATCTGGAAATGACTCACTTCAAATAACACTTGACTGAAGTTGGCTTCTACAGGAAATCCTCAATTTATAACAATTTGTTTAGTGACCGTTCAAAATTGCAACGTCACTGAAAAAAAGTGACTTATGGCCGTTTTTCACACTTAACGACCGTTGCAGCATCCCAACAGGCTCATTTAATCAAAATCCAGACGCTTGGCAACTGACTCATATTTATGACGGTTGCAGTGTCCCCCAGGGTTGTGTGAGCCCCTTTAGTGACCTTTTGACAAGCAGTGGGGAAGCCAGATTCACTTACCGCCCATGTGAGTAACTCAACTGAAGTGATTCACTTAACAACGGTTGCAGGAGAGGTCATAAATTTGCTTAAGAACTGTCTTGCTTAGCAACAGAAATGTTGGCCTCAATTGTGGTCATAAGTTGACCATAAGTATATATTACTATAGTTATAGTAGTTGTATTTTGGGGGCACTAAATCCAAACATTTATTAGATCAGAGGTCTTCAAACTTGGCTGCTTTAAGACTTGTGGACTTCAACTCCCAGAATTCTCCAGCCATGCTGGAGAATTCTGGGAGTTGAAGTCCACAAGTCTTAAAGCGGCCAAGTTTAAAGACCTCTGTATTAGATATTTAAAAGAGCCGAACATCAGGGGCTTGTAGAGGAATTTTATCGTTGCATTTTCTTCTCTCTAGGTTTTCCTCTCAGCATCGCTTCTGGGCCCCCAGTGAGGTGGAAGAAGAAGTAGAAAACAAAGAGGTTTCAGAGATGCTCAGAAGCCGCTACATCACCTTCGCTGGCACCTTTGAACCCGTGAAGCACAAATGCCGAGCCCCGATGCCCAGCGGAGGCCTCTGCGAAAGGCAGGATAGATTTAAGGTGGGTGTGAAGGAGCGCGAGAGATCGGTCGTGTCGGACTCTCCTACGCAAGGTCTCGCCCAACCTTCATGGAAGAGTTTTAAGATCAGGAGGGACTAGCCCAGAATATCGCTTTTTATAAGCCAAGGAAGCTTGGGTGTCAGGTTTCGATATCGTCTTCAAATAAAATAAATTGCATTTCCAAACAGATAGTCTTTGAAGAAATCTTTCATTTTATTAAGCACGACAATCTGGCCCCGATCGTGGCATAGCCAACTCTGGCTTCCTGACCCCAAACCCTCCCTTTCCGTTCCCCAAATCTCTGCGTCTCATAGGCCTTCTTCCAAATCACTCTCCCCATATCTACTACCTAAGCTCCCAGGAATGTCCCCCCTCCCTCTCATCTCCTAGGGGATATTATCTTCAGGGAAAATAAGTAGGTGAAATGTCAAGCGTCCTCTTGCCAGCTGCCCCCTCTTCTCCTTCTTATGTCAGCACTAGAGTAAATGCAGGTTGAAGTGCTGACATTGGGAACATGAAGGTTTGAAAAAAAATATATCTAGACTACTTCAGAGTTTGTTAGGTGAATGAAAAATTACAAAGCGAGACGTCGGGGAAAGATACCAGCCATACTTTTTCACCGTTGTCTTTAATTCTTCAAAGAAGCACTTTGAAGCATCCGAAGCAACGGATGGAAACTAATCAAGGAGAGAAGCAACCTAGAACTAAGGAGAAACTTCTTAACTTCTTAACAGTGAGGACAATCAACCAGTGGAACAGCTTGCCACTAGAAGTTGTGGGTGATCCATCACTGGAGGTTTTTAGGAAGAGATTGGACAGCCATTTGTCTGCAATGGTCAAGGGTCTTCTGCCTGAGTAGAGGGGTTGGACTAGAAGACCTCCAAGATCCCTTCCAACTCTGTTATTCTATAATTCGATTGCAATGTTTTGTACGTGATGGAAGACTGATCAGAGGAAGAGAGAGACAGATACAAACAGGGAGAGCATCCTACGATGATGAAGGCAACCCTGGTTTCTGAAGCTGCAGGCTCTTCAAACAGACATTAGGAGTCGGAAAGAAGGGTGAACAAATTTAATGTTGTAGTTGTTTAATTGTTAAATCATGTCTGATTCTACAGAACCCCATGGAGCACAGCAAGCCAGGCTCCCTTTGTCCTCCAGTATCTTCTGGAGCTCAAATTCATGTTCATTGTGTTGATGACACCATCTAACCATCTCCTCCTCTTCCTTCCCCTTCTCCTTTGGCCTTCCGTCTTTCCCAGCATCAGGGTCTTCTCCAAGGAGCCCTCTCCTCTCATCTGGTGGCCAAAGTATTTGAGCTTCAGCTTCAAGTTCTGTCCTTCCAAAGGACAATCGGGGTTGAGTTCCTTCAGAATTGACTGATTGGATCTCCATGCAGTCCAAGGGACTCTCAAGAATCTTCTCCATAATTTTAATACCCTGAACTTATTTTGTAGTGGGAATCTTTTTTTCCCCCCTCAGTGTTTACTCAAATGAAACTTTTCAGGAACCAGAAAGAGAGATATTTATTGATCTTCCAGTGAACAGACTATTATGAAGATTGTCTCTGTATTGGGCATATTGTCACTGGATATTAAGACATCCCAGAAAAATCTATGTACCTGTTCCAAATAATCATCTTATGGAATTGATGATATTTCTGATCAGTTTAAGCGGAATGGAATGGAATGGAATGTAGAATAGAATGGAATGGAATGGAATGGAATGGAATGGAATGGAATGGAATGGAATGGAATAGAATAGAATAGAATAGAATAGAATAGAATAGAATAGAATAGAATAGAATAGAATAGATATTAGACTGTAGAATAGGATAGCATAGCATAGCATAGCATAACAGAGTTTGAAGGGACCTTGGAGGTCTACTAGTCCAACCCCCTGCTTAGGCAGGAAGCTCTATATAATTTCAGACAAATGGTTATCCAACCTCTTCTTTAAAACTTCCAGTGCTGAAGCATTCACAACTTCTGGTGGCAAGTTGTTCCACTGATTCATTGTCCTCACTGTCAGGAAATTTCTAATTTAGATTAATAAATTAATAGCATAACGGAAGCATACTCTGGAAGGTTAAAAACCCCTGTCCCTCTTTCACCCCCAAGTGCCCTTTCCATGGCAAAATCGTTCCTCGGGATGAGTCGGGAAACCCGTTGGACCAAGAGGAGCGAGAGAGAGAAGCGAAGATGCAGTTCGAGAAGAAAGAACAGCAGCCAGGTTGGTAGAGGGGGCTTAAATCTCCGGCTGGGTTTTCAGATTCGTTTTATAGAACTGTTGAATGTCGCAAACTCTTTGACGGGAGTCTAGTAAATCAGTGCACAGGTAGTCCTCGACTTACGACCACAACTGAGCCCGACGTTTCCATTTCTACACAAGACAGTTGTTACACGAGCTTTGCTCCATTTTACGACCTTCCTTGCTGCCGTTGTTAAGTGATTCCCTGCAGTTATGAAGTTAGCAACACGGTCGTTAAGTGAATCTGGCTTCCCCATGGATTTTGCTTGTCAGAAGGTCGCAAAAGGGGGATCACGTGACCTTGGGTACACTTGCAACCGACGTAAGTACATGCCAGTTGCTTCTGAATTATGATCATGTGACCACAGGGATGATGCAGTGGTCGTAAGTGTGAAAAATGGTCGTAAATCCCTTTTTTTCAGCACCGTCGTAACTTTTTTGGGGGGGGGGAATTTTTTTATTTTTATTTTTAAACAAAACATAAAAACATCCATCATCCATTCCAATTGCAAGTAGTGTGTCGGTCGGTTACAAATCTTTTGTGCTTCATCTCATATTCATCATTTACTAATTCTCTAATCAATCTAACATATATCTTTATATCATTATTCTCATTTATCATTCATTTAAAAATGGCATTTTCATCCCATTAAAATCATTTCCATATATTGTATTCTAACATCCATTTCATATTTTGTTTCCATGTTTTATTATCTAGCCATTGATAAAATAAATCCAATATCTTATAATATTGTTTGTCTTCCTGTTCTCTAATTTTAAATGTCAATTTGCTCATTTCAGCACATTCCATAATTTTCCTAATAACTTCATCTTGTTTAGGTATTTCCTCATTTTTCCAATTTTTAGCAAACACAATCCTAGCCGCTGTCGATACATTCACAATCAGGTAACTCAATTCTCCGCTATATGTTTCTGGTAACATCGGCACCGTCGTAACTTTGAATGGTCACTAAACGAGTGGTCGTAAGTCAAGGACCACCTGGGGTTCTTTCTTACACTTGCAGAAACCAAAACAACTTGTCATAGATGGAAATTTGAACAAATTTCCAATATGAGAAATATTGTCTCCCACTGAATTTGTTTCCTTGAAGGAATTCCAGCAGTTAATAAATTACATTTTAAATTAAGATTAGATTTCGGTGTAGAAGTAGTCCTTGACTTGCAACCATTTGTTTAGTGACTGTTCTAAGTTACGGCGGCACTGATAAAGGTAACTTGTGACCGTTTTTCACACTTACAACCCCTGCAGCACACACACACACACACACACACACACACACACACACACACACACGTGGTCACATGATCAAAACTCAGCCGCTCGGCAACTGACTCGTATTTCTGACAGTCGCAGTGTCCCAAAGTTACATGATCCCCTTTTGCGACCTTCTTCTAACAAGCAAAGTCAATGGGGGAAGCCGGATTCGCTTAACAACCGTGTCAAGCAAGGTCGTAAAACGGAGCAAAAAGTCACTGAACAAATGTTTCGCTTAGCAACAGGAATGCTGGCTTCGCCTGTGGTCGTACGTTGAGGACCGCCTGTGCTTTCTGGATCGTTTTCTAGTTACCAAACGAATAATGGTTGCTTCTTAATGAATCATAGAGATCAGGGGTCTCCAACCTTGGCAACGTTAAGTCTGGAGGACTTCAACTCCCAGAATTCCCCAGCCAGCTGGCTGGGGAATTCTGGGAGTTGAAGTCCTCCAGGCTTAACGTTGCCAAGGTTGGAGACCCCTGATATAGATGGTATATTTTTTCTATGCAAAGGTTAGAGGGAATCCCAACCCTGTACATGACGGGGAGCAGAGCCCTGTCTCCCCGTTAAATTTCGCTTTTATATCCGGGCGTCCCTGCTGTTGGTGCGTCATAATGACATTTCTCGACACGGTTGAACCCTATTCCTTCCTTCCTGGCCCCCCGGAGGCCGCCGAGCAGAGCCCGGGGGTGGGGGTGTGTCTTTGGAAAAGACGAATCCTGAGAGATGATTAGACTGACCCACTAATCTGCGCCGTTCTTCCTTTCACCATAGTTTACGCGGGAGAGCAAATTAAGGGCCTCTCTTTTTGTGTGTGTCAGCCCCGGAGAAGATCTGGGTTTCCCCCAACCGTTAGTGACTTGTTAACAAACAGGGATCGGGACGGGGCCGCCAAGGCAGCCGCTGGCCAGCCAGATGTGAAATACTATCTCTTTACTAACTACCAAGTATTGATTTCGCCCAACCCGCGCGAGCAAGAAAGCAAGCACTATAATTTTCTTTTTCCCGACTGCTAAAGCCGTCCACAATGCCTGGAGAGCTTCAAGGGCCCCCTCCAAAAAGGCCCTTCTTCCTGGCACCCGATCGATTTTCCTCCGGGGGCTTTTAAATTGCGCCTTCGTTTTCCTCCGATGTTCATTTCATCTCCAGTGAACACACCGGCGGTTTCCCCCCCACGTTGTGTTTAAACAATTGCGCCATTCAGCCGGTTCCCGCAGCACCAGCCCTCTTATTTACTGGGAGATAAACAGTTTAGACAGTTTTTTGTTAATCTGGGATTAATTGTTCCTGTGCCTGGGTTTCTTCGCTGCAATAAAAAAAGCAACAACTTTGTGATCCATCAATTGGGGGTGAGAGAGAGAGAGGGAGGCTGGGGGGAGAGAATATGTGATTTTTTTTTCTCTTTCCTTTCAGACTTTTTCTTTGAATTCCTTTAGAGCTCACAAAGCTAATAGTCAGCTCCTCATTCATGAACTCCCACCTAGTTTTTTTATATATATCTGGAATATCTGGACCCCCCCCATCCACCCAGTCTTTAAAAGACTGAAGCATTTTTTTTCCCTACTTTATACTTCATAGTATTATTTATAATACTGAAATGACCTATAACTGTTTATTGGTACGAGATAGGTATTAATTTTTTTAGAGTTTATATCAGAACATTTAGATGTTTAGATGTTACTTTTGTTGCTTAGATTACAAAATTACATGATTACAAAATCATGTAGTCCATCTTATTTTTGACATTGTTCTGGAGTGCAAGTGTTTGGAAAATGAATGGAGTTCAGTTGTTTAGTCTTTCTTTGCTTCTTATAACTCGATTGGTGAGTGGGTGAGAAGATGGATGGATGGATGGATGGATGGATGGATGGATGGATGATAGATTGGATAGATAGATAGATAGATTGATTAATAATAAGATGATGATGACGGATAGATAGAATAATAATAATAATAATAATAATAATAATAATAATAATAATAATAATAATAATAACAATAGATGATAGATAGACAGATAGATAGATAGATAGATAGATAGATAGATAGATAGATAGATAGATAGATAGATAGATAGATATATGATGGATAGATAGATAGTTAAATTAATAATAACAATAATAATGATGGTGGTGGATAGATAGATTAATAATGATGATAATGGATAGATGATAAATAATGATGAGGATGGATAGATAGATAGATAGACGAATAGATGATGGATGGATGGATAGATTAGATTGATGGATGGATAGATAGATAGATAGATAGATAGATAGATAGATAGATAGATGATGGATGGAGAAAGATAAAAAAAAGATAAAAGATAAAAAGTGAGAGAATACAGAAACGCCCACATGCCTTGAGAAGCCACCGTGGCAGTGAGCTGGTCCTAATTTATTATTTATTCGTGTTCTCCTAAAAATAATCTAACGCAACACCATGCAAAATATGAATTCATTTAGGAGCTGAAGATATAATGCCTTATTAGAGAGATTATGGCTTCCAAATCGGAGCATCACGAGGAGGAAGGCGGTTGGGGATGAATCCCTGGCACAGGGATCATATTTATTTGTTTTTATCATCTCGTCAGAATGGCGAGATCCCGACTTCATGAGAGAAGTGGAAGCCGCTACTGGTGTCGATCTCGGCTCTTCTCATTTCGACACAAAAGGAAAAGGCGGGAAAAAGAAAGGGAAGACAAAGAAGAAATACCCCAACCTCACAGACATAAAGCAGGAGGCGAACACGTCCCGTTCTCGACTTGGGAAAAGAGTTTTCAACAAGTAAGAGTTGTCTTTGGTTGTCTTCTTCTTCTTCTTCTCACAGTCGTTCTTGTGAATGTCCTTTGGGTTTCCAGGCCTGGTCCTCCAAAATCTGGCCAAATCTTCCAAGGAAAAGGAGCTAGGGTGGACCATGAAGGGGCTGCCAAATCTTTGTGGGTGTTGTGGGGGAAGGATGAGGGCTCATTGAGGCCCCAAACTCTGAAGATTAACTCATTTCAGCAAAGTCTAGTTTCTGGATCAATCCTTCCTTGGTTTGACATGGAGCATCAACCACCATGATATTGGAGGCATCCAAGCAACAGGGTTTTTCAACCTTAGCCACTTTTAAGATGGGTGGACTTCAACTCCCAGACTTCCCCAGCCAGCCTGGTCTCAAGTATCAGACAGTCCTCTTAATATTGTCTGAGTAACATTGTGGATGAAGGAAGGTTGAGTTCAGATAACTCCCTAATGCAAGGTTTTTCAACCTTGATGACTTTTAAGATGAGTGGACTTCCAATTCCCCATGGCTGGGGAATTCTGGGAGTTGAAGTCCACCCATCTTAAAGTTGTCAAGGTCTAGAAACATTGCATTAGAGAATTATCTGAATTCAACCTTCCTTCATCCACCACCTGTTTTCTCTATCCTTACCACCTATCCTAGACCCTTGTCTAACCAGTTTTTGGTTGAATCTTCTCTCTCTCCCATCTCCCCCACTTCTACTCCTGTAGTAATTTTACCACATGGCCTTGGAGGAGGGGGAGCAGCTGGGAGAATAATTGGGCTGCCTTAAAAAAATTGAGTTGCGCATTTGGGGTGAGAAGGGAAGTTATTTTGCTGATTTAGAAGGGGAATTTGCCGTCTCCAATGGAGGAGTTAAATAGAATGTTAAAGAAATAGCTTTTTAGATCTGAAACGGGAGTGAGTAACTATTTTGTCTTTAACAGCCCATTTTATAGCTGAAGCAGACTGTGGATTTTGCTGCATGGCATGAGAATGGAGGAAAGAATTCCTCTTTATACTGTAAATTAATTTATTAGGTCTTCTGGTTCATATACGCAGGTTATGTCCATTTAAAGTTGTCTAGGCCTCCCTGAATCTTTGGATGGAACCAGGCATGACTAGTTCCTTTTAATTTTATCCTGAATAAAATTAACAGACAGAAATAATAATAAGAGGGTTTCATGGAAGGGTCTTGTGGCACACTTGTTCTTTAATTATAGGACTGTCAGGAAAAAGAATAATATTGCTATTGGAACGCATCTCTCTTTTACCAGCATTTGAAAGGCATATCAAACCACCAATTCAGGTTTAATCATTGATTTAAATGTTTTAATCCCATAGGCTAATTTAAACTGGCCACTTCTCTTTGTTCCCCCACACCCCAGACTCTTAGAAAGTGTGAGTTGCACAGAATTGTTTTGTTGGCTGACGCCTAAATCTAATAAATAATTGGCTAATGTATTTGAAAATCTTAATTTTGAAGGTCTTATGAGTATTGTTAGTGGCATACAAGTTGTCATATAGACAACTTGTCAGGTAGAGCCTCTTCAGCTTCCCCTGGTTAAATCTGGCCCTGAAAATACCCATCTTCAAAGAAAGTAGCTTACCAGACGATTAAACCACAAATCAAGGTTTAGCTTCTCATGGTGAAATCTGGCCCTGACAACATCCATCTTCAGAGAAGGTGGCTTATCAAAGAATTAAACTACAAATCGAGGTTTCTGCTTCTATTTCTCCTGTTGATGAAAACTGGAGTCACATTTTCCGCAAAGGAAGTGACTGTGGTTGATCAGGTTGATTGTCCAAGAATATCACTGGCATGAGCAAATGTTTATACACATCACCAACAACTGAGGGTGTCATTAGCCTTCCGGCATCTTGTGATACGAAGATCAACCCTTAATGAAACACACAAGGTCTCCTGGCAGCTGAAGAGGGACCGTGAGGAAGGAGCACATCTCCAGTTCATATATGGAAACTCTCACTCAGTCCCTCTGGTAGCCATGCCTGTTCAGGCAATCCTCGAGTTATGACCACCATGGACCCCAAAATTTCTGTCATTAAGCGAGACAGTTGTTAAGTGAGTTTTGCCTCATTTTACGACCTTCCTTGCCACACTTCTTAAGCGAATCACTAAGCGAATCCGGCTTCCCCGTCGCCCCTGGCTTGTCAGCAGGACTCAAAAGAGGATCCCGTGATCCCAGGGCACTGCAACCGTCATAACTATGAGTCTGTTGCCAAATGTCTGAATTTAGATCACGTGACCACGGGGGGTGGGGGATATGCTGCAAAAGGTCCTAAGTGAATCCCAAGTCACTTTTTTTCAGTGCTGTGGTAACTTCGAACGGTCATTAAATGAACTGTTGTAAGTCGAGGCCTACCTGTACACCTGGAGCAAAGGCCTTGAAGATTTTCAGTTATTTTTTATGACCGTCGCAAACCTGCCTGGAGCGTTTTTCGTTTTGCCACATGTCCACCACATATGATAATATGTGCCCATTTTTTGATTACATTTCCAACGTTTGCTAGACATGTTTTTAAACATTTTAGCTAACCTGTGGCTGGTGGTAAGTGCCATCTATAAAGAAACTCTGCATCCTCTCATAGGATCAAAGCAACCGAAGCAGAGCAAACATCGTGAAATCCGAAAAGCAAGACACCTTGTGTCCTTAAACAAAAAAATATATTAGTGTGCGTATCATCCTGGCAGCCGAGAGGAATTCCTTTGAGGAAAGTCCCTTGTTTAAAGAAATCATGTTGCTCTTCTCGTCTCGAAGAAACGCTTGTTATAAATAATGAGACTTGCCTGCTTTTCTTCTCTTCCTCGGCACGCGGCCCCGTCGTCCATGACAATCTGGAATTATCTGGTCTCCTTCCGAAACCGTCCATCATAATAAGCCGTAAAGTTCTTCTTTTTTTTCCTTTCCAAATTTTATTGATTTTTTTTTTATTAATTACATTTCTTAGTGCTTAACAAACATCGTGTTGTCTGGGTATTTAATTTGCTTAACCATTCTGACTACATTCTTAATCTCCATCCCTTTTTTTCCCAACCTCTGGTAAAATAGATTCCAAAAGCAGTCTTCTTTCTGCTTAATTTTCAATGCCAATTTCTGCACCCTCTAATATCTTCTTAATGATCTCTTCATCTCGCGCCGTTTCTTCATTTCCCCCCCCCAATGTTGTGCGAATATAATCCTCGCTGCCGTTACAACATGTAATATTAAATACATAACTTTTCTCATCTGCCATTATACCTAATAAAAACAGTTCGCGTTTAAAATCTACATGAGCCGTAAAGTTCTAACAAGGCGAATTTCACATCGGATTTCACAAATAAATTTCCAAAGTTTTTGTTTTTGTTTTTTTAGTGGTTTGCACGCGGGACTAATGACTCTGCCTGTGGGTTAGCGCCAGTTCATGAGAATCCAATCTTGTCATATTTTAATAGGTTTCGTGGTTTGCGGGCCTAAACACGGTGATAACCGTGGCTTCGTATATAACAGTCGCAAATTACTTGGAAGGTGCGAATGATGGAGGCAGTCCTGTGCTCTGCCCATAAAGACACCGGAGGATCTTGTTTCATTTACGGTATCACACAAGCCAGGGGGGGTGCTAATGTAAAAAAAGTAGATGACACCCAAGTGTCAAGGCCATTGTGTTGTGCTAAAGACTCACTTTTCTCCTGCCAATTAAAGTTTCCCTTCCGGTCTAAAACTGCCACCGTAGAGTGACAGATCCATCCCATCTGCTAACAAGGTTGGTTTTTAAATGCTTCGTATCCGGAAAGGCACTGAAGGGGGAAATCCTTGGGCAGCAGGAACCTGGCATATTTATTTATTTCATTATTTATTGACTGGTTGGGTTTGTTGGCTGCTTCATCTTGGAGCAAATATCTCAAAAAACAAAATACCCAGACGAGACTTCGATCCCACCAGGGTGGGGATGCCTGTCTGATGCCTCGATTTATAAGTGGTTCATTCTTAACTGGCATCATGGTTTGCTCTAATACGGGTGGTGCGGTAGCCTAAGAGTGGAGCTCTCGCCTCACAATCAGGAGGCTGTGAGTTCGATCCTAGGTAGAGGCTGATATTTCTCTCTCTGGGCACACTGAGAATACATCTGCTGAACTAAACTCCACATTGGAGACAGGAAGGGCATCCGGCCATTAAAACGCTCTGCTAGCTCCATTCAGTTGCCCAGGCTCCACCCCGCAAGGGATAATGGAGTCGTTAAATGAAAGTGATGATCATGGTTTGCTCTAATAGATACCTATATTACGTAGGCTTGGCAGGTGGTCCTCGATTTACAATAAGTTCATTTAGTGACCGTTCAAAGTTGCCATGGCACTGACAAAAGGGACCAATGGTCATTTTTCACACTTAACGACCATTGCAAATCCAAATTCAGACGCTTGGCAACTGGTTCATACTTATGACAGCATAAGTCATAAGCATAAGGGGTCAGGTGATCCCCCTTTGTGACAAGCAAAGTCCATGGGGAAGCCAGATTCACTTAGCAACCATGTTACTAATTGCAGTGATTCACTTAACAACTGTGGCAAGAACGGTCATAAAATGGAACAAAACTCACTTAACTGAGTTTTGGGTTCAATTGTGTCTGTAAATCAAGGATTACCTATCTATATCATCTCATGTATCTATCCATCTATCTATCATTTCTCTCTCATGCTATCTATCTATCTATCTATCTATCTATCTATCTATCTATCTATCTATCTATCATCCCTCTCTCATGCTATCTATCTACCTACCTATCTACCTATTTACCTATTTACCTATTTATAATGTATTTAACCATTTAAAGTTGTCTCTGGAAATTATCTAAGATGCTATAAAAAGTAATTAAAACTATAAGAGGTAAAAGAGCCAATTGTTAGTAAGCTGCTTTTTCTACTTTAGAGTTTCTGTTAACCTATTCTAAATAGAATCCATTCATTTCAAATGTGCTTTGTTGATACTCCTTTAAAAATAGTTTTTGTTCCCAAAGCTCAAAATACGCAGGAATGAGAAGAACATTATAACGATTACTCTCTACAAGCTTCTGGTCCTTCTATTCTTCAGATAATATTATATTTCTATGCAAGTAATTGTCAAGGATGAATGTGGTGTGGAGGCTGTTGGCTGAAAGGCAAACGTTTGTTTGTTTTCTGTTAACGAGGACATTACTAAATTAAGACTATATTGTCACAACTAATTGAGCTAACATAATACATTTGTTCTGCTTCATCATCGGCGCCATGTTTAAGGGCTGATTAGCAATTAATCACAGCCCTCCCACTTCGTTATTTTTGCAAACAAAATTGGCCAACATTTGCGTGAAAATAACAGTCTGACTTTCTTTTTTCCTCCCTTCTTCTGCTCTACAGAAGCGCGGTGAAGCGAGTCGTCAAAGCGATGAATCGAATCGACCAAAGAAAACACGAAAAGTTTGCAAACCAATTCAACTATGCGCTGAATTGAACGTCATCAAGAGAAAGGCTAAGGAAAATCCATGGCGGTTTTGATACAGTTCTTATGCAGCGTTAGTTTTTTTCAAATTCGGCCATTTTTAAGATGGGTGGACTTCAACTCCAGCTGGCTGGAGAATTCTGGGAGTTGAAGTCCACCCATTTTAAAAGTTGCAAATTTGAAAAACACCAGCCGATATGTACAAAAACTGGAGGGGCTTCAATTGATCGACTGTCACCCCCTTTTTAAAACTTCTTCCACGGACACTCCTGTACAATTCAGTAATTGTACATTGATCGAAATAATCTCATTCGTATAAGTATATATATATATAAAATCTAATATATTTAATAATAAACATTGACTTTCTTAAAAAAATACGGAGTTCATCCTGGCATGTTAAAAAAACTTAGGAATTGTATATATGCCAGGAATATATTGTAAGGTTCATACTGGTGTGAATAAATTTTGTAACTTAAATATGCTGAAAATCTGGTTGCCTGCAAATTAATTCTATTGTGTAAGCTCGGGAGATCTTAGAAAAAGTTACAATCCTGATTAAAAAAAAAAAAAACTGGTTTCTAGATGCTCTGAAAGTGTTAAATGTTTTTCATTAAGTATATTGGAAAGTTGAGATAGGTATTATTGTACTTGTGAGGACAATATGATCTATTCTGGTCCCTCTTGCATTCATGAATTCTTATATGGTCGTATCTATGCAGATTTTTGAGCCGTGGTGGCGCAGTGGTTGGAATGCAGTATTGCAGGCAAACTGCCCACAGTCAGGAGTTCGATCCTAACCGGCTCAAGGTTGACTCAGCCTTCTGTCCTTCCCAGGCCGGTAAAATGAGGACCCAGATTGTTGGGGATAATAGGCTGACTCTGTAAACTGCTTAGAGAGGGCCGTAAAGCATTGTGAAGCGGTATATAAGTCTATGTGCTATTGTTAAATATGTATTTACGAATTATATATAGTTTCCCATCTTTTAACTGGGTGACTGCTAATAAAAAATATTAGAAGACATATAAAATCATTTTAAAAAGATGAAACTCAACCTGGTGCCCATCGATTCTAATGTGCGATCATCTCACCTTCTCTTTAAATGTAAATCTGATCAATCTTTAAAATCTAAACTTTGAAATCTAATAAGATGTCCAAGTCTTATGGAAGGCTGGGCAGGAGGCGGTCTGCAAAACTTCACGGGGAAGACTGTGGGGCCCCAGGGCAGGTGCTGCCATATAAATCAAATGTTGGATCACAAAGAATCGAGATTTTCATATTTGTAATATTTTTAAATGCCATATAGTAATTTAGTAATAGAGATTGCAGGAACTGGGTATGTCTAGTTTAATGAAAAGAAGGACTAGGAGAGACATGATAGCATCTTCCAATATCTCAGGGGCTGCCACAAAGAAGAGGGAGTCAAGCTATTCTCCAAAGCCCCTGAGGGCAGGACAAGAAGCAATGGGTGGAAACTAATCAAGGAGAGAAGCAACGTGGAACTAAGGAGAAACTTCCTGACAGTAAGGACAATTAACCTGTGGAACTGCCTGCCACCAGAAGTTGTGGGTGCTCCATCACTGGAGGTTTTTAAGAAGAGACTGGACAGCCATTTGATTGGGATGGTATAGAATCTGCTGCTTGAGCAAAGGGTTGGACTAGAAGACCTCCAAGGCTCCTTCCAACTCTGTAGTTCTGTTACTTTGAAATGTAGAAGTTTATAAATAGTGGACCTGTTTTGCAAGGGGAAGAAATTGTTACTTTTGAAATATGTTTTATTGATCTTCAATCAGGGGGAGACAATCGAAGTGTATCTTTGTTACTTTGTTATTTATGCTCTTTTCTGATTTGTATTTTTTTTAATCTTCCCTTTTTTTCTGCTTTCTTTCCTTTTTTTGGATTTTGTATTTTAACCTTGGGAAATAATTTTTTTTAAAAAAATTATTAAAAGAAAGAAAGAATCGGATTCCATCTTCAGCAATGGAAGATCAGTCGCTGTATTTACCTCATCAAAATTTATTTTATTTATAAATTTTATTGGCTGCCCATCTTACCATAGGGTACCTCTGGCTTACAGTCATAAAAATATGTCCATACAAATACAATGAAAGCATAAATTAAAGTCAAACGTTAAAATCTAAGGTCCCATGTGGAGCAAGAGTAAAAAAATGGAGGGAAATTACTCAGGGAAATTACCTTGGAACTCCTGAAGGAAAAACAGGCCGCTCACCACACACAAAGGTTGTACGGTGTAATGGCCCTCTGGGTCTTTTGAGAGGGAGATTGTTCCCTTGAGGCTAAGATAAATGAAGCCAGGATGATGAATAAATCAAGTTTCCCACTGAAGACATGATGGCTCAGGTAGCCAAGCATATGAAAGTGAGTGAATCAGTCATCAAACCATCATAGCTGCGTTTATGATGGAAATACGAGCCAGGTGGCTTATGGTAATAAGCATGGCTTATTACAAAAGTTGGGATAATGAGATAAATTGGCAACTACTTCCAATGTTGATAGAGAAAGTACTTAGGAACATTCAGGAGCCACATGTTAGTTGTTGTTGGGTTCATATCATGACCCCAATTTAGGATGCAAATTTGGTAACTTCAAGGAATGCAGTGGTAATTATACAACTTAAAACTAGAAACATCAATTCCTCACAGGGTTACGATGGGTCTCTTTGGCACTCTTGACCAAAGTCAATGAGTTTGACTTTGGGAAAAAAATTATCAGGAACCCAAATAGAAAAATATTAGAGTGAGGAGTGACTTCATGATCCCACATCAATTGGATAGACCTGTTTGGACTATGACAAAAAATACATAAATAAAGCAAAGTGGGGACTGTAATCCAGTCTCCTAAGAGATTAGAATCATAGAATCAGGACCGGAAGGGACCTTGGAGGTCTTCTAGTCCAACCTGCTCAAGGCAGGAGACCTTATATTGCATCCTGGGCAAGTACCTATCCACAATCCTTTGTTTTATTTGTTTATAATAAAAATAAATACAAAAATAAATAGTAGGAAAAATAGGGGAGGGAAAGGGGAAGGGAAGAGTGGAGAAAAGAAGGGAAATAGGAAAAGTGACTTCTGAGTCCCTTGAGTACAGTAAAATAAGATACATCCAACCTCAACTGTTTACTTTTACATAGTGGTATAAACTAGCCGTTTCTAAATCAACAAATCTATCTCATCGGTAAAACCCAAAATCAAAGTTTCATTTCCCCCCCCCACCTCGAGCACAAAGTCCAGAAGTGGTTTCCAAGTAGAAAACCTCTTGAAGATCTCCAGTGTTATATATAGATGTTGTATTTCCATAACATTGATTAATGGAACTATTTAAATTTCCATAACATTGATTATGGAATCATTTAAAAGGGAAGAAACCCCAGCTTTCTCCTCAACATCTGGCAAAATGTGAGTGTTGATGAATCAGTTGGTCACCATGACATCTGATTTATATGCAAGTAGTCACATCAGATAGCAAGAGAGGAAATTCCTCTAAAATAAAAGGACTGATAAAAGGGAGTTCTAAGGAGAAATCAGGAAAGGTGCATTTTTCCAGAGCTCTTTTGAGTACACTAAAAACACAATATGTGGTTCTCAGAAGTCAGGAAAGCTACCAAAAAGTCCAAGAATCATGGTTAATCAGTGTTGCCAAGGAAGCTATTGGAGATAAAGACTGCGTTAGAAATGGTAGTGCTTAAAGAAAAATTAAAAAAAGAAATCTAATACAAGAATACATAAAAGAGTAAGATATATAGAAAGGCATCTACATGAATATTTTGCTACTAAAATTAAGAGCTTTTTGGACAGATGAAATCCAAAGCTGAAAACTGGAGGGGAAGCACTTGGACATCCAATGTTGTAGGTGTCAAAAGAGAGAAAAGCTGAATTAATTCTTTGCTTCGGTTTTCACTGGAAAAGAAATAGTGCAGAGAGCCATGCCTGAATTGGTATTTTTTAGGAAGAGAGTCTTAAAAAAAACTAAATCATATCACATCTGTTGGAAGAAATATCCAGGTCCAGTTCCAAGCTGAGAGAAAGGCACTGGAGACAAAATGGAGGTTGGAAGCTGATTGGAAAGAGGGTCCATGTATTCATGAAGCAGAACCACCAAGCACATGGGTGATTCTGGGCAGCTGACCACATGGAGTTGAGAGTGAGGGGTATTTATACCTTCTCTTGGGCTTTGCACTTGAGCTTCCTGTTCCTGTGCAAGGACATGTATTCTATTGGCTGTTGTCAGGCTCCCATGAGGCCGTGTGGGGTCATGTTTGTCTGAGCTACGTTTGGTTGAAGTTTGGCTGATGCAATGAAGGGGCTTGTTGGGCAATTCCTATTGTGGCTGAGGGCTAGTCCTACTTTTGTTCAGACCTTGCTGCAGGGAATTTGTGCCTATGAATAGAGCTCTTCATCTCTTAAGTGCTGACATCTGCTGAGGGCTATTAAGAAAGGTGGGGGCTGCTTTCTCCCCGAACATGTTTCTCAATTTTTCATCCAGGGAAATATAATATTCTGCTTTTTTTTTAATACTTCTCAAAATATTTCATTCTTCTAGGAGAGGGGTGGGTGCTAACTTTCTACACATCCAATAAAATCTCATTGAGAAATCAGAAGCAAACCGTTGACTGGGTCCATCAGAACTTCATGGTAATGCTGGTATTTTTATGTGCCTTATCCCTAAGAACAGCCTCTCCGGCAGACCTCCCGTTCTAGAGGACTGTACAGTGGCTTGTGTAAAAGATAAATAATAAAAGGAATCCATATAAGTAAATCCAATTAGGCTGATAAAGCTCCTAGTAAATAGGCTGCAAAGATAAATACTGTATTTATTGTTTACTATTAAAGATAAATAATATATTTAGCTGAGAGGAAGACAGGTTTTGTCCCCGTATAATTTATCTTTAAGCTGGATAAATCAACGGACTTCACCAACAATATGGCAAAGGGGTATGTGATAATCTACTGGTTTGGAAGTGGGAGATGGGCTTATATTCTAAGTCATCTTGAATATGGTAGACAGAAAACCTAAAGGACAAATGTTGCTAGAGAGGAATCAATACGGATTTAGGCCAAGATGAATTGAAGCTAAATCTGAGGATAATTTGCTTCCTCCCAGGTCCAGAAACAGAGTTGAAGATAATTCTTGAAAAAAAATGGGGGATGGTTTGGATTGGTAGGGAAGAAGAAGGAGGAGGAGGAGGAGGAGGAGGAGGAGGAGGAGGAGGAGGAGGAGGAGGAGGAGGAGGAGGAGGAAGAGAAGGAGGAGGAGGAAGAGAAGGAGGAGGAGGAAGAGAAGGAGGAGGAGGAAGAGAAGGAGGAGGAGAAGAAGAAGAAAAGAAGGAAAAGAAGAGAGGAGGAGGAGAAGAGAAGAAGAGAAGAGGAGGAAGAGGAGGAAGAAGAGCAGGAGGAGAAGGACTGTGGGTCCCTTGGTGCTCTCTGAGCTTGGTTTGTTTCCTTGCAGACATTTCATTACCGAACTAGGTAACCTCATCAATGCTAGAAGGGACTGGAGAGGAGGAGGAGGCTTTCCAGCCAATGTTGATGCGATATTTTACCTATGAAGGACCAAAGGGCATTGAGAAGAAGCTAATTGCGCAACACTGCTCCCAGAAGAAAACTGCAGCAGAAATACTGAAGAGGGATTAGTCTCTGGAATCAAACAGAAGAACTCCAGGAAGCTTTTAAATATTCTGCACATGAAAAAGCAGATCTGGAATGGCAGAATAAAGACTTGGAAGGGAGCTGGGAGGTCTTCTAGTCCAACCCTTGGCCCATGGCAGGAGAGCCTATACCATTCTGGACAAATAGCTGTTCAATCTCTTCTTAAAAACCTCCAGTGTTGGAGTTCCCACCACTCCTGAAGGCCTTTCCATTCCATGGGTTAATTGTTCTCGCAATTGAGGAACTATCTCCCTAGTTCTGACCATGAAACCAAAGAACCAGGACAAGCCATCAACATCGTTCGTTGGCCAAGTTCCGAGGTGATGCTTGGCTACTTTTAGTTATTTCAGCCTTCAGGAATTATGCTCGCCACCCAGAGCCCCACTCTGAGGGAGACCGGCAGTTAAAAAATATGAAAAATACATACATACATACATACTTGGAAAAAGAGCCATAGATTCTCTTGAACTTACTAAATTCCAGTCATGAGTGAGAAGGAAGGCTTTTGAAGAGAGTCCCCTCATTTCTCAAACCCTATCCTTCTCAGGTTTTTTGGGGAAGATCAGAATTCCAAGGAGAAAGAAGTACCGGTAGATCTCCTGGATCCATTCAGGGAGAGGGGATGAGGTCAGAAGTAGTGGATCTTGATCCAAATATCAATTTTTCAATCCAGCTGGAGTCTCTTCCACTGGTCTACAACTATTATGGGTGGGTGTTACGGGTGCTCCATGACTGGAGGTTTTAAAAAAATAGACCAGACAACTATTTGAGTGGGATAGTATAAGGTGTCCTGCCTTCAGCAAGGGGTTGGACTAGAAGACCTCCCAGGTCCCTTCCAATCGTACGATTCTCTGTTCTACAACTGGTAATTTTTTATTTATTTTTTTATTTTAATTTGATTTATATGCCGCCCTTCTCCGGAGACTCAGGGCGGCTTACAATGTGTTAAGCAATAGCCTTCATCCTTTTGTATATTTATACAAAGTCAGCTTATTGCCCCCACAATCTGGGTCCTCAATTTACCTACCTTAGAAAGGATGGAAGGCTGAGTCAACCTTGAGCCCGGTGAGAATTGAACTCACAGTAATTGCAGGCAGCTGGATGTTAAATGCTGCCTTAGGAGGCATTAGCCTCCTACGCCACTCAGGCTCTAATATTAGTAATAATATTAGTAATATTAGTTTGTTTTATTAAATTCTGCCAATTGCTTTCCAGGGCTAGTATATTTTTCCTGTGTGATATTGAACTAGGAAAAACTTGCAGAGAAATCCGTATTAACATTGGTTCAAATCTGGAGTTAATGAACTTTTGGGAACAGCAGGGGACGATGGCTCCCAGTTGCTCAAAAATCTGCTTATTACATACTTAATTCAGCAGATATTCTGTCCCCACGAAGAACCTGAGCTGTGTGTGACAAGTGATTGAATTGCAGTGTTTTCTTTGAACTGATCCAGAAAGTGGAGATGTTTTGGATTTACAAATTCACTTCAATGCAATCAAGGGAGCCTGAATGACAGTTATGAATGTTCAAGCTTTTGCAAATCATAGCTATTCCTTCTAACCTCGTAACAGCATCGCCCACATTTATTAGAAAAAGTTGCAATCCCGTAAGAACTGTCGGCCGTCAATCAGCACCTATTTAGAAAAGTTCAGACAGAACACAAACTCTGGACTGAAACAGGGGAGAAAACACGGAGGGCTTTTCTTTAGAGGAAATGGATACCCCCGAAAAAGTTGAATATTTGTTATTGCAAGAGCTTATCAAGGCCCAGCTGCATAAATAAAGGGGGATTTGATTAATTGTAAGCAATTAATGGTAAGCAATATAGGGATTTGCAAAAATGTTTGAGAGTGCTTTGCACCTGTCCTTAAAAAAAATTTGCACAGATCGCACTTCTACAAGGACCATCAGTGAGACACGGATAGACAGCAGCTGTACAAGCATTCCCCAGAAATGAACTCCTTCAGGCTTCAAAAATAGATGTTCCACTCACACTAACACGATGTGGGAAGAACCAGCTTCAAACATAGGTAGTCCTTGACTTATGACTACAATTGAGTCCAAAATATATGTTGTTAAGTTAAAAAGAGATCGGACAGCCACTTGTCTGGAATGGTGTAGGGCAGTGTTTCTCAACCTTGGAAGCTTGAAGATGGGTGGACTTCAACTCCCAGAATCCCCCAGCCAGCAGCGGTTGAGAAACACTGGTGTAGGGTCTCCTGCTTGAGCAGGAGGTTGGAGTAGAAGACCTCCAAGGTCCCTTCCGACTTTGTTGTTCCGTTGTCAGCACTTCAACCTGCATTTACTCTAGTGATGACATAAGAAGGAGAAGAGGGGGCAGCTGGCAAGAGGATGTTTGACATCTCACCTACTTATTTTCCCTGAAGATAATATCCCCTAGGAGATGAGAGGGAGGGGGGACATTCCTGGGAGCTTAGGTAGTAGATATGGGGAGAGTGATTTGGAAGAAGGCCAATGAGATGCAGAGATTTGGGGAACGGAAAGGGAGAGTTTGGGGTCAGGAAGTCAGAGTTGGCTACGCCACGATTGGGGCCAGATTGTCGTGCTTAATAAAATGAAAGATTTCTTCAAAGACTATCTGTTTGGAAATGCAATTTATTTTATTTGAGACGATATCAAAACCTGACATCCATATTCTGCCCATAAGTTGAAATAACAGTTTATGTCTGAGATGTTTCTTTGACAAATACTACCCTACTTGAGGTGCAAAATCCAGCTGACCCCCTAGAGAGAATCTCCTTTCTCCAGCTAGAGAGGATCACCCTATCCCTGACTTCAACCTGAAATGAGGGCATGTTACTAAAAATGTGGCCTTTGCATCTTATCTAAAGATGCGGCTGTTTTAAAGTGTCACCTCAACATGTGTTTAAAAAAAAAAAAATATAGCTGCAATGTTCTTTGGCATGGAAGTTTGGAAAGAATCAGCAGGAGACATGACCGTTTCAGCAGGTCCAAACTGGTTTCTCTGAATTATTTTCACAACACTCTCTATACTTCCTCTGAAGTCATCAGTACAATGAAAAATGTGGGTGTTTTTTTTTTTTTTTAAAAAGAAAGGTTACCTGGAATTTGCAGTCTCTGGAATTTAATCTGAATAGAGGGCCAATTTGGGTTATTGTAGCATGCCAATGTTTTATTTTGTGTTTTAGATTGTTTGCAATTGATTTAGTCACGCTTGAAACGGGGACGCTAAAATCTATGGGACTTAAACTTAACTCTCATTTACTGGAATTGATCTGCTCTAAGTATGATTACGGCTGCGAAACAATGCTTTTAACATTATGTGTCACCTCCCCAAATAGGTTTAGTTATGGGGCAACTTAGGAACAATAAAAATTGCAAAGGGTCCCATAGAAAATGTTTTGATTATGTTCCACAATGGTCTCTCTCTGTCTGTTGGGGACAGATCATGCCTCTTTCTCTTCCGTACTTTTAAAATCTGGTGCAACCAAAGGACTCAACTTCATTTCTAACATGTAATTCTCATGATTAGGATCTAGAAACTAAAATATACGAAGAACGTGTGCAGGAATTCACTTTTCTAGTCTAGTGAGAAGAAGGACCAGGGTTGATATGATAGCAGTCTTCCAATATTTGAGGGGCTGCCACAAAGAAGAGGCAGTCAAATTATTCTCCAAAGCACCACCAAGAATGCATCTTTTCTTTTATGTACACTGAGAGCATATGCACCAAGACAAATTCCTTGTGTGTCTAATCACACTTGGCCAATAAAGAATTCTGTTCTGTTCTGTTCTGTTCTGTTCTGTTCTGTTCTGTTCTGTTCTGTTCTAGTCTAGTCTAGTCTAGTCTAGTCTAGTCTAGTCAGAAGGCAGAACAAGAAATAATGGATGGAAACTAATCTAGGAGAAAAGCAACCTGGAATTAAGGAGAAGCTTCCTAACAGTGAGGATAATTAATCAGTGGAACAGCTTGCCACCAGAAGTTGTGGATGCTCCTCCATCACTGGAGGCTTTTAAGAAGAGATTGGGACAGGCATTTATCAGAAATAGTATACACGTCCTGCGGGATCAGGCTGTTGGTCTAGATGACCTTCAAAGTCCCTTCCAACTCTGTTACTGTTACTCATCTTTCTGGGGAAAATTAAGTGCTCTGCTTTGTTGAAAAGCAGCGTTTGCATGCTTTGAAATATTGAAAACATTATTTTTTTCCCCCATGGTCCAGTCGATATGCATGTGAAATAGAACAATAAATAGAAAAAAGGAAATATTTAACTAGAGAAGGCAGTCATAAATGCTTCTGCATTCATCAGCTTTTGTCCTATTATTGGCCTATCTGTCTAGCAGAATCTGTGTCACTTGACAAAAAGAAAAAGAAAAAAAAAGGACGTGTTTCTTACTGCAGTTACCAGAAAGCCAGTTTTGTAATAACACAATTGCTTTCAAGATTAGTATGAAATCTGTTCATCTAGGAACCACGTACAGAGATTGGGGAGAATTTCATTCAAGTTGTGCATCGCACACAACACATTGACACAGACACAAACGCACACACTTATTTACATACCCAAATAAAACGATTGTTCAAAATTCGCACTTCCCTGTGAGCTGTTTTTTTTCAGGGCTACAACAGTAGAAAGCTAATTAATGTGTAACGTTCCTTAAGGAAACCTAGACATAAAAACAAAGACGCTCATGAAAATAATGCACGGATGCTTTGTTTTCAGAGCTTCCTGCAAAAGGAAGACTTTGTGGAGAAAAATACGTAGGAAAGAGAGAAGGGGCATGAAAACGGTGGACAGTGAGGTGGTTTCCTTTCTCTTTTCTCTTTCCTTTTTTCAATTCACAAACTGACAGGAAAGCAGGATGGAAGGTGTTAAATGAGTAAAATCCAAACCTGACCAATTTGTCCATCAGCCTGCCTGTCAGCTCCGTTCTCAGAGATGCTGACAAAACGGACTTAGCATTTAGCTCTTTCTTTAAACATTAGCTTCTCTCTTAAAAGGGAATTCATTCAGGGGCTTCCAGGATGTTGGTGTCCAAGAATTCAAGGTGATAGATATGGTGATTTACAAAGAAAAAAAAGATAGAGCTTTAATCACCTGGTTGCAGCCTCTGCTCTTCCTAAGAATGCCCTGCACTGGTCCCATTGCTCCAAGAATTAGGGGAGGAGGATGTTACTTTCACATCAATTCCCCATGAAACTAGAAGTCTGTACGATTTGGGATGAACAATCCTTTGAATGGTGTGGGAGTAGGAATGGATTTCCAGAGGAAAAAAACTACTGGAACCATTTGCACCACTCAGGTGGCCCTGAGGACACAGAGAAATCTCCAAGTGCTTCAAGGACCCTCTAAAAGGATGTAAAGGACCAGCTGTCTGAAAGGAATGTCAATCCTTCTATTCCCCACTATCTGGTCAGAGCTTGAAGAAGCTTCTCGGATGAGAAGCGAAACGTCTTCAAAGAAAAACCAGAAAGTCCAGTTGCCTCCTGAAAAAAGCACCTCTGGGACAACCATGAAACTAGAGTTCAAAAGAGCTTCTAATGATGCCCAGGTGATGCTAAACAGAGACTGTTTAACTATAGTCCATTGAACAAGCAGAAAACAAGCCAAGATTACACTGTGATGGGGTGTTTTATTAATTTCCTACCTACTTTCCAGGCTATCTGGAATGAGGGTCAGGACAATGGAGTTGAAGGCTGGCTTTTATTTTAGGTGTCTTGTTGGGCTTGGTTGGCGTGGCTGAAGCCACTCTCTTGCCATTTTGACACACACGTGTACAAACACACACACACACACACACACACACACACACACCACCTTTAGGCTTCCTCGAAGAAATGTGCATATATATCAAAAGATGATAACAAGTGAAGCTGTAGGGATGTTTTGACCAAGAAATACGTTTTCAGCAAAGTAATAATGATGCCAGGGCCATTGGGATATTGTTGCCCTTCATGTGTGTTATGTGTCTGTGTGTGCCTTCAATTCAGTGGCTGTCAGGATTAGAACTCACAGCCTCCCAATTTCTAGCCTGGTGCCCCAACCACCACATCAAACTGGGTCTCGTCAATCCCTTGCAGAACTAAAACGTGAAGGAAAAAACAGATTTTATGTCTGCGTTAAGCCTAAATTGTAAGCCATACAGAGTCACTTGATTGAGTTGGGCAGCTATAGAAAAAGAAAGGAGAACGAGAGAAAGAGAGAGAGAGAGGAAGTGGAAAGAGAGAGAGCGAGAGAGAGATAGACAGTAAGAAAAAGAAAAAGAAAGAAAGAAAGAAAGAAAGAATTAATTCTGCAGTCCATAACTTTTAATTTTTGTTGGACGCTCAGTTAAAACCGTTCCGAGGTTTTTAAGTAGGTAGAAAGTTTGTTTTTCTAAGCATCCGATTATTCAAGGAAAACTAAAAAGCCACCTCACAATCATTCGGGAAACTGCACTCCGAAGTGCCCCCGTCCTTCCTGGTGATTGGTCATCTCAGCCTTGGAGAGGAAACCGTTTCCAACAGGCAGAACAAAATTAAATCTCCCAGCATATTATTCCTGCCCATCAGGTGTCTGAACACCTGGAAAGTGCTGAGCATTGAACACCGAAGCCTCTGCTTGGATGGCCACGTTTCGCCTTTCATTCCTGGCTTGTATTAACCGGGCATCTGTGCCGGTGGTCTTGGGTGGGTCGTACCTGCTGGGAAACAGGTGAAGGTGCTGGGTTTTTTTTTTTTAAAAGCCGTTCAATGTGTCAGTTAAATAAGACAAGGATTAAAGTCTTCCCAATCTGCTCCAGCCACTAAGGAGCCATCCGCCGCTAAGGACCTCGGATCTGGCCAGACCAAGATGGGTTCCCACTTCGGCAAGCAAAGCTGGGAGTCCCTGGACCCCCTTCCTGACCTCTGGGGCTGAGCCGTTTCTCCCCTCCGCACCCTTCAGCCGCCTCTTCGGGATGCCTTCCGGTGGCTCAGGAGGCAGGTGGCTGCGGTGGGGCTGCGTGTGCAAAGATCCAGCAACCGCTGGACTAGATTTTCACCAGCATTTCTGGCTTGTCAGCTGCACAAAGGGGGAACCTGGTTGCCCTGGATGGAATGTGGCAGCAGTTGGCAGAGAGAGGAGAAATCCAAACACCAAGAAGTTTAAGGCTGTGAGATCCACAACTGTCACTCAAGCTCTCAACTTTAATATTTGTAGACTTTTAACTCTCAGAATTCCCCAGACAGGACTCTGGATTCCTTCCTTCCTTCCTTCCTTCCTTCCTTCCTTCCTTCCTTCCTTCCTTCCTTCCTTCCTTCCTTCCTTCCTTCCTTCCTTCCTTCCTCCCTCCCTCCCTCCCTCCCTCCTTTCTTTCTTTCCTTCTTTCCCTCTTTTTCTCCCTCCCTCCCTCCCTCATTCTTTCCTTCCTCCCTCTTTTTCTCTTCCTTCCCTCCCTCATTCTTTCCTTCCTTCCTCTTCCTCCTTTGCTTCCTTCCCCACTCTCTCCCTCCATATCTTCTCCACATTTACACACAGACCTACAACATACACAGACATAACCATACAGATGCTGTCTCTCTGTGTGTATGTGTGTTTACTTGGGGTTTCCTATTCTTTTTAAATTGCCCCACAGAAAGACGGGCAGCTGGGACTCTTTGGGAGCGGAGGAGGGAGAAGGCTTTAAGCTTGCACATGTGTCTGTGTGTGCTCAAACCGGCAAGTACAACAAGGAAGCCTGAGACACACGCGCATCCTTTCCAATTTTCCTGGGCAGAAGCCGCTCCCAGGGATGCTGGTACCAACCCAACCTTTTGGCCAAGAAGAGCGGGGGCATTTCTGCGGAATGGGCATAAGGGTTGGGGTGACGAGGAGAAAAAAAATTGCCAGTTTCCCCTTCCCGCTCCTTGCCTGGAAGGCTGCCTGGGAGGAAGCAACTCCGGATCTAAGCAGGAGTTCGGACTGGGGGAGTTGGAAGGGACCCTGGAGGTCTTCTAGTCCAACCCCCTTATACTCAAGCAGGAGACCTTATGCCATTCGGTCCAGCCCCTCCTGGGATGGAGCACCCACCACCTCTGGGGCTGCTTCTCACTGCGGGATAGCCGGGGTGGGAGTCTTCGCTCACGCAGGGGAAGAGCCCCTCTTCTCCCAGACCAGCCTCGGGAGGGACGGGGCTCGGGGCGGCTGGGGGGCGTTTAAGAAGCCCGGGAAGCTGCCCTGGCGCTTTTCTCCGGCTTCACTTCCAGCCTGATGGGAAACGAAGAGCAACGCGGAAGGTCGGACCCGCCGCAAGGCCAAGGGCCGACAGACAGGGGCTGCCTTTGCGGCCCGGCGGGATAAGCGAGGCACGTCATCGGATGTCCGTACGGTGAGGTCAAAAAAGTCAAGATGGCGGCCTAAAAGTCCTACAGGGCTTGCTTTCTTCTCTGCCCAGGCGCTGTCCAGCAAGTCTCCAGGTTCTGCCCGGCCAGGCGCTGGATCCCCGTGGGCGCAATTGCGCTCCGGGCAACCCCTCCCTCCCCCCCCAATCTCTGGCTACCAACAGCCTCCTTCCATTTCCAGCCTTCGACTAAAACCTGTAACTTCTCTGTCAAAAATGAGAGCGCTCTGGCAGCTAGAGATTGTCGGAATTGCTCAGCGGAGGAAGCAAACGAGAGAAAGCAGCTAATCGGTTTGGAAAGGCGCAGATTGTAGTTACAGGAAGGCAGTTTATACTCCGCGCCCTGGAGCTGCCTTCTCGGGCACCCGCGCCCGGCCGCTTCGCCTGAGGTTGAACCCAGGCGCGAATAGTTTACTCGAATAGACTCCCTGTCTGTCTTCCCACGACCCGCCAAATCGGGTCCCTCCTTTCACCCATTTCCCCTGTTCGCGCGAGTCCCCGGACCGTCGATGAACTACAAAAATTGGGTTCGCCCAACGCCGCCAGGCAGAAAAATCTCCCCGAGTTTAGCCTGCTCCTTTTGAAGACGGCTCGGCTGTGTGTGAGCGCACTGTATCGTCAGAATTGCGGACCCCAGCACGTGGGTTAAGGGAACGCGGTAAACATCGGGTGCTAACACGACCCCGGTCTCCGGAACCGAAACTCCAGGGCCTCGGGGTCAGTTCCCCGGCCGATTCCGCCGCTGCCGCAGAGAACCGAGTCGCCTTCTGCCGGCCACGGGAATCAGCCGGCTGCGGGGACAAGGGAGAATTCGTCCTTCTGTCCCCGCGTCCGGCGGAGGGAGCTGTTCAAGGCTCTCCCGGTGGCTGCGGCCCCTTCAGGGGGGCCGGGCCGCCCCCCAAAACCTGCGCTCAGCTCCAGGGGACAGCGCGAGGTGCCCAAGGTCTGGAAAAAGACAATAAAATTCAAAATATTTTTTTTTTTAAAAAAGCTTTCTGATTTCGAAGACTGAGCAGGAGGAATGCTTCCCCACCGGGGTTTTTCCAATTCCTCCTCGTTTACAGCGGGCGAGGGCAAAGGAGTTTGGGGTCTGGGGTTTGAGGGGGATAAAAATTTCCGGAGGGGAACGGTGGTCCGAGTGGAGGAAGGGGAGGCAATTGGGATGGAGAGTCGGATCATACCGTTGATGTCCGAGGGAGAAAAAGGCGACGGTGGAGACGTATTTAAATAAGAGCCCCCGATCCCACTGATCACGCGTGGCGGCCTTTGCGTGCTAATGGGAAAACGCTGTCAGTTGGGTGGGAGACGGAGGAGCCAAGAAAAGGACGGCGGCTCTTCCTTCACAATGGCCCCGCACACTCGGTCTTTCGAGAGAAGACGCGGCTCTAAGGATCCGGCCCTCCTTCGCCTCCCCACGGAAAGGCCTCGTTCCTGGCCCGGGTGAGCGGACGCTGAGCCGCCGGCCCTACCGGGTGTCCGCCGCAGCCAAGACAGATTCGGGGCGGGCAGCTGCCGGTTGTTGCTCGGCCGGTTGACCGCCCCGCAAAGTGCTCCCGAAGGCTTTGATCTCAATCGTTCCGTCCTCCTTTATTCACAATCTATAAAGTTAATATTATTTTTTTAAATATCTCTTTATATATACAACAGCCAGAAATGTACAGAGGCGCGAAAGAGGTTTCAAAAAAGTTCCTCCGGCTTTGAGTTTTGTTTTGTTTTTTTTTGAAAACGAGAAAATCCCTTTCCTGTCCCCTCCTTTCCGGTCGCTTTTTCGTGCTAAAAATCGAAGTCTAAGGAAGGAAGGGAGGGAGGGAGGGAGGAAGGAAGGAAAGAAAAAGAAAGAAAGAAAGAAAGAAAGAAAGAAAGGTGGGAGAAGGAAGGAAGGAAAGAAAAAGAAAGAAAGAAAGAAAGAAAGAAAGAAAGAAAGAAAGAAAGAAAGGTGGGAGAAGGAAGGAAGTAAGGAAGGAAAGAAAGAAAGAAAGAGAAAGAAGACGGTGGAGGAAGGAAGGAAGAAAGGAAGAAAGGAAGAAAGGAAGGAAGGAAGGAAGGAAGGAAGGAAGGAAGGAAGGAAGGAAGGAAAGAAGGAAGGAAGGAGCCCCCAAAGCGAAGAGGAACCGCTGTCAGTTGCTCGAGGCCCCAGCGATGGGGCGATTGATCCGGCCAGTCCCGAGTCTCCTGGTGCGGCGGAAGGGGGCGAGGATGGAGGCGGGCGGGGGGGGGGCGGACCGGAGAAGTGCGGAGTCTATTTACAAGGGGGGCCCTTTTGCTTCCTGCCCCCCGGGCGTAGCGGCTCCCCATCAGAAGCCAGTCCGGGAAGCTCGAGGGCGCTGGAGCGTTTGAGGGTCCCTGCCGGCCGGGAAGGGGGGTCGGGGCGGGCCGCTCCGGTGGGCGCCGCGGCTGCTTCTTCCCTGCAGTCCGGCCGCCTTCAGAGGTGCGGCGTGTAGAAGGCGGGCGCGCCGTAGGTCTGCGAGCCCAGCACGAAGGGCGAGAGCACAGCGGCCGGGCCGGGCAGGAAGGGCAGCTGGGCGGCGCAGACCAGCCCGCCGGCCGAGTGGCTGTAGGCGCCGGGCGGGCCGTGCATGGCCAGGCCGTGGTTGACCATGGGGGGCGAGTGGCTGAGCGGGCTGAGCGCCCCGGACAGGCCCCCCGCGCCCCCGCCGCCGCCCCCGCCGCCGCCCCCGCCTCCGCCGCCCGTCGGGGCGCTGGTGTCTGCGCCGGGGTTCTGCTTCTTCCACTTGGTGCGCCGGTTCTGGAACCAGATCTTGACCTGCGTCTCGGTCAGGCTGAGCGACAGCGCCAGGTTGAGGCGCTCGCACACCGACAGGTACCGCGTGGCCTTGAACTTGTTCTCCAGCGCCACCAGCTGCTCGTAGGTGAAGGCTGTCCGCGCCCGCCGGGGCTTGCCCGACTTGGAGTCCGAGCCGGGGCGCTTCCGCTTGGTTTTGCCCCCCGACGGCGGGGTGGCGGCCTGGCCCTGGGGCGGCGACGGCTGCTGCGGCGGCGGCTGCTGCGGGACCCCGGGAGCGGCTCCGGCCTGCTGCCGCTGCGGGCTCTGGCCTTCCTCCGCGCGGAGCCCCCGAGCCGCCTCCACGGCGCTGCTGCCGCTGCCGTCGCTGTTGCAACTCTCCTCGCTGCCCAGCTCCTCCTCCTCCTCCTCCTCGTCGTCGTCGTCCTCCTCCTCGTCCGGAGCTTCGCTTTCGGGCAGGGGGCTCTCCCGGTGCACCGATTCCAGCCCCACCTCGTCGCTCGGGTACAGCTCGCCGGACTCTGCGCGAAAAGGAGAGAAAGCTAGTCTGCGGGCCCCGAGCCGCGCGCAGCCCTGCCGGGGTGGGGGAGGCGGCGAACCGGGCCGGGACCCCAAACCGAGCTTGGCCCGGGAGAGAGAGCCGGGCCGTCCCTGGACGCGTTTCTCCCTCGTCTATAACCACAGCGGGGCTGCCGCCTGGAAGGACCTTCAGCACCACGGACAGAGGCGTCTCCGTAGACCTCGCTGCCCAAAGAGGAACCTGCAACCGCTAGTAAGGGAGGAGGGGGCCCGAGTGGCCGCCTAAAAGACCCCACGGGATCCCCTCCTCCCCCACGCCTCGCCTCCCCCCTCTCGTTTCCAGGCTGGTCTGCTTGGGCAAGCGAAGGTTGGAGGCCAAGCAGAGCAGGCTGGAGAGGAGAGAGAGGCCTAAGGGAGGGTTCCCGTGGGGCTCTTTGATTAAGGAAGAGGCGAAAGGCCTCGTGAGAAAGGGGGCTCGGGAAGCCCGCTACTCCGCAGGCCTCCTGCGGCAACAGGGGTCAAAGGCGCCCGGAGGGGAAAGGAAGGAAGCCGGCGGCGCTGGAAGCGACCTGGCTTTCTTTTCCTCTCCCTTCGGATCCTCTGGGCCTTGCAACACGGAGTCTCCCTCCCGGCCATCCTGCTGGAGGGGTTGAACAGCTTGAGCGCTGGGGGAACCAGGGAGCCACGGAGGGCCTCTGCCTAGCCGGCTTCCGAGGAGGGAGGGAGGGAGGGGAAGAGAAGGGAAGCGGAAGGAAGGAAGGAAGGAAGGAAGGAAGGAAGGAAGGAAGGAAGGAAGGAAGGAAGGAAGGAAGGAAGGAGCGCTTCTGCCGGTCATCTGCCGGTCGCCCAGGCGACCTTCCTCGTTTGGGCCTCGAGCAACGCTTCCCGGCGAACCAGCGAGCCCGGAATCCGCTCTCCCCTGCCCAGCCTTTCCGAAGGCTGCCGCGGCGTCTCGCCTCTGCCTCTGCCGGCGCCTGGTCGTGATCCGCGGAAGGCCAGAAGGCTCCAACCGGCCCAAGTTCTCTCCCCGAGCCCGCAGTTTCGAGCCTCTGCAGCCGCAGCGGAGCGACCGGTCGCCCGTTGCTTGGACCGCGGCTTCGACCCGGCGGGAGCGCGAGGAAAGGGCGCCGTTTCGCGGAGAATTGAGTCCTTGCGCGGGGAGCGATGCAGCCTTCCCCTCGGGGGCTTGGCGAAGCACCGGACGTCCCGCCGGAGCGGCTCTCAGCTTCGCCGTACGGCGGGAGCCTGCGCCTCGGCATCGGAGCGAACCGGGCTCCGCTTGGGAATTCCGGGGTTCAGTTTGTGGAAAGGCGGGACGCTCCCAATAAACCCACGTTTGCAAGGGGGCCGGTTGTGTCTCGCCGGTGCCTGTCTCTGGGCCAAAAGCCTTTCGCCAAGCATCGTGGCTAGGAAATCTAACCCAGAACGACTTCTGAGGAGAAACTCGATTCCTAGCCCTGTTTGGGGAACGGGGGTGGGGGGCATTTTCAGGGAAAAAGGGGGCAACCCGAAGGAAAGGACCGGGCGGCTGGGCGGGGCTCATTTCTGGGCTCCCCTGAATTGCTGGATGTGACTTGAATAACGTTAGAACTGACCCCCTGAGTGCCCCAGACGGACCGCAGCGAGGCCTTAAGCGGGTCTCCTGTTTTAATCTAATTCGAAAGAGCCCGGAGGGGCGTCCCGGGCCAGGAGCGGAAGGCACGAACGGAAAAGAACCTTGAAAGTTTGGGCTGATGCAACTTCGACCTTTCACGGGCTCGATTCTCCACGCCGAACTCGCTTAGAGTTGAGTCTGCACTGAGCCACCCCACGCACTCGCCCGCCCGGCCGCTGAAGTCAGGGGCAGGCTCCAGGCCTCGGCCTCGGCCCCGCCGGCCCCCGAAGCCTCTCTAGGCCCGCCTGCCCCGGGCGTCCCTTCGAAGTCGGGGACGGGGCCGTTTCCGGAGGAGGGGAGCATCCAGCCTGGCTTGTGCAGGCGAGATCCGGGCGAGGCGAGACGGCGTGGAGGACACTCGGTCGATGCTGGGCGCTTTCGGCTTGAGAAAGTGGCTTCTCCCGGGGGTAGCCGGGCTGTCTTCGGCCGGGGAGGGGGCGGCGAGGGCAGCGGGGGCTGGGAAGGGGCGGCTGGGAGAGCGGGGCGCGCAAGCGAAGCAATCTGGCGACCGGGTCGAACGCCCCACCCGGTCGATAGTCAACCCTAATAAGTGTAATAGGTTTTAATCGAGTAATTATCCGAATTTGGGCCCTATAATTTAGACGTTAGGCCGGCGTTGGCAAGGTGGTTGAAAGAGATATGCACAGTTCGATAATAGGATATCGACCGGCTCAGCCCGACAGGCCACTCCGGGGCGATCCCCCCCCATTATGCAGCCTCTTTACGCGGCTAAGCACATTTCGCTTTAAATGTAATCGAAGGAATTTAATTGTTTTTCCAGAGATAACCGGCGTTTTGTCACAATTAGTCTGATTTGCCCCTAAAAAAAGAGCGAAGGGGGAGGGGGCGGGAAAGAAAATTGAATCTGTCGCCGGAAGCGAAAGGCCTCGGCGGTGAGGGCGAGGGAGGGGGCAGGTTCAAGAACCAAGAAAGCAACCCCCCCCCCCAGACCAGCCTCAGCTGAATGGGAGCCAAGGAAGGGCCGGCGTGGAAGGGGGAGCGGAGACACGCTCGTGGGAAAGTTGCAAGGGGCTAAGCGAGAGGGTTGGGCTGGGAAGCTTCTGGCAGCGGCCCGGAGGCTGCCGGGCGAGCTTCGTCCAAGGCCGGGCGATCCGGCTTGGGCAACCCCAAGGCGGATAGCCGGGACCGGCGTTGCAACCCGGGCCCTTCCCTTCTTCCTCTTGTTCTCCCTCCCCCGCCTGGCGCTCCGGCTCCGCCGCAGAAGAGCCAAGAGAGACCCAGGGGCGCATCGCGCTGGGAAGCGGCTGGCGCGGCGGGCTTTGCCGGCGCAAACTTTCCCCAATTCTCTCCAAAAAGTCCCACTGGAAGCGGCTCCCGCGGGATTCGGCCCCCGGGCAGCTCTCCGGCTCCTCCGTCTATCTGTCCGGCACAAGGCGGGGGCTTTGCGGGCCCCGGGCTGGGTCTGGCGGGGGAAGGCTTGCCCAGCAGGGCCCAGAGCGACGGCTCTGCCAAGGATGCGACGCTCCCCTTTCCAAGAGTTCTGCCCGACCCCCACCCAAAAAAAGTTTCCCCGCGGCAGCGGGACTTACTGCGCCCGTCGAGCGAGGGCTTCCTCCTGCCGGCCTGGAAGTCTTCGGCCGCAGCCTTGGGGTCGGCGGCCGCCTCCTCCGGCTTCTCCTCGGCTCCCAGCGCGAAGTCGGTGCCCGCCGCGGCGGCTGCCGCCTTGTAGAGCAGGGCGCATTGCCTTCGGCCCTTGCTGTTGAACTTGTTGGGGTCCAGGATGTCCAGCACGGAGAAGGAGGTGGTCCGGTGCACCACGGCCACCGCGGCGCCCGCCCCCTCCGGCCCGCTGCCGTTCTCGCTGCCCGGCCTGTCCCGGCTCACCGAGCACGAATAGACCGGGGGCAGGTCGCTGCTGGGCGCCAGGCGCTGCTCCGCGTGGCTCTCCATGCCGTCCTCCCGCCAGCTGCCGGACCCCTCTTCTCCCAGGAGGCGCTCCGGTGGGCTCCCTACCGCCGCCGCTGTCGCTGCCGGAATATAGACGTCACCCACCTGAGCCTGCTCTCGGCTCACGTTCATGACTCTGCCCCCGCCTGCTCCCCCTTCCCCCCCTCCACACGACTGCCTTCCTTCCTTCCTTCCTTCCTTCCTTCCTTCCTTCCTTCCTTCCTTCCTTCCTTCCTTCCTTCCTTCCTTCCTTCCTTCCTTTCCTGTGGAGGAGGAACTTGGCAGAGAAAGGGAGGCACGAGGCGGAGCGAGGAAGCTTCTCTTCAAAGGGTCCGCCGCTTCTCCTCCTCCTCCTCCTCCTCCTCCTCTTGGGACAACCTGGGCGTTTATTCCCCCATCTTTTCCTGGGACTGCGGCTTATTTATGCGTTCATATTTAGCGCTGGGTGGTAATTGGCTACAAATTAATCCCTTGCCCATAATGGTCCGCAATCTCCGTCCCGGAGGAGACCCCCAGGAGCTCGGAGGAGTGGGGAGGCTCGGAGGGCGTGAAGGATGGCCGGGCTGCTGGAGATATACTTAGCTGTCAGCTCTGTTTCAACGCCCCTCCACTCATCTGGAAAGCATCTAAATAGCCTTATTTGGAGCGGTGGGAGGAGGGGGAGGCGCCGGCTTTGAAATAATTGAGGGATCCAGAGCATCGCCGCGATTAGGCGCCTCTGTCCCCCCCAGGGACGCACGTCGTTGGCTCGAGCGACGCCGTTCCAGCCAGCGGTGTGATTCCTGGGCCGAACGCATCTGCCCAGGTGGATTTGGGGATCGCCCTCCGTCCCCACGAGCAAGGCACGAGCCAGGGCGCCCGAGTTAGGAAACCCCGCAGCGCTCGGCGGGGCATTTCTGAGCCTTTCACACAAGGCCAGGAAGGACGCGCGTCAGGCGGAGCGAGACCCGGGTTCCTCCAATCGCGCAATCTGGGCTGACCACAGAAATGGTCTTTTTTTTCCCCCCAATTGGAATGAAAATCGCCAAGAATAGTGGAAGTTAAGGAAGGGTCGGGTTGCCACAGAACGTGGCAGCTCCAGTTTTACCGCCAGCCAATTTAGGGGAGGGGGCGAAAAAACGCAACCCTGCCTCCCGCATCTCGCCTAGAAAACCCCCAGAGTGGAGTTGGGGGCAGCTGCCCCATTCCTGCCTCGCCTTTCTTGGGCCTTTCCCGGCCTCCCTCCCTCCATCAGCTGCAATTCCGGTCCGGCCGAGCCGGGCTTAGTCCGTCGGCTGAAGGGGCTCGAGGGAGGCCCCGCAGGGAGACGGGCAGCGGCCAGGGGTCCCGCCGTGGGTCAGGCACAGGAGCCGGCGCGGCCGTGGCTTCCTCGGAAGGCCAGGAAGGGGCTCTCAGTCCAGCTCGGAAGGGCCGGCAGGTTCTGGGAAGCGCCACCGGCTCGGAGCCCCCCTCCCGGGACAGGCGAAAGGGAGACGCTCCCCCCAGAAGGGCTCTGAGATTGGGGTCCTCTCGGCTCCCCTGCTCAGGCGGCGGCGGCAGTCCCGGCCTGACGGCTAATCACAATTGATTGCCAATTAAGGCTTCATTTGCGCGATCGCCCCCCGTCTGCCAGCTCCGCTTAGCTTTCCCCGGGAAAGTTGGGGGTGACGCCCGGAGCCTCTCCTGGCAGGCGAGGGGAGGCCGCCCGGGAGCCTCCGCCGCCTTTTCTGCAGTCGCGCCCAATCCAGAGGTAGATTTAACTGACCAGACCCCCACGGACCCCTCGGGCAGAGCCGGCGCTTCTCCCGGGAGGCCTTGGCGCTTTCCCGGCTGGGCGGGAGGCCAATCGCCCGGCTCCTCAGCCCACCGGGGGCGGAAAGCCTCGCCAGCAACCGCTCGGGAGAGGCCCTGAAGGCGGAGGAGGCGGCCTGGGGGTCCCCGTCGAGGGTCAGGCTAAGACCATCGGGGCGGCCTTTCCTGGCATCGCTTCAGGGGCAGCGGGGCGAGCTGGAGAGACAAAAGGCCCGCGGGGGGGGGCTCCCTCTGCTGCTTCACTTGCCCCCGCCTTCTCCCCGCCCGTGGCCTCCTCTCTCTCCCCCCCGCTCGAGCCCGGAGCCCCAAACTTCCTTTTTAATTAGATCTTCCCAAGTCCAGCCAACAAATGGACCTTCTCCTTCGGACCATTCATCACCGGCCTTGCCGCGGCGCACGCACATCTCGGGGTAATTAAGGACATTTATCGTGGTGGTAAAACAGTTTAGCAGCCCTTGTTATATGGGGAAGGTCACTTTGATGGATTTACATGGGGCCAGCAGGCGGGGGGGGGGGCGGGACGGTGACTTCGCCGGGAGGGGGGATTTTCTCCCGCTCCCCAGCCCAGCGCATTGATCAGAGACGCGCGTCGGGAGCACGCAAAGGTCACCGCGGGAGAAGGCGAGGCTCTTGGGGGTGGGGGGTGGGCGCGGCCCCCCCCAGGAAATCCGTTTCCATCTTCAGACCCGTCGCTCACCTGGGGCACGGGGGGGGGAGGAGCACCCCGGAGGCTGGGGGGGGGAAGCTAGGGGACTCCCCCTTCCTTAAACCCTCCCTGCCCTTCCTGGGTCTGTGTGTAGGCGCGTACAAATCCACGTGTAGACACACGTATGTATAATAACAGATAGTGGTGTGTCATATTGGCAGCTCTTCCCCCTTGCGACGCGGAGAAGATCCGGTCGCCGTCAGCGGGTCTCGGTCCTAGGGGGCGCTTCCCATAGTTTAGGGGGCCACCCAGCCTGGTTGGCACAAAGCATCTCGCTGGGGGAGGCGCAGCCCCCTCGCTCTCAGGGGCGCGGGTGTGTTTGCAGAAGAGAAGCGAAAAAGAAGGCTTCGGTTCTTTTCTCCGGAAAGCCTCGGGCAGAGGGAAGGGCGGCCGGGGGTGCCAGAGGCCGAAGCCAGACGGGGTCCTTGCCGGGCTCTTCTATGGGCCGCTGGGTCTGGGCCCTCTTGCCCAGGACGTAGCGCTTCGGGAGGGGGGAGAGCCGACCAGCCAGGCGAGAGGAGGACTCCCGTTTTCCTGGCCCCCGTTTCCTTTTCTCCAGAAGCAGCGGGAAATGTTTGTCGTCCAACCCAATCCCTCTCCTCCCCCCCCCCGGTTTGCCTTTCAGGGGGCGCCTCAGTATCACCGCCGCCTCCTCCCGGGCAACTGGAGCCGCCCTTCCCTTCCCTTCCCCGGGGATCGTCTCCTGCCCCGGTAGCGCACCTGGGAAGTCTGGCCAGGCAGGAACCGTCGAGGCTTTTGCGCTTCGGATTTCTGGCTAGTTTTCGTGTTGGCGAGGCGGGGCGACCTCGGCGCCAGCCACAGGCTTCTTCCTTTGGCCCTTTGAGGGCAGGGTTGAACCCCCACACCTGGGCTGGGCTCCGGTCCAGGCCCGCAGTTGAGCGCCGAAGCTTCCAACTCTCTTATTCTGCCTTCCGCGCTTCGCTTCTGTTCCTGGGAGCCTCGTTCCCACGGGCCCCCGGCTCCCCCTGGTCCAGAGCAGAGCAGAGGCAGCGAATGGCCCCTCTAATTCGGACCTTCTCCCTCCTTCCGGTCCCTGCACTGGAGAGACCCAGCTTCACCTCGGGGGTTGAGTGCCCGTTACCCAAAGCCCCCCCCCCCCTCCTCGGCCCAACATTCAGAGGCTCCAAAGTGGGCCCAGCCCTGCCTCGCCGGAGCAGGAGGCGTCGCTGGAGGGGATTCCGCCCCTCGTCCGGGGCCTGGGCAGCTGCAGGCAGGCAGGGTGGGTGGGAGGGAGGCAGGCGCGGGTTTGAGAAGGGCTCGCCCGGGTGGGCTGCACTGTCAGGAGCGTAATTGAGGTTAATGCTTCCTGTGCCGCTGCGGGGTTATTAAATTAATATGATCACACCACGAATCCTAATTAGAAGTTTAAAAAACGCTCCGGGAAGACCCCGCATCGACCGGAGCTCGCCTCTTCCCTCTCTCGCGCCCACCTTCGGCGGTCGGGCAGGGGCGAGGAGGACATCCCGTGCCAGAATGCCCTCCACCCGCGGCGTGGACGCAACGACCGCTTGGAGGTCTCCAGCGAGAAGTGACCAGAGGATCGCGTGATCCCTGATGGATCCCTTGGGGCGTCGTGGGGGGCGGCGGCTCGCCACTTTCTGCCAAGGCGGCCTGGACGGCGCATCCTTCCCGCCCCCGCCCCCCGCTAACCCACAGCCCTGCGGCGGCCAGAGAGAGGGAGGGGGTGGGGAACCGGGCCAGGCTCCGTTCCGGCGGGGCGGCTGTTGCGACCCGGGCCAGGGGAGAATAGGAAGCTCTTTGCACTCCACGCGCGGCGGGGCCCGGCTGAGCCCTCCAGCTGCGGCTGCTGCTTTCTGCGCCCCCGGCCTCTTTCTTTGCCGCCGCCAGCTCTCTCCCTTCTTGCCTCCCTCCCTCCTTCCCTCTCTCTTTCCCCCTCGCTCGTGGCTGCTGCCGCGACATATTGAAGGCGAGGAAAAGGAAACGTTAAGATCAACCGGCAGCTTTGCCGAGGCTTTAACGATTTCAAATGAGGTCTGACTCGGGTGAAAATCTGACAATTACCCGTCAGGATGGCAGATGATGGTTAAAATTACCGGGAATCAATATTCTCGCCGGGTGTCTCTGCCTGATAAGAGACACCAAGACAATGTTGACTATTAAAGTCGACAGCTTGAGATATTACACTATTAGTTATGCTATTTTTAATAATCTATAATATTTGGGCTATAATTAATTAATTATACGGGTCAGATAATATCTGGGGCTGGAATTAGGTCTGAAGGGTCTATTAAGGTCGGTAATGAGAAAGGGGAAATCTAATCTAAGGACGTCGGAGCCGTGAAGGGACAAGGCGGCGGCGGCGTTCAGGCAGCCCCAGCCGGAGGAACCAGCCAGCGAGCGGGTGGCGCGGGGGGAGCCCACGCGGGGAGAGTGCCGGGCCGCCGGCCTGCCCTGGGGGCGCCCCACGCGCGGAACGGAGCCCGAGGCGGGACGCCCCGCTTAAGAACGCCAGAAGGAAGGAAGGAAAGAAGCGCAGCTCCAATAATTTTGTTTGTTTGTTACGAAAACGAAGTGGAGCAACGGGACGGGCGGACAGCTGGGCTCCCGCCGGCCTCCTCCTCTCGCCGGTTTTGCGGGTGGAATGGACCGCGCCGCTCCTGACCGCGCCGGCCGAGCTCCCGGGCGAACCCACAAAACGAAGTCCGTCTTCGGGACCTCGGCGGTGGGCAAGGACGTCCCGGGCGGCGCCTCTCTATCCGCGGCGGGTCCCGCTTGGAGGTGCTCTTGGCCCCAGGACCAAAAAATAAAAATATATCCCAGAAGTTTCAAATGTAACCTTCTGTCTTACATGCTGAAGCGACTTTTGCACGTTTTCCTTTTGGAAAGACACGCACACACACACACACACACAAGTCGAGTTTATTCGAAGCGATTCAGACGTGCTCTGGGGGAAAATGGGAGGTTGGGAGAGGTTGATGAGAATCTCGCCTTAAAACCGAGGGAGCCTCATTCACTCCTCAGCTTCCTGGCGCTCTCTGGGGCAAGGCTGACAGTCTTGTGGCGTTGCCGTTTTTACCTGGGTGCTGGAAACCAGGCGCAAACGCGGACAGTCTTTATTCAGAGGCGTCTCTGCACCCCGAGGGCTGACCTTGTTATCAAAGGACACGCTGTGGTGGTTTTGCTGTTAAACAATTAATCCCAGCACTATAATTACGGATATTCCCCTTGACTTTTATTCTACTCTAGCTTTTCATAATTTTTTTGGGGTGTGTGTGGGAGGAATAGTTGTTGGTTAACATAAAATGAAAGCCCAACCTTTATTCGGAGTGTTAAAATTCCCGTTAAGAGTTATTCTGCTATGGACTGCGGCTGATGAATAACGTTTTCGTCAAATTGTTTGAAAAGCCGGTTCTTTGCCAAAAAAAAAAAAAAAAAGGCAATTTCGGGTGTACTTAACCCAGAGAAGTAAGTTTCTCTGGCTGCTAGTTATCGGCTCTGATTGTCTCCATTGCCCACTCATTTGATTCTTTTAATTATTGATAGCTTTTTAAAAACCTTCCAGGTGAGGGGATGTGATCAGAGTGCCTTGAGGAATAACAGTGCCAGTAATGCAGGAATTAAGCTCGGCTCCCAAATTCTCCTTTTGGAGGGAAACCCCATCGCCAGCAAGGAAATCCTTCCTCTCTGGGCTCAAAGCATCGCTGGCCGTTTGCTTCCTTGTGATGCCCACAGTTAGAACCTCAGCTGCCTGCGGACTGTGTCCCTTGCTTCAGAGTAGATATGGGGACTACGAAAGCTACGAATTGCACAGGGCATCCCGTCCACAATTTGCATTCAAAGGTAGGCTCGTATTTCAAAGAGACACGTCAAAACTTGCAGAGGAGACAGCTTGACGAACTGACGTTGCCCTGATTGAAATGATGGTGCAGAACAAGAGGATGAGACCTTAGAAAGAGCGCAGAGAAGAGCAACAAAGGTGATCGAAGGTCTCAGCGGTACGATGAATGCTTGAAGGAGCTGGCCAGGTCTAAGGAAGAGAGGACTAGGAGTGACATCCTAGCAATCTTCCCATATTTGAGGGGCTGCCACAAAGAAGAGGGGGTCCACCTATTCTCCAAAGCACCTGAAGGCAAGACAAGAAGCAACGGAAAGAGAGAGCCAACCTAGAACCCAAGAGGAATTTTCTTGAGAGTGAGAACAATTAACCAATGGAATGGCTTTTCTCCAGAAGTTGTGGGTGCTCCATCCCTGGAGGTCTTCAAGAAGAGACCAGACACCCACTTGTTCAGATTGGGAAAGGTTCTCCTGCTTTTGAAAAGGGGGTTGAAGTAGAAGACCTCCAAAGTCCCTTCCAACCTGATATTCACCGTTGTAAATAGAGCATGGTCTGCAGCCAGCCTCTCTGTTTGGATAATTCAGTTCATCCACGGCCAAAGCTGATTGCAGAAATAGGTTTGATATTGGTTGTGGGAAGAGCGAGGGTCAGCAAGAAGAAGAGAAAAACTGGCACCCCCCCCCCCGGAATGTCTGAGGAAGCAGGGGAGCGAGATCTAAGAGAGATCTGGCCCTGTCAAGAGAGATGGATGTGGGCTGCCATTTTTACTGGAAGAGGGAAGAGACAGGGCACCCAATCAGCTCCAATCTGGAATTCTCTTCCTCCTTTTTCCAGTATGACTTTCTGGTTAGCATCTCCAACTGGATGATTTACTATAATCTACACATCGTAGTTCTTAAATTATTCCCTCCTTTCTTAATAGAAACCAAGCAAGGACAAGAGGAATTCTTCTGGGGTGGGGGTGGAGGGGGATCAGAAATGGAAAAGGAAGGGGAAAAAAATATCGGAAATGCCTTCCTTCTGTGACATTCACAAAATGTCCCAGGATTCAGTTCACACGACTGATTTTTTTTTTTTTTAATGCTCCAAAGTTAGCTTCAATTTGATTGTGGTCCAGTGGAGTTATTTTTTCTTTCCATCCATTTTTTAAAGGTTACCGTATATCTTTCAGTTGCAACTCTGCCAGAATATTTGTATTATACCTGGACCTGTGGAAGAAATCCTTTGATTCATTCATTTGTTTTGTGTAGCACCTTCAAGGGACTCATTAGACTCATTCTGAGGCATTTCATTTGCCTTGCCAGCTGCGATCCCTGTTTCCTTCAGGAAAAAAAAAAACATTGGTGAAAGAAAATGGAAATTGCTTCACAAGGGTTTGGAAGTTGAAACTCCAAGCTGTGTCCTCTCTAATCCTCTCAAAGGCTCCTCAGACACACACAAGACAGTCTGAAGAATCACTCCAGAAAGAATTGAGCCTGGAGTAGCTTTGAGGGAAAAATGCTTGAACGCAAATCTTCCCCACCTTCTAATAACTCTGCCTTGATACTAAATCAACAGTTCTTTCAGACCAGAGCACTTCCTAGCATCCTTGAATGTAGATTGCCTGACCTGGTTCGATCCTGGTTTGGACAGGGGTTGATCTGATAGGGGTTTGTGTTCCTACACGTGTACAGCTGAGCATTGATTCCAGATAACATGGCTTGGTGGTGGCCTTTGACATATATGCCACATGCATCACAACATTCCTCCCATTTCATGTCCTCCTTTGAACATCTGTGAGGTCTTCTTATGACCTGAAGTCCAAATGACGTCTTCAGATGTGCTAATAGTACAATCTTCTTGAAGACTTCCAGCAGGCGAGCACCTACAGCTTCTGGAAGCCAGCTTATTCCATTGATTAATTGCTCTCCTTATCAGAAAATTTCTCCTTCCTTCTAGCTTGGATCTTTCTTTAATGATCTTCCACCATGGATGGAAACTCATCAAGGAGAGAAGCAACCTAGAACTAAGGAGAAATTTCCTGACAGTGAGGACAGTTCATTTAGTGACCGTTCAAAGTTGCAACGGCACTGAAAAAAGTGGCTTATGACCGTGTTTCACATGTATGACTGTTTCACATGTATGATGTATGACCGTTGCAGCACCCCCATGGTCGCGTTCATTCAGATGCTTGGCAACTGACTCACATTTATGACGGTTGCAGTGACCTGGGGTCACGTGTTCCCCTTTTGCGACCTTCTGATCAGCAAAGTCAATGGGGAAGCGAGATTCGCTTAACAACGGTGTTGCTGACTTAACAACTGCAGTGTTTCACTTAACAACCGAGGCAAGAAAGGTGATAAGCAAATGTCTTGGGCTATGAGACAGCTTTGATCGCACTCTTGTATGGCCTCTGGTGGAACAGGGTCAGGACAACACAGGAGTAGGCCACGATGGACTTCAACTCCCAGAAATGCTGAGCCAGGATGGCTCTAGGATGGTGCATCCATCTTTGGTCTTCTTGACCTCTCTATGGTCTTAAATGGACAGGTGTTTATCCCAAGAATGTTTCAACTCAAGTTTCTGATGATTGACCTCCATTAGAAGTTGGTTCCAAGCTTCTTAATTCCATCCTGGAATTAAGGAGAAACTCCCTAACAGTGAGGACAATTAACCAGTGGAACAGACGTTGCCTTCAGAAATCATGGGTGCTCCATCACTGGAGGTTTTTCAGAAGAAACTGGACAGCCACTTGTCTAAAATGCTATAGGGTCTCCTGCCAGAGCAGGGGGTGGGACTAGAAGACCTCCAAGGTCCCTTCCAGCTTCTCTTCTCTTCTCTTCTCTTCTCTTCTCTTCTCTTCTCTTCTCTTCTCTCTTCTCTTCTCTTCTCTTCTTCTCTTCCAATCCAATCTATATTCTCTTCTTCTCTTCTCTTCTCTTCTCTTCTCTTCTCTTCTCTTCTCTTCTCTCCTCTCTTCTCTTCTCTTCTCTTCTCTTCTCTTCTCTTCTTCTCTTCCAATCCAATCTATATTCTCTTCTTCTCTTCTCTTCTCTTCTCTTCTCTTCTCTTCTCTTCTCTTCTCTTCTCTGCTCTTCTCTTCTCTTCTCTTCTCTTCTCTTCTCTTCTCTTCTCTTCTCTTCTCTTCCCTTCCCTTCCCTTCCCTTCCCTCCTCCTTCTCTTCTCTTCTCTTCTCTTCTCTTCTCCTCTTCCAATCCAATCTATATTCTCTTCTTCTCTTCTCTTCTCTTCTCTTCTCTTCTCTTCTCTTCTCTCCTCTTCTCTTCTCTTCTCTTCTCTCTTCTCTTCTCTTCTCTTCTCTCTTCTCTTCTCTTCTCTTCTCTTCTCTTCTCATCTTCTCTTCTCTTCTCTTCTCTCTTCTCTTCTCTTCTCTTCTCTTCTCTTCTCTTCTCTTCTCTCTTCTCTTCTCTTCTCTTCTCTTCTCATCTTCTCTTTCAATCCAATATTCTCTTCTCTTCTCTTCTCTTCTCTTCTCTTCTCTTCTCTTCTCTTCTCTCTTCTCTTCTCTTCTCTTCTCTTCTTCTCTTCCAATCCAATCTATATTCTCTTCTTCTCTTCTCTTCTCTTCTCTTCTCTTCTCTTCTCTTCTCTTCTCTTCTCTTCTCTTCCCTTCCCTTCCCTTCCCTTCCCTTCCCTTCCCTTCCCTTCCCTCCTCCTTCTCTTCTCTTCTCTTCTCTTCTCTTCTCTTCTCTTCTCCTCTTCCAATCCAATCTATATTCTCTTCTTCTCTTCTCTTCTCTTCTCTTCTCTTCTCTTCTCTTCTCTTCTCTTCTCTTCTCTCTTCTCTTCTCTTCTCTTCTCTTCTCTTCTCTTCTCTCCTCTCCTCTCCTCTCCTCTCCTCTCCTCTCCTCTCCTCTCCTCTCTCCTCTCTCCTCTCTCCTCTCCTCTCCCCTCCCCTCCCCTCCCCTCTCCTCCCCTCCCTTCCCCTCCCCTCCCCTCTCCTCTATTCTGTTCCATTCCTCACACTTTCTAATATGACTTTTGAACTTCCCTTCTGTCAGTTCAAGGTGATGCCCCCACGCTCTTGATTTTTGCCTCATATTGAAAATATCGCCTTCTAGAACCTTCTTCACCCCTTTCATACATTTCAAGGTTTCAGCCACATCCCCCCACCTTCCCTTCTGTCCTCCAGGCTGTGCCCATTCAGTCCATTCAATCTCTCCTGGTATGTTTGGTCCCTCAGCCCATGCACCGTTCTTATGTACCGTCTCTGGACTCGCTCAATCTTATCAAAACCTTTAAAAAAAAAAAAGTTCTCCAGAACTGGAAGGCCAAATTAAGTTATACTTGCTGGCTATCATCCCTCAGGAGAGGATCTGGAAGAAAGGGTTGCTGTGTCCTTGTGCAGCCCCCCGAGAGCTGCCACGCAGGGTCTTTGCTGCCGTAAGAACTGCGGGAAAAAGAGCAACATCAAACTCATGTGCCCAGGACAGCTGGACTGAGCGAAGCCCAGGATATTGACACGCTGCTCTCCTTATGCTTAAGTGTTTCTACTTTTGCAGAGATCTTCCCAGCCAAAGAGGATTGCCGGATATAATAGCAAGCCATCAGTCCTGAACCCCGAGACCAACAGATTACTGGAGGCACCTGAATTACCGATTGCTATGACTGTATTTTAGGAACCCGTAATATCCACCATTACTTTCCCACGTGGCGAGTCCTTAGACTGCCTGGCTGTTGACATTTCCTCTTCTTGGGCAAATAAATATTGTAGTGTATCCAATACGATCACTAGAGTGTAACCAGAGCGGTCGGTCGAGTTTGAGCAGAGATAATTAAAGCCCAGCGTTCTCCACTGTTACAATTACAAGTACTTGGGAGAACAATGACAAGGTCAACGCAGGAATAAAAGCATCAATCAGGGGTTACAGTCCCTTAATAAAACAATAATCCAACGGTTTGAAAGGGGAGCAGACAGCTAAGAATGAATTGCTTCCTGGGACACATGTTTTTTTAAAAAAACCAACGTAAATATGGGGCAGTGTAAGACGTTGAGCTAATTCAGAGCAATTGGGCCCAATGGGGCTTCTTTTGAGAGACTGGGAGCTGATCCCTGACCCTAAGAATGAATGTTTAGGACTGTTGTGAGAATTTGACTCCCTACGAAGCGTGTAAAGCTAAAGGCATTAAATAGAGGTTGCTGCTTTAATGAGCTGCTTCATGAAAGCAGCTGCATCGTTTAACAGGCTCGTGCAGGAGCATGAAAAAAACCTTCCAGCATATTTTTTTTTTTTTTGTTAACGAATAGCAGAAACGGGGAAGGCATAACAATTGTAAAGGTTGCAGCCACAAGCTCGCAACTGGTCATGTTATACATAAAAAGAGGCGGGGCTTTGATCACATGACTAAGGCCACTTTATTGAAAAAAATTTTCACATGCACCCCGGGACGCCCCAGAACAGAAAATCTGATTGTGCTGATTGTGATGTTTGGAGCCCTTCCCCCAATTATTTTCAAAGGAAGCACAGTCCTTTAAATGACCACCGTTACAAAAAAAATAAATAAATGGGCACGTATGATCTCCATGTTTGTTAAATAAAAGAGTGCATGGTTCCATCTCTATTTTAAAAAAAAAAGAGAGGAAAAAAACCACCCTTGATTTAAGGGGACTTTTGAAGATGTTTCTAAGTCTGCCCTCGTTTCAAAAACCAGGATAGCGGAATATAAAATGACACAGCTCATATTCATTGTAGGCAGAGGGGGTATTCATCCGGTTTGGGAAAACCGGTAGCGGCATAATGCCGTCCTATTTAGCCACGTTTTCGAGGTCAGGCGCATGCACATGGAAGGCTGGGCACATCCGCAGAAGGCACACGCATGCAAAGCGAGAGTGCGTGCACGCAGCAAACAGGTGGTGAGAATACTGGAAACCCATTGCTAATTGTAGGTGGATGGTGGGCCGACTGAATTTCTGCCTTATTATACTAGGCCCAAAGAGGCAGCATTTGGGGGCAGTGGGTGCCCCACCTGGAGAGCTCTGGGGGCCATTCTTTGCTTACAGACAGCTCTGCCAAGTGATTGCAGAAACTACACCTGTGGAATGTGTGCCTGGATACTGCCGTTCCCCCTCAAAGTTGACCGTAATGACTGCGACAGTCATAAATAGGAGTCAGTTGCCCAGAGTCTGAATTTTGATCACGTGACCATGGAGATGCCACAATGTTTGTGTGAAAAATGGTCATAAGTGATTTTTTTTCATTGCTGTTGTAGCTTTGAATGGTCACTAAACAGACTGTCGTAAGTAGAGAACTGCCTGTCCATTATTGTTGATTTGTAAAGCCAGATTAGCTTGCAGGATTTAGCAAAGTTTACATGGCACTAATTATAAAACACAATTCAATCTCTGCACCAACCATATCCTATTTTCTGGGGGGGATTTATGATTTTTATTAACATTGGAGTCCTTATTATTTTGACAGGATTCTTCTACCCTTGACATAAACTTTCTCCGAATGTCAAGGAGCTGCTCAAAATTCTGGTGGATACAACAATATTCTAAAATGAAATATAATCAAAAGCGGCTTCAGGACGATCACAAGACTGGGAGAAAGCAAAAGCAGATTCTTATATCGTTAATTAACAATCTCATTGTTTCTAAAGCATACATAGCAGAGAAGTCCGCTTTTTATTTCTTAAAAAGAAATACTTACGATTTACAAGAAATGTAATCACATTTTTTTGTGGCAGTGGCTTCCTTTCTCTTTCCTCTCTTTTCATTCCCTCTTTTTCTGCGTATATACACACACGGGGAACTATTGTTAATTAAGACGGTCTCCATTATAGAGCTAATTAACAATTAGCATAAACATAATTAGCTAACACTGACATTTAACTCATTACATTGTTTAAACAATTTTCAAAAATTGCCCTTAGTGGCATTCTGTCATACTGAAATAATGGCAGTACTTTGTCATGTAAATTAAATGACATTTGTGTTGTTTCCTCTCCCATGTATGCAAGAAAGCTTTAAAATTATTTTTTTTTAAAAAAATAAATAGCCAGCTGTACGAAAGAAAGAATTTGAAGTAATGTTAAAAACTTGTGTGGCCTACATCTCACTCGGAGTTTATTACAGGTGATAAACAATGAGAAATATTAATAGCTGAAATATTAACAGCCCTCTTATTCATATAGGGATATTCATTTTAGAGATTATTGTTCTTCTTTTCCAGTTAAAACTTCCTGGAATGCATATGGAAAGGGGCGGGGCTTCAGTCACATGTCACAGCCTCCATCTTGACTTTTTGGATGCTTCCATGGACACCTCTGCTCCAACACTGTTTTCTTCAAAGGGCATCTAATGAGCAAAAGTGATGATCGTGAGATACTGCAAATCTGATGTATTATATCGCCCAACACCGATTTTCTACGTGGAGCCAAAACACAACAAGAAGAATGGATAAGCAGAGAGAAGTCAAGTTTCTATCCACTTCTATAATTTGGGAGAAAAAGAAAGAGTCAGATTGTGATAATATTGGGTCAGATTAACAGAATAACAAAGCTGGAAGGGACCAAGCTTCTGTCCGCATGTAGGATTCAGAAGACCCTTTGATGTTTCCCAACGAAGGTGTTGTTGGCTTCTCCATTGAGCAACCTTTCCCCAACAAAAGTTTTCTTCTACTCCAACTCCATCAGTCCAAACTGGCCACAGTGGAACGTTGGTGCTGTAGCCTTTCTTTGATTTCTTCCTCTGTCAATTAGGTGAAAGAGAACTCCAGACTTCTCTCACTAGATGGATGCAAGCTTAACCGCTCTCCATCAAACAGAAGAAGGAAGAATGCAGATCCCATGCTCTGATTCAAACATTAAATCAAATGTGGGCCACTCAATAAAGAGTAGACCCGAAGAAGATGTTGAACATGCAAGTAGGAGTGAATCTTACATCAGCCATCACTCATTGGTTCATTTTCCCCGTCGGGAAAAAAACAAGCATCAGTGGCTGACAGGCTGGACAGCTCCCTGTAAAAGGAGCTGCAGCCTCAGGCTGCCCTCAGTTCGTAGTTATTTTTGTTGTTCCTGTTGCCTGAAATAAATGATTGTTTTACTTCACTATGATTGTAGTGTCCGGACTTAACAGAAGACATACGGCTCTGAAGCTCTTAGTGCTTCATGGGAAAATTCCTGTTTCTCTGATCAGCAACATGACAGATGTGGGGAGTAAATTGGTATTGATTGTGGAGAATGAATATTAACTTCTGCAGAGCAAAGAGCAGAGATCGTGATGGAAGGTTGATGGTCACCCCTCCCTCCTTCCACTGAATAATGTCATCACCAGGCTCAAGGTTGACTCAGCCTTCCGTCCTTCCAAGGTCAGTCAAATGATGACCCAGATTGTTGGGGGCAAGAGGCTGACTCTGTAAACTGCTTAGAGAGGGCTGTAAAGTGGTATATAAGTCTAAGCACTATTACTAACTCCCTGGGGAAATTGGAATGCTAGGTTTTGAGGGGTCCTTGGTGCTCTTTCAGCTTGTCTGTTTTCTTGCAGATGTTTCATTGTTCACTGATGATGTAACCTAGTTTGGTAATGAAATGACTTCAAGGAAACAGCCCAGCTCAGAGAGCACCAAGGATCTCACAGTTTCCTCCTCCTCCTCCTCCTCCTCCTCCTCCTCCTCCTCCTCCTCCTCCTCCTCCTCCTCCTCCTCCTCTCCATAAAACCCAATCCCTTCTAGAACTGAAGGTGTTACCTAGTTGGATCATGAAACATCTGCAAGAAAACCAAGTTCAGAGAATGCTAAGGACCCTTCATTTCAACCCTGAGCTACAAATATTCTCCTTTATTGGTATGTTAGATTTTGTCCATATCAATAATAGAGTTTTAGCTCCTTCGCCCTGGCCTTGTAAAGAGATTAACTTGGAACCACACTCTTACGCAAATAAAATAAAGGGGGAAAATCATTTTCTTACTTCAGGTAAATGGACATCTTTATCCATGACAGGCAAATATAATCTTGGCCAACTTTCAGTTATATTCCGAGCCAGTGTTCCGTGACTTGACCTTTGTCTACTTGTAGGAAATTTTTCGCACTCTCCGCTGCGTGCATGGAGATTTGATTTACACTGTGTGGCAGTGATCCGCCTGGGCTTCGGTGCAGTTGTAGCAGATTGCAGTTTTCAGTTGGTAATGCTGGTTGCAAAGCTACACCACACACAAAACCAGGCCTGTACAGCCTCTGTACAAGAGCATTTGGAGTGTTGACCTAGTCCAACATAGTGGTGGGTTTCCACATTTTTTACTACCGGTTCTGTGGGTGTGGCTTGGTGGGCGTGGCAGGGGAAGGAGGATACTGTAAAATCTCCATTCCCACCCCACTCCAGGGGAAGGTTACTGCAAAATCCTCATTACCTCCCAATCAGCTGAGACTTGGGAGACAGAGAATAGATGGGGGCAGGGCCAGTCAGAATTTTTACTACCGGTTCTCCAAACTACTCAAAATTTCTGCTACCCGTTCTCCAGAACTGGTCAGAACCTGCTGAAACCCACCTCTGGTCCAACTCCTGCTCAAGCAGGAGACCTAATATTATTCTGGACAAATGGCTGTCCTATTTCTTCTTGAAAACCTCCATTGATGGAGCAACCACAGCTTCTGAAAGAAAGTCATTTCACTGGTTGATTGCTCTCAGTGTTCGAAAATTTCTCCTTAGTTCTAGGTTGTTTCTCTCCTTGCTTAGTTTCCATCCATTGCTCCTTGTCCTGCCTTCAGGTGCTTTGGAGAATAGAGTGATCCCCTCTTCTTTTGGCAGCCCCTCAAATATTGGAAGACTGCTATCATGTCGCCCACAATTTGAAAATCCTGACCTATAGACATGTTCTTTGATTGTTCTCCACCACAAATTCCTGTGAAGTGCGTTGGGTTGAAAGAGCATTTAAAGCGCAAGCTATCTGTTTATCCAAGTTATTCCTTGACTGAGGGTAGACTTGAAGCTTGGTCTAATTTATGACAAATTTGCCCCCAATCCAACGATGACATCCAGATAAAGTGAAACAAACGAGGGTGTTTATCCAGAGGTGCCATTGCTTCCAAGATTTTCTCGGCTTTAAAGTATCGACGAGTCGTCAAACTTCTTAGGAAGTGGAAAACTACATTTTTTTCAGCCTTGCGTTCTCCATCACCTGAATTTTATTAGCTGATTTTTATTACCTGGCTTTAAGTCAGAGAGGAAAATGGGGTCGAAAAGGGCTCAGACCAGATCTCAGAAGCTTTTTACAATTTATCCCAAAGGTGCTTTTTCAAGAGGCAACTGGACTTTCTGGTTTTTCTTTGAAGTTGTTTCACTTCTCATCCAAGAAGCTTCTTCAGATTCTTCTTCTACAGTCCTGTCAACTGTTCCCAGAAGGCTCCACACCCATTTGCACTACTCAGGTGACCCTGAGGACACAGATAAGCCTCCAGGTGACCTTAAGGACCTGCTAAAAGGATACAAATGACCAGCTGTCTGCAAGGAGTATAAATCCTTCCATTCCCCACCATACAGTCAGAGCTGAAGAAGTTTCTTGGATGAGAAGCGAAACATCTTCAAAACAAAAACCAGAAAGTCGAGTGGCCTCTTGAAAAAGCACCTTTGGGACAACCATGACCTGGAGGACTGAGAATCTCCATAGACATTTTTACAATTTAGTTCCCTGTGACAATATTGGGGAAATGAAAAAACTAAATATGTACGATAACATGGTGTTGCAGTGTAACAGAGAGGAAATCCAGGCATTGTAAAAGAGAAATGATCAAGCCAATGGCTACAACTTGTTGAGGTCCATGGTTGATACCCAAAGATGCCAAGCTATTGGGAGAACCTCATCTCTTGAGAGAAGAGCTTCTTTCTCTAACTTCCTTTGGAGTGAATTTTAGGAGGCGGGGGGAGAATTCCAAATAGAGCGGTGAGGAAAATTCTCTTGCACAGTATAAACTTATAGGCAGAATACAGGTAGTCCTTGATTAATGATTGGTTGCTTAGCAACTGTTTAAAAATACAATGGACCAGCCTGAGGGTACTTACTTGCAAACCCTATTCCATTCTAGCTTTGAGGATGTTATCTAGTTGGATAATGAAACATCTGCAAAAAAAACCCACACCCAAAACCCACAGTGAAGCTCAGAGAGCACCAAGGACATTTGAAAAGTTTTGGGGGGGACGCAGAATAAATCTGTGCTGGATTCTGCAGGTAGGGATTTTAAGGATCTCCTGAAGTTTTCCAAGGAGTTTATGCCACACAGCAAAGGATGCTACCAAGTTTAGCAACCTGGCTCATGTACATTTCCATCCGGAGAACTAGATCTGAAATGTTGGTACCCAATCATGCCTTACCTATGAAGGTCTGCTCTGCCATTGATATATGGTCCCCCCTTTCTGTTCCTGAGACACCCCTTTTCCCATGGGGGTTGAATGGCATGGGGAAAGGCAAGAGATACCCCCACCCGGAAAGGCCTTACAGAGACCCCACAACTCCAGGCCTGGCCCTGGCAATGAACGCATGTCATCCTCTGCTCGTGGAGCTGCGTTGGCCGGCAATGTTAGGCCTCCCGTGGCTAAATCAAATGTCCAGGAGCGTTGTTCAGGGCTGATTTTGGCTGTTAAGTGCTTGTCAAAGCTCAGAGCCCTTCTCACGACTCTATAAAATTCAAAAGAATTATAGGAGCTCCAGGGTCACATAATTCATTGCACAGTAGATTTAACCTGCCGGCAAGTAATTCATATTTGTGGGAATAATATTGTTTTCCACTTTCAGAGAGTTATCGCTGTGTCTCCCTTCCAGGTCACTGTGGATATCAAAAATCAATTTGGAAAGATGGATACTGTCAGCAAATAAACCATGAAGGCAGCGATGCCTTCACTTTCCTCCACTCTTTCTAAATGGATCGGGTGAGGGACTTCAGACTTTTGTTCTAAGCCTCGGTGGCGTCCGCTGATTGTCCTCCGATGGACACTTGACTCTCCAAATAAACCCTGCGTTTGTTCCGTTGTAAGGGTCACTTTTTCACACGGGAGGGGGGGCTTCCCAGCCCCCAGCCAGGCTCCACGCAGACCCTTCTTCACGGTTAGCAAGACTTTTATTACATTAGCTGCAGGGATCACATCGACAATCGGAGTTTCTTTTCTTTTTATTTCATTTTTTCCATCAAGCTGCTGATTTTTTCTTTCTATAGGGAAAGTCTTATTTATTTCATTTTGGGGAGGGGGTGGTGGCAGTGGCAGGGCGAACCGCTCGGGTTTTTCTCTTTAAGCCTGGCCATTCGGTTGAAACACATCCCCAGCGAGGTTACACTTAAAATGATTGGAGGGCTGCACTTGACAAGATTTAAAAAGCAATCTTTCGATTTGAAAATAGCCTCTGGGTCCCACCCGCACAAGGGCATATTAGTTATGTGTGAAAAGTGACAGTTGGAGTAAATGTGCAACTGAAGAGGTATCTCGGGGTAGCTGAGGCAGGGGCCCTGGTGAGATCGGTGGGTTCGAGGCCGAGCACAGCTGTAAGGCGACCAAGATTTGATGCTCACTGTAATTTTTACAGCAATGAGCTTCTTTTTCTTTCAAATTAACTCTCCCACTCCCTCTTCTTCCAGTTACAATGCGGCCTTCGGCAACAGAGTCAGAAGGGACCTTAGAGGTCTTCTAGACCAACCCCTGCTCAAGCAGGAGAGCTTATGCCGTTCCAGACAAACGGTTGTCCAGTCTCTTCTTGCTTGCTGGGGAAATCCTGGGAGTTAAAATCCATACATCTTGACATTGCCAAAGTGGAGGAGCCCTGTCATAGATGGTGAGACCTTCTTATCTATCCTCAGTACTGCTCAGCATAAATCCGATGGGTCCTACTCCCTGCTCTCTTTCCAGATCAAGAGATTCTTAACTTTAGCTTAATGATCCTCCCAACTATTAACAGAATAACAAAGTTGGAAAAGAGATCTTGAAGGTCGTCTAATCCAACCCTCTGCTCAAGAAGGAGACCCTATATAATTCTGGACAAGTCTAGTCTCTTTGTCAGCACTTCAACCTGCATTTACTCTAGTGTTGACATAAGAAGGAGAAGCGAAGGCGGCTGGAAAGGGACGGCTGACTTTTCACCTACTTATTTTCCTTGGAGATAATGTTTCCGAGGAGATGAGATGGGAGGGGGGAATTCCTTTGAGTTGGAGTAGGTTAGGGGTAGAATGACTTGGAAAATGGCCAATGAGTGCAGGGGAGTGGGGAACGGAAAGGGAGGGTTTTGGGGCTGGACGTCAGAGTTGGCTTCGTTTAGAGTCAGGTTAGGATGTCGTGCTCAATAAAAAGGAGTTTTTTCTTCAAAGATTTTTTTTGAAATGCATTTTATTCGAGACGACCACGAAACTTGACACTCTTCTTGAAAACCTTGTGACCACAACTTCTGAAGGCAAGTTGTCCCACTGATTAATTGTTCCAGCTGTCAGGAAATTTCTCCTCAGTTCTAGGTTGCTTCTCTCCTTGATTAGTTTCCACCCATTGTTTCTCGTTCTACCCTCAGGTTATTTGGAGGATAGCTTGACTCCCTCTTCTTTGTGGAAGCCCCTTAGATATTGGAACATGGCTACCATGTCACCTCAAGTCCTTCTCTTCCTCAGACTAGACATACCCAGTTCCCACAAGTGGTCCTCATCTTTGTTGCCCTTCTCTGCACTCTTGCTAGGGACTCAACAACTAGAATCTCAGCCACAGCTCATCGTAGCTCATGACTGGATGTCCGGCATTTTGCAAGACTGATTCCTGTTAAGCGTCCAAATTTTGATGATATACTCGCCCCCAAAAAAGCGCAAAACCTCTAAGCATCTCTTTTTAATAGGTCCATTTTTATTAAAAGGCAGGCTTTTGAGCTAGAGAGAACATTCAATCAAGCAGCATGGAACTGTAAAAGCTAATGTTAGTTTTGGTCATTTTAGATGGATAGTTGACTGCTTGATCATAAAAATATTAGCATTTCAAATGCGGAGGATCGGTTGACCAGAGACTGGGAAAATTCTTCCTTCTTTCCATTTATCTCCTAGTCATGTTTGAATCGCTCCTTACTGGCATCTGCCGGTTTTGATTAATATTAAACTTGCCAGTCATCTTTGTGAATTGGAGCAATTTCTTACAGGAAACAGCTTGAAGAGCCAACTTTCTGAGTAATTGGAAGCTGGCTGAGATAACCCGTTGCTCCGAGAACTTAATGATTCATGTCAAAAAGCTTAAGAAGGTACCCTACAAGCGGCTTATTTTCCAACAGGGTGTTGTACTTATATAATTCCAGTATTTGAGGGGCTGCCACAAAGAAGGGGGGGTGTCAAATTTTTCTCCAAAGCCCTTGAAGGCAGGACAAGTAGCAATGGATGGAAACTAACCAAGGAGAGAAGCAACCTGGAATTTAGGAGAAACTTCCTAACAGTGAGGACAATTAACCAGTGGAACAACTTGCCACCAGAAGTTATGGGTGCTCCATCGCTAGAGGTTTTTAAGAAGAGACTGGAATGGTATAGTTTCTCCTGCTTGAGCAGAGGGTTGGACTAGAAGACCTCTGAGTTCCCTTCTAACTCTGTTTTACTGTTCTGTAGTTCGATGTTAGAAAAATAACCCAATCTTTGTTCGTTGGTGGAACCAATTCCTCAGATAGGTTGTGGGCTCATCTTCATGGGGTGTGTGTTCGCATAACATCTGAGCAGCCATCTTTCAGGTATGCCTTAATTAGGATTTCTACAGTGACTTGATGTCTTAAATGCTTAATAAAAAGCCAACGGAGGCTAAAACATGTGAAGAAACAGTTGCAGGAATCGAGGATGTCTCCTCAATTTTAATGAAAAGAAGGACTAGGGGGCGACACGATGGCAGTCTTCCAATATTTGAGGGGCTGCCACAAAGAAGAAGAGGGGTGTCCAAAGCTTATTGTCCAAAGCACCGGAAGGCCGGACAAGTAGAATGAATGGAAGCTAATCAAGGAGACAAGCAACCTAGAATGAAGGAAAAACTTCCTAACAGTGAGGACAATTAACCAGTGGAACTGCTTGACACCAGAAGTTGTGGGGGCTCCATCACTGGAGGTTTTTAAGAAGAGACTGGACAGCCACTTGTCTGAGAAGGTGTAGGGGCTCCTGCTTGACCAGAGGGTTGGACTAGAAGATCAGCAAAAGGAGATCACGTGATCCCGGGACAATGCAACCGTCGTAAATACGAGTCAGTTGTCAAGCATCTTTATTTTGATTAGATGACACAATGGGAATGCTGCAACGGTTGTAAGTGTGGAAAACGGTCATAAATCACTTTTTTCACTTTGAATGGTCACTAAATGAACTGTTGCAAGTCAAGGATGACCTGTACTTAAAAAGAAGAACTTGTTAAAAGAGATTCAGGTACTAACTTGTAAAAAAAAAAAACCCTCTTAATCTTGTTACCTCTGATTGAAAGTGTACATACTGTGTATGTACAGTGTGTGTGTGTGTGTGTGTGTGTGTGTGTATGCAGTTGCATTTATTCTTATTTTCTCCCTTAACTTTGTCCACTTATTCTTCAAAAGTCAAAATTAAAGCCGTTGTTCAAAATAATCTGGGAATAAAAAGCAGGGTTTTTTAAAATTTATTTTATGATGCTCAGCTTGCTCTGTATCTCGCTCCATAAATATCTGCTTGCAATATTATAATAATAATCAATAATAATCACAAAGCCCCCTCTAGAGGAAGTTACTAGCCAGGCAGTTAGAGAAGTGTTGATTTTCCATTTCTTTCTCCCCCCCACTCTGATTTTCATCTCCATTAAAGCCTGGACTTGGATTTACTCTGCTTTTTCATCTCCGTACTTTGGCTGCAATAGCTTATATTTATTTGCTATAAATGGCTATTCATAGGTAATGCCTCCTCTGCATTTTCTTAGCTCATATTTACCATTTTTTTATACTTTCCACGTTACGGGTGCCTATTTTGTGCAATCTACTCAGGGCTCACTTTGTTCTTATGAAAATAGTCTCACGGAATAAGTCTTACCTCACATAATAAGAGGGAGAATATCCCCCCTCACAAATATCTCCGGCATAATGTAATGGAAGGCAATAATTCTATCGCCTCCCAAATCAAAAACATCCTTTAGAAATCAATATTCATTTTGACTTAAAGACAATTTATATGTGCGGGGAAGAAACATGATTTGGCTTTTCATGGACGATATCACTTTGGACACTGGAGGGAAATTTTTCATTTAAAGCCTCCCCAATGAAATATATTTAATTTACCACAGGAAGAAAGTCAAGGTAAAAGATAAGGGATTGTTTTGTTTTGTTTTGTTTTGGGAATCAAATATTAGCCCCCCCCCCCGTTTTTAGGGCCTCAGTTCTCCAAGAAAGTCTACTATACGATTGTGTTGCGTGAGTTGTTAATGAAACACAATTTTGCTCCAAAACAGGGCCCAGAGAATAGAGAGTACGGGCTGAGGTTAATTGGGGAAATGAGCCTCATTCAACCCAGCAGAAGTTACTTCACAGTAGATGTGCCTGGAATTTCATTGCTGGGTTCAAGATTTCCTAACACAACCGACTCGGCAATTTATAATTAATTTTCTTGCTTTGTGAAAGTTTCTGGTTTTCTATCACATTTTCAGGAGGCTTGAAATTTCCTTCCAAATTTTTCTTTGTGGCTTTGGAGGCCGTTCCCGCTAATATTATTATCGTTACTTGCTGTGGCTCTTTTTTTGGTCAAAGTTTTGAAGTCTCCCTGCGGTGCTCATGGATGGCAATGTTGTGAAGAGGCTTTCTGCGATCCTGGTTTGGTGTTGGCTTGATCCTTGTTTTGGACAAGCAATCTAGTCGATTCATCATTGCCTAGCAGTTTGTCCTGCAGCAACATAATTTGCATGAAGAAAGGGAAAAAAAGATTGGATGTGTTTCTTAATGACATCCTCAATTAAATCGCACTGTGCAATAGGACAGAAATACAATGTACATATGCTAACTTGTAAAAAAACTCTTGAATTCTCTCTCCCTTTCTCTCCTTCTCCTTCTCCCTCTCTCTCCCTCTCCCTCCCTCTCCCTCCTTCTCTCTCTCTCTCTCCTTCTTTTTCTCTCTCTCCTTCTCCCTCCTCCCTCTCCCTCTCCCTCCCTCTCCCTCTCCCTCTCTCTTTCTCCCTCTCCCTCCTTCTCTCTCTCTCTCTTCTTCTCTCTCTCTCTCTCCCCGTCTCTCTCCGTCTCCCTCCCTCTCCCTCCTTCTCCCTCTCCCTCTCCCTCTTCCTCTCTCTTTCTCCTTTTCCCTCCTTCTTTCTCTCTCTCTCCCTCCTTCTCCCTCTTCCTCCTTTTCCCTCCCTCCTTCTCTCTCTCTTTCTCTCCCTCTGTGTGTGTGTGCTTTTAGAGCCTTCCAACCACCCATTATGGCTTAATTTTCTTCTGATTGCTGGTCCTTTCAGGAAGAGGAATAGGATGTCAAGGCAGCATCTACAATTAGGTGTCAGGATCTCTTCCCTGGAGCCCCTGAAGGAAAGCTTAACTACTCGTCTCTGATAGTCCGGCCGTCACTGTGAATTACTCAAGTGGCAAAGCAAGGCAAAAATTAAACACCTTCCTGCCAAGGGGAAATGAGACATTTCTGCTCAGCCTTCAGATAAGCTGGAACTGAGGACTCACTCAAGGAGCCACGTCTGGAGGAGCTTCTGGCTGCGCTGAAGAAGAAAACATTCCCAGAAAGAAAAGAAAATGGTTATTCTTAAACGTCACTTGGGAGTCTTCTAGCAGGACAACAACAGCTTCTGAAGCACTTTGTTACGTTTACTGTATGCCTCAGGGGTTGTCCAATCTTGACCATTTTAAGACTTCTGGACTTCATCTCCCAGAATTCTCAGAGTTGAAGTCCATAAGTCTTAAAGTTGAAGTTGATAAATATTCTGGGAGTTGAAGTCCATAAATCCTAAAGTCCACAAGTCTTAAAATTGCCAAGGTTGGACACCCTTGTTATACCTGATCAAGGCTGACACAGCCTGGAAGATCTTGCATGGGGTTTTTATTGCTGGAGGAACATCATGGTGGACTCTTAATACTTTCCCCACCTATCATGAACTCTAATTTTCTTTTCTTTTTCTTTTGGAAGAGAAGGGAGTCTCTTTTCCTGAAGAACCATTTCAATTGGTTTCATCCAACCAGAAAAAGATCAACGGCTCTTCTCTATTGTTCCTCAATCTGGGATAATAGAATCATGAATTCTGGTTCTTGAAAGGCAAAGGAACATTAAGTAAAACTTCTGAACACCAAGAGCAGTTCAACAGGAGAACCAACCAGTTAGAAATATGGAGAAGGAAGAAGATGCCCCATCATTGGATATGAATCCAAGGTGGATGCCCCTTTAACCAAGATGATTTACTTTGGATTAAGGAAGGGGCTGAATTTTCTGTCCTTAATAGCCCTCTGTGATTCTCAGGAAGCTACTTGGGTTCTCACCCAATTAAAAATTATAATAAAGTTCTGCATATTTTTACTTTTCCCCTTTGTGGTTAGCTTTGATTTGATAGAGTAGATTTTCATCGATGATAATTTCTGTCCCCCCCCCGCCCCCAGGAGCAGTTTATTTAACTGAGTAACTGAATAACAAACTATAAATGTTATTCCTGCAGTGCAAAAGTTGGACAGCCTTTCTGAAGAAGATTGAGGAGATGTAAGCAAAAACTAAAACGAGTGTTTAAATAATTGAGAGCAGTGTACATCTGACACACATAATTTAGAAGAGAATTTGGCTAAATTCTGCTTCCAAACTAAGCAGCCTTTCATCTTCTCTAAAAGGAAAATGTTTTTTTCATTTAAGGAGTGTAACTTAGAAATCCTTGCGCAGGTTTCTTTGCTATTTGCCTGCTTACTTTTCTCACAAATTCTCAGCAGAAACCATCCTATTTCAAAATCAAATAATAAATACCCCGTATATTAATTCATCCCAGACAGTGGAGAATGAGCTCTATTTTTGCTCCAGATGATCCAGACCACAAATCAGACCAAAGGAGACCGTTTCTAAAAGTCCAGACTGACATTTGAAATCAGATCAAATACTTTGCACAGAATCCATGTAGATTTACGTGTTCTGTTAAACCCTTCTGACTCAATTCTCCAAAACTGATTTTGTTCGTTTAACTCGTATAACGTCAAACAGATGAATTGCACAAAGTGTGAATGCAGGAAAGAAATAAAATGAAGAAGCTTGGCTTTCTGTAAAGAAGTGTTATTAGCATGGAATTAATTCATGGGACTTTCCCTTGGTATTCATTGAAGTGTATTGCTGTCCCATAGATGTGTCACTATTACTTATAAATCCATAGTAAAGGTTTACGGTAGTGGCCAGAGGCCTAACATGCATACAAGAGTTCTAATTTTAAGGAGAAAGAACAGCCGTCATAATGGGGATTTCACCTGTCCGCAGAATGATTGACTGACTAAATGTCATCTCAAGGTGGGCTGGAGAGATAACCATTTTTAGGCAGCCGAACTGATTGCTTCCAGGGACAATTAGTTCTAGAACAAGCAAAGGAAGACACGCCGTAAGGTAATGAAGATGTTCAACCAAGGTTGATGTCATTATGAGAGAATTCCAAGTGGAATTTCATCGATGTAAACCATTCTTCTAAAAAAATGCCATATATTAGACCTAGTCTTGAAGTATTTTATGAGGAAAGTGTTTTGGGGTTTTTGTTTTTTTTTTTGCATTGGAGGTTTAACAAGATCTGGGAATCTTGTTTCCAGGGGGTTGGACTAGAAGACCTCCAAGGTCCCTTCCAACTCGTTTATTCTATTATTCTGGCCAGATAATTCACTTCCTTAATGCCACATTGGGTAAGCTAGATGGTCTTATGATTTTTTAAAAATTATAAATTCAGCAGTTCAAATTTGAATCACAATGTTGGTGTTATCCCAAATGAACTGGATTTCCCAAACAGCTTCATGTTTTGGGATCCGGGTGAGATTCGATATATAAATTTGATTCCAAGACAGTTTGTTCTGATCTCTGGCTAGGAAATCTTTCTGTGGCTCAGGTAGGAACGGTGATCTTCTGGGAGAGAGATGGGGCTTCCCTGACTTTGAAATGAGGCTAGTCAAGATATTCCTGTCAATGAGGTGACTTTTAACGTCTAACTACCATTCATTGTTACATGTGATCAAGGCTGAAGTGGGGGTAGCAGGAATTGGTATCCTAAAAGAGTTGGCATGGAAAAAGGTACACATGATAGGTGGAATTCATCTCCTTAATGACTACTACAGGTAGTCCTCAACTTATAACCACAATTGAGCCCAAAAGTTCTGTTGCTAAGTGAGACATCTGTTAAATGAGTTTTGCCCCATTTTATGACTCTTTTTGCCACATTTGTTAAGTGAATCACTGCATCAGTCATGTGAAAAAGTAACTTTTTCACATGACTGTGAAAGTAACTTTTTTCGATGTTTAACACCTAAGTTGAGCATATTGTCAGACCAATTTGTTTTATAAGCAAATTATCGTATTGCCAATCCCAAACATACCTTTATTTTGAATAATTAATTAATAATTAATAGATAATAATAATATAGATAATAAATAGATAATAAACAGTTTAATAATGATGATGATGATGATAATCTGTGATACATTTTTAAATGTTCAGTTGACTGAGTTTCATGTTTAATGAATAAAAGATAATAATAATAACAACAACAATAATAATAGTTAATAATAATTCATAGTTAGCCTTCCATTCACAAAAAGTTAAGCCACTTAGGATGCATTCTGGAAAGCTAAAAATACACCCTTAACAGAGGACATCAACTGCTGAGCTTAGCATATTTTGAAAATATGAAACGACATAACTAACACGAACGTAATTGAATTAATATTGATCACCAGTAATTGCTGCTTGTTTCTCAGGCCTGCCTGATCTTTGTGGGGGGAGGAACTGATGCTAAAAAAATTCAAGCCGATCCCCTTCCCGCAAGCTTTTTTTTTTGCCTTATTATTATTGTAATAATGGGAGCAGATGATTTGATCTCTCTTTACACAATCCCGCAGCTGCCTGCTGCTTAAATAAACACACCAACTTCTCTTGTCCCCGCAGGCCGTTTTCTCGGTAATTAAAATCAATAGGATCTTCCGTGGAAGACCAGCTTCCCCTCGTGAGCTGCAGTCTTGGTTGGGCAGCTGGGAAAGACAGAAATGAGGAAATTACGCAAGGCAGTTTTCTCACTTGCTTTACTCTGATCTCGATTTGAACATGGCGGAGAATTCGCATCCTTTCGTCTCCCTGGTTCCTGGCCCCGGAATTGCTCTTGGTCCCCTCCCCAAGTATGCCCATCCGTTCTGTGCCCCCCACAAAAATTGCAGGGCAGAAATATTCTGATGACCTTGAGATGATTAGGGGTGACATGAAGCAACCTTCCAATATTTGAGGGTTTGCCACAAAGAAGAGGGGACCAACCTATTCTCCAAAGCACCAGAAAGGCAGGAGAAGAAGCAACGGATGGAAACTCACCAAGGAGAGAAGCAACCTGGAATTCAATGTCTATGGAGATTCTCAGTCATCCAGGTCATGGTGCTTTTTCAAGAGGCAACTGGACTTTCTGGTTTTTCTTTGAAGGACCTTTGGGACAACCTGGAGTTAAGGAGAAATTTCCTGACAGTGAGAACAATTAACCAGTGGAATGGCTTCCAGAAGTTGTGGGTGCTCCATCACTGGAGGTTTTTAAGAAGAGATTGCACAACCATTGTCTGAAATGGTCCTGGGTTTCCTGCCTGAGCAGGGGGTTGGACTAGAAGACCTCCAAGGTCTCTTTTCCAACACTGTTATTATCTAATGATACACCTGAAGTGCTATTTTAGGAAGTCACCCTCATGGTCCTATTGTACAATGCAAATTAGAAAAATGGGACAAGTATATTAATAACCTTGCTACCAGTTTAATTGGACAAATGTTTACATATGCCTATCTTGGTAAATTAATTCCACTGTTGAATTAGTTTAAAATTTTATATCCCTATTGTGTTGTATTTTAGTATAACAAACAGGTAATACCCAGTCCTTGAGATGAGTTGGTTGAGTTGATGTGGTGGCACAGAAAATAAATATATTCAAGGAAAATGGCAGCTTGGATTCAGGGAAGTCTTTAGGAGGAGGAAAGTGTATTAGGTATGTTTGCCACCCTGAGTTACAGTATTTATAAAAATAATAAAGGCGGAATATAAAATAAATATGTGCATAAGTAAATAAATAGGTGTGCATGTACATGTAGCCCAGATACATCAACAAGGGCTGTTTTCGTGCTTTCCTGAGTCCAGAAATTGAATGAAAATTGGGCACCAACCTTCCCAACTATAATAGATGAACTAATTGCATAAGTTGGAGGAGACATACCCAGGTTTGCACACATTTCTGATGAAAGAAAATGATGCAGAGATAATCCAGCTTCCTTATAAAATAGGGACAACAGTATAACAGAATAGCAGAGTTGGAAGGGACCTTGGAGGTCTTCTAGTCCAACCCCCTGCTCAGGCAGAAAACCCTACACCACTTCAGACAAATGGTTATCCAACATCTTCTTAAAAACTTCCAGTGTTGGAGTGTTTACAACTTCTGGAGGCAAATTGTTCCACTGATTAATTGTCCTCACTGTCAGGAAATTTCTGCTTAGTTCTAGGTTGCTTCTTTCCTTGATTAGTTTCCATCCGTTGCTTCTTCTCCTGCCTTCTGGTGCTTTGGAGACAACCCTTAAAGCTGGACTCTTTAGGAAGGTCTACTTGAAGAATAGCTGCATTTCTCTGTTTGCTTGTTTATTTATATGTTTATTAGTTTTATTTAAATACCACCCTGTCTCCACAGTCTAGCATCTAACCTCCATCTCTTAGCCGATAGGTTTTCTTACAGCTGTTTTTTTACAGCTGTTGAATAAATACAGCTATTGCATTAAATGAGGGGGGGGGGAGAAAGAATCTTTAACCATTTGTTTTGTTTAAAAACGGCAAAGCTTAAAAAAGAGCTGATGGTTCTCCTGAGTTATTTCACATGAACCCTCTTCCTCCTCCCCCTCCCCCTCCTATTTCACATCAACTTTTAGCCGTTCTTTGAAATAAGGAGTTCACCCAACACAACTTTCATTTAAGCGAAGAGGGGGAATTCTTCTTCTTCTTCTTCTTCTTCTTCTTCTTCTTCTTCTTCTTCTTCTTCTTCTTCTTCTTCTTCTTCTTCTTCTTCTTCTTCTTCTTCTTCTTCTTCTTCTTCCTCTTTTTCCTCTTCCTCTTCTTCTTCCTCTTCTCCTCCTCCTCCTCCTCCTCCTCCTCCTCCTCCTCCTCCTCCTCCTCCTCCTCCTCCTCCTCCTCCTCCCTTCCATAAGATGGAGGTTCAGGTCAGTCGGGAATTCTCCAGTCGGCTACCATGTCTAACTGAATGAAATTGACCTATTTAAGGCCCCTTCGCAGCCACTGAATTACATGATCATAGTTCAGACATCTGTTGGGGACAGTAATTGGTTGTTTATTAGAGCAGAGAAAAGTCACCAGCAGAGACACACTTGCAAGACAATGAAAGCTGGAGCAGGAGGAGAGGCCGAGGGAGATCTTGACAGACCACTGTTTGCCTGTGATAAGCCACGCTGATCATTATATGCACCTATCGCCTCGCTAGGACCTAATAATCCCTTTTAGCACTCATTCGCAGGTACCCGGAAGACAGAAAATAATACAGGTGAGACATTTGGTCTCGTGACCTCTCTGCAAATCTTCAACGGACTTGCCGGAATCTGGTAGATTGCAGCCTACAATTAGTTTTAAATGTCAGTGTCAAGGTTGCTCGGGGTTGGGAAATAGAAGAGCGGCTGGTTAAAGGAACCGCTTGGGCACCACATTCCTTCAAGGAGGGGAGACGGCTTTGGCATTGGGGCAGTCAGGACTGCATCAGCGTCTTACTTTGACAAGAATCACACGTGCCCGACATTAGATTAAGGGCAGCATCGGTTGTTTGTGATGCTAATGCTTATTTCAAAAGCTCAGAGTAGTTTGAGATCAAATCTCTGGAGGAATCCTTCTTCTGTGACCAGCCTTTCTGTGCTCTAGGAAGGATTTGAGGGACCCTTGGTGCTCTCCGAGCTTGGTGGTTTTTCTTGCAGACATTTCATTACTCCCAACTAGGTAACATCAATCTCTGCTTGCACGGTCCTAGCACTGATGATGTTACCTAGTTCGGCAATGAAACGTCTTCAGGAAAACAAAAAAGCTCAGAGAGCACCAAGGACCCCACAGTCCTCCTCCTCCTCCTCCTCCCTGTAATCCCAATTCCCTTCTAGCACTGATGATGTTACCTAGTTGGGTAATGAAATGTCTTCAGGAAAACAAGCAAGCTCAGAGAGCACCAAGGACCCCTCATTTCAACCCTGAGCTACAAATATTCTCCTTTATTGGAAGGATTTGGTGTTTTTTTTGGGGGGGGGTGTTTTTTTAGTTACCTAATTCTTTGCCCTGGAATTTTAGAATGAAAAAATTGGACTCTCCTTACCAGTTTTAATATTCACTTAATGTTTTCTGTTTGTCCTGTTCAGTGGTGCCACCTATCAGCTATTCAAGCCTTTATTTGCCAGCAACTGTTAATCAACTAGACTTAGACTTAAAATAACTTTATGGTCCCTTTGAATGTACACTAATCGGCATCCATTAAAATGAAATTTCATGGCATACAGCTCTCAAAGGGTCACCACCTCCAATAGACACTACACAAACATGACTGACTGACTGACTGACTGACTGACTGACTGACTGACTAAATAAATAAATAAATAAATAAATAAATAAATAAATAAATAAATAAATAAATAAATAAATAAATAAATAAATATGCATGTACCTGCATACCCACAACTACACAAGCAGCATTTGAACATGGGTTGAATGCTCTTCTAAAAAAGAGCTAAACCCCTGCATAAATACTGACTGGCAGAAAAGATTCTTCTCTCTCTCTCCCTCTCTCTGTACTTTCACTATGTAAAGGTAAAAGTAAAGGTTCCCCTCACACATACGTGCTAGTCGTTCCTGACTCTAGGGGGCGGTGCTCATCTCCGTTTCAAAGCCGAAGAGCCAGCGCTGTCCGAAGACGTCTCTGTGGTCATGTGGCCGCATGACTCAATGCCAAAGGTGCATGGAACGCTTTTCCCTTCCCACCAAAGGTGGTCCCTATTTTTCTACTTGCATTTTTTTACATGCTTTCAGACTGCTAGGTTGGCAGAAGCTGGGACAAGTCACGGGAGCTCATCCTGTTATGTGGCACTAGGGATTTGTATATAAACTCTGGATGAATAACAGAATAACAGAGTCATAAGGGACCTTGGAGGTCTTCTAGTCCAACCTCTGCTCAAGCAGGAAACCCTTATACCACTGCAGACAAGTAGCTGTCCGGTGTCTCTTCTTAAAAGCCTCCAATGATGGAGCACCCACAGCTTAGGACGGAATGGGAGAACTCGCCACTTGTCATGGACAACTCGCCATGGCCAACTTGCTGTGGGACAATTCAATTGAATGATTTAAAATAATTTAAGAATTATTTTATTTTTTGTCACTCCCATTTCATTTTGTCCCTCATTTGGCATCCTTTCTTTAATGATTCTATTTCACTATTTCTTCGATATTAACGCAACGCTTGTCCTGTGGTAAATTGGCTGTGGCGAGTTGTCGTAGAGCTGCTTATGGAGGCAAGTCGTTCTACTGCTTAATTGTTCTTCTCACTGTCAGGAAATTTCTCCTCAGTTCTAGGCTGCTTCTCTCCTTGTTTAGTTTCCATGCATTGCTTCTTATCTGTTGTGGCCCGCCAGCAGCCAGCGGAGCTGGTGGCAGATTCGGACAGTGAGGAGGCTGGGGAGGAACATGGGCCCCAGGAGTCTGAGGAAGGCTCTGATGAGGGCTCTGCGTCGGAGGCAGAGAGAGGGCCAGGGCCGTCTGACAGTTGTCAGCTGCCACCTTTGGAGTCGGACATCAGTGGGGCAGAAGAACTGCTGGAGCCTGTTCCCAGTGTGCGCATGCGCAGAGCTGCCAGGAGAAGGGAACAGCTAAGGAACAAGGGTCGACTCAGGAGTAAAGTCACAGGTGGACGGTTCCCTATTCTCCCATTGGGAATAGAGAGGAGCGAAAGGGGAGGGGGAGTTTGCAGGAGACAATTAGTTCAATTCATGAGGGTGAAGATCTCTTCCTGACATCTTGCTAAGTAATTGTTGCGACAGCCTGGTGTTGTATATCGGCCTGGCAACTCTCCAAGCCTGATCAAGGTCTGTAGTTGTGAAATCTCATGAAAGGCTGTTTTCTGAGACTTTGGTGGAGAGGAATTCCCTTTAACCTAAATAAAAGAGGTTTTATCGGGACGAGGAGTCTGCTTCATGCTCTGGGGAGGCCTACGTCAGAACGTAATCCTGCCTTCAGGTGTTTTGGAGAATAGGTGGGCCCCCTCTTCTTTGGGGCAGCCCCCAGATATTGGAAGACTGCCATTATGTCCTCCCCCCAGTCCTTCTTTTCACTAGAGTAGACAACATACCCAATTCTTGCAACCGCACTTTGTATCTTTTAGCCTCCACTCCAAAGACTTTGACTTAGTTGTGGGGGAAACTTCTAAAAGTAATTCCCGCTAGTGCTTACTATTTCTTTAAAAAATGGGTTAATAGATTTTTGAATGCATGAACCAAGAGCGCACAAAAACTTGCCGAATGTCATTCTTCAGGCAAAGCCAGTTTCTGCAGACCGAAAATTATTTTATACCTCAGTAGCTTCAGATCAGCCAGCCTGGCAGGGCTCCCTTCTTCTCCTGTGTTTTGGTTTTAAGGAAAGGCAGCATGTGGTGCAATGCAGGCCCCCCTCCCTCACCCCCCCATGCTTAAACCGAGTCAAGAGCAGGGGTTCGAGGCAAGGTATAAAAAATAGGAAACGGTGTGTTAGGAAGCAGAAAAGATAACAGGTTCCTTTCTAACACAACACCTGGAGAGTCAGGAATGTAGATGGAGGAAGTTAAAGGCAGGAGGCTCCGTCTAACGTGGGCTCATTTGTCAAAGCCGCCTGTTTTCGTCAGGCCAGGAAGCAAACTTCACTTTTCATATAAATGATTATGAATATAGTGCCGAGTTCAAAGGTCCAGTTATTCAGACAGCCCAGGTGACACAGTCCACCTAACAGGTGAAGGATAGTTTCTTTCCCTGAGAAGACCCTATAAATCAAGCTGAGAAGGCTGACATCATGAAATTCGTGTTAGAAAGAGTAATTGCCTGCAAAAATATATATGAAATCCTGGACGCTTCTGCCAGGTTTTCCCTGCTTTTTTCCTTTGGGAAAAAAAGAATATTAATCTGTTTTTAACGGATAGGCTGATAGCAGACTAATTATGGCATTCACCAGCTTTATACATCGGACAAATAAATAAATAGAAAGATACAAACATTCCCCCCCGCTAAAGAAATGAGTTAAGAAGAAATGGGACAAGATCATAGTATGATTTGACACTGTGCTCACAACTGGTGAGAAAGATACTAATCAGTCTTCAGAATGTGTTGTTAGGCAGGGATGGGAAGTGTAGGCTGATATTTAGCAGCTAAATAGACCAACTCACAGGCTGAACATAGAAACAGAGAGATTGGACAACCATTTGTCTGAAATGTTATAGGATTTCTTGCCTGAGCAGGGGGTTGGACTAGAAGACCTCCAAGGTCCCTTCCAACTCTGTTTATTTTATTCTGTTCCTGAACGCCATCACTCTGCTAAACAAATAATTCCCTCAACACTGTCAGACTATTCACTAAGTCTGCACTACTATTAATCTTCTCATTGTTCCCACCACCCATCTCCTCCCACTTATGACTGTATGACTGTCACTTTGTTGCTTGGATCCTTACAATTTATATTGATATTGTTTCCTGATTGCTTATTTGTACCCTATGACTATCATTAAGTGTTGTACCTTATGATTCTTGATGGACATATCTTTTCTTTTATGTACACCGAGAGCGTATGCACCAAATTCCTTATGTATCCAATCACACTTGGCCAATAAAAATTCTATTCTATTCTATTCTATTCTATTCTATTCTATTCTATTCTATTCTATTCTATTCTATTCTATTCTATTCTGTTGTTCTGTTCTGTTCTGTTCTGTTCTGTTCCGTTCCGTTCCGTTCCGTATTCTTTGAGATCTTTTTTTTAAAACAATTTAAAAAATTTTGTCGGATGATGGGTGTGTTTTTATCTCAAGCATCTTTAAACTTAGTTATGGATGAGTGATCTATCAAGTCTTCCCTTTGAGATGTCTCTTTTAAATGTAATTTAATTTTTAAAAACTTTGTCTGATGATGGGCACGTGTTTATTCAGTTACTGAGGATTGAACTACCTCCACTGGAGGTTGGTTCCAAGCTTCCTCTGCTCTTTCGGTGAAGCCATCCTTCCTAACTTTACTTTGGAACATTCCACCTGCCGGTTTGAGGCCTGGTCCCCTCCCGTGCTCTTGATTTTGGCTTCATGTTGAAAATGCTGCCCTCTACAACTTTAATATATTTAAAAATTTTCCCTTACTTTCCCTTCTGTCCTTCCTAGCACTACATATTCATTTCCTCCAATCTCTCCTGATACGTTTCTTCCCTCAGACCTCACACCAGTTTGTGGTCTATCTCTGGACTCTCTCAATCTTACCAATATCCTTTTTTAAGTGAGATCTCCAGACTGGACACACTATATTCCAAATGGGAATATACTGTCCTATATATTAGGGTTAGGTTAGGACTTCCTTTTTCCTGCTGGTGTTCCCTCTAGGGAAGAGTTTTACCTTCAAATAGGACTTCCAGGTTTGTCAGCTGGGCTGTTTCAGAATATGAGTCTGGTGCTCTTCAGAAGGTAAGGAAACAACCAGAGTGCACCAAGAACTCCTCATTTCAGCCCTGACCCACAAATATTCTCCTTTATGAGGACTAGTCTTATGAAAAGAAGGAGTGGGGGGGGGCACACACACATGATAGTATTGTTCCAATAGTCGAGGGGCTCCTACGAAGACAAGGGGGTCAAATTATCTTCCAAAGCACCAAAAGGCAAGACAAGAAACAATGGATGGAAACTAACCAAGGAGAGAAGCGACCTAGAACCTAAGGTGGAATTTCCTTATGATGAGAGCAATCAACCAGTAAAACAGCTTCCCACCAGAAGTTGTGGGTGCTCCATACTAGAGGCTTTCAAAAAGACAACTACTGTATTTTTTTTGAGTATAAGATGCACCTTAGTTTTTGGGGAGGAAAAAAAGGGGGGGGATTCTGCCTACCAGGTATTCATCTGGCTAATCTTTAGCCTGGTCAGCTTCTGCACATTAGTTCGCTCACCAGTTTTGAGGTTGGGGCTGGTTGGGGTAAAAAACAGCTGATTGTCAGAGGGAGCAGCAATTAGAAAAGCAGGCAAAGCACGGAAGATTGCTTCACTCGCTTTGGGGCTGAAAAACAGCTTCAAAAGCACAGCTGATCCTCGGAGGGAGCTCCAGTGACTAAAGCAGGCAAAGCACGGAAGGAGTAAGAGAAGGCAGCAGCTGTTCCGGGTAGCCATTTTGGGCACCGCGCAGGGTTACATTCGGAGTATAGGACGCACCCAAATTTTCAGCCTCTTTTAGGAGGGGAAAAATGCATCTTATACGCCGACTAGAAGATCTCTCAGGTCCCTTCCAAGTCTATTATTCTATATTCTATGTTTTCAAGGTTGGACAGCCATTTGTCCAGAACGGTACTGTATAAGGACTTGTATCTCATGCTGGGGATTGAATATCGAAGACCTCCAAGGTCCTTTCCAGGACTGGGATTCTATGAAGTGCAGGGCAACATTTTCATCCCTTGTAGGTTTTGTAAACATATGCAGACATTCAGCTGATATTCTCCGATGATAGCCATCCACCGATGATTCCCACTCACCCTTCCTGCTGTTGTGCAACTATCGGCAATTTATCTCCGTCTTGCCTCTCTTAAAACACTTTTATCAAAATTGGCGGTCAAACAGAGCTGAACCATGGAGGCCTCAATCTTAAATGATTTTAATTTGGGGAAGATTAATGCGCTCTCCAGGGTCAATGCTGCCGCTTTTGGTTATCTGCCTTGATGGGTGTCAGCTAATTTCTGCAGTCGGACGGTAGAGAAGGCTCTGCATGTTGATGTCTCCAAAGTCGGCTAATGGACGAGGGGAATGGAGTCGTTTCCCCAAATTTCCTTTAAATGAGAAAATGTTTCTCTGCCTCCTCCACCACCACCACCCCACTGAACTACTGAGTCAATTCCACTCGAGCTGATTCTTGGAGATATAAGCGAATATTTCATTCAAAGGAGCGGTAAACGTGTCAAAACATATTTTATCAAGGTTGCTTGGAAGATTGAAGATAACCAAGTAGCTTGAGAACAAACACAGGCCGCCATCAGGGGCTGCGTAATTGCCAGGGGAGAAGGGAAGGGGGCTTTGAGCAGGCCCCTCGGAGGGAGCGGCTGCTTTGAGGCTTGCACTCCTTTTTCTCCCTGGCAAGTGGGGGACCCCCAAAGGTGGCAGAGTTATAATGACCCCAAGAGTTGGCTAAGTAACAATAGCACTGGAAAGTACTAGAGAAAGAACGGCTTTAAAATTTGCAGAGGAAGGTTTGATATCTATCTATGTATTATCTGCCTGCCTGCCTGCCTACCTACCTATCATTTCTTTCTTTCTTTCTTTCTTTCTTTCTTTCTTTCTTTCTTTCTTTCTTTCTTTCTTTCTTTCTTTCTTTCTTTTTCTATCTATCTATCTATCTATCTATCTATCTATCTATCTATCTATCTATCTATCTATCATCTATCCAACAATCTGAGGGCTCAGATTGTTGGAGGCAATATGCTGACTGTAAACCGTTTAGAGAGGGCTGTAAAAGCACTGTGAAGCGTTATATAAGTCTAAGTGCTATTGATAATCTATCTGTCTGTCTATCTATCTATCTTCATCTTCATCATATATATTTCTCTATCATCTTTCTGTCAATCATCTCTCTCTTTCTCTCTTTCTCTCTCATCTTTCATTTAAATAAAGTTTATTATAATATAAACTATATAAGATCAGAAAAGAAAGGGAAAGGAGAAAAAGGTGCAAAGGTATAGAAAGAAAAAGAAAAAGAAAAGAAAAGGTATCTTCTGACATATTTTGGTGCTGTAGATGACAGAATACAGTTGCAAACTCAACTTTTATCTAGTAGATACCAGCCATACATATAACAACAAAGTTGATCTAACCGGCAAAACTTAAAATCAAAGTTTCATTTTTTTTGCCCTGTTTCGCACATAAAATCCAGAATCAGAGAACAACAAAACTGGAGAAGTTCAATATATTTTTAAAACCTTACAAATAAAAATGGTTCATGAACACTTGGGTGGAACCCAGTAGCCAGCCTCTTCTATTTATGTAGGCTACTTTACCCAGGGAAAACATTGGGGTGGTTGGGATGGGCTCGTCAATCAAGACTATAAAATGTGCGTTAGTGCAGATTCAGGTCAAGAAGCTAATAGTGGACTGGGTGAAAAGGAATTATTTATTTATTTATTTATTTATTTATTTATTTATTTATTTATTTATTTATTTATTTATTGGTTCAATTTATATGCCGCCCTTCTCCGGAGACTCAGGGCGGCTTACAATGCGTTAAGCAATAGCCTTCATACTTTTGTATATACCTGCTTAGTAGGGCTTTCGCCCCACCCCAAGTGGTGTTCTTTTTTATACAAAGTCAGCTTATTGCCCCCACAATCCGGGTCCTCATTTTACCTACCTCGGAAGGATGGAAGGCTGAGTCAACCTTGAGCCTGGTGAGATTTGAACTTGCAGTAATTGTAGGCAGCTGGCAGCTAAGTGCTACTTAACAGCACTTTAGTCCGCTGCACCACCAAGGCTCTTGTTTTGGCCCAATCACATTAAACAGGATTGATAAACTCACTAAAGCCAGCCAGTTATTTTTATTGTTATAATGAATTGTTTTTATAATTAAAAAAAAGATTTATGAAGATTGGCCCCAAGGCAGTGAAGCTCCTTTCAGCTGCTTGGAGAGAGATGTGAGTCAGTTTGCAGAATGTACTTTTTTGGGGTAGACCTTCGTGTAGTTAAGTGGAAGGGAGGTAAACCCTGGAATTTCCTTGCAATTTTGTCTGAAGTACATTTATTTTTTTAATCCATCCACCAGCTGAAATCCTTGGAATTTGCAGTTCTCCAATGCAGCTGTTCCTGGGTAGGAAAATGTTTTCAGGAAAAAAAAAAACATGTTCTCAAAAGTCATGTACAATAATGCATTCTGTTATAGAAAATAGTGTTTGCAAAAATGTGTGAAATAAACAATATGCTTTAAAAAATGTCCCCAAGTGTATACATTGATGGCCATGTGTTGAAATGAAGTCACAGATGAAAAAATAAGTAACTGAGAAGATATTGCAGGCGACAGTTTTGCCCATTCTTAATTAAAATTGGATTATATTATTATTGTTGTTATTGTTGTTTGCTGTCATGAATGCCCTACAGTTCTTGTGGAATCTTTTTTAATAGTAATTTTATTAAAAGTTACAGTAACAGAAAAAAAACCCCTAATAAAAACTGGAAAAAAACATTGATGGTTTAGTCTAGCAAGCATTTATTCCTTGCTATTTATCCCTTTACTTTACTGTATAGTTTGTAAGTTTAAAATATTCAGAAAACCAACAATTCTGAATTTTATTTATTTATTTATTTTAGAAGAAAAACCAGGTTTAAGCTATATATGAGTTTACAACTTCTTTTAAAAAGTCATTTCAGCAACTCTTTATGTAAAAGTGTCCGGTTTTTATTCTGGAAGGTAGAACATAATTGGGATCTTTAGACTCATCTTCTTTCTGAGCACAAAGTCCTTACACTTATAGACAAAATTTAGCAGCTTGGTAGAAATCTGCAGGTGAAGGTACAATTAATTTCAATTTACCAGACTGTATGTTGCTAGTCGCACAGCCATGAGTAAATTAAATTGGCAATCACCATTAAAAAATTGCAACCTCATTGTGCAACAAATTAGTCAGATTAAAAGTCTAGGAACATTAGACTTAAGCATCTTCCTTATAGCTTTATGATCTTTGATGCCTTAATCTGATTTACATTTTGGGTTTTTTTTCTCTAATGTACTTCTTTATATCTAATTAATTTTTTTTTCTTCTTCTTCTTCTTCTTCTTCTTCTTCTTCTTCTTCTTCTTCTTCTTCTTCTTCTTCTTCTTCTTCTTCTTCTTCTTCCTCTTCTTCTTCTTCTTCTCCTCCTCCTCCTCCTCCTCCTCCTCCTCCTCCTCCTCCTCCTCCTCCTCCTCCTCCTCCTCCTCCTCCTCCTCCTCCTCACTTCTTTGGTCTATTTCCAGAATTTACCAGTGTAAGCGAAGTGAACCTGGTGAGAACAAAGTTAATACTTCGTAAAATACTCAAGAGTAAAACAAATAACAGCAACATAGTAAGTAACTTAGGATAGAATGATTGACTTGGGATACAAGGCTTGCCCTACACTTAAGTAGAGGGAGGCTGCAGCCTTAGGCAACACATTCTGGGTGTGCCAGCCAGATGCGTCACACAACCTACTACATGGCTCATAGTCTAGTTGGTTGCTTGTTGCTGTTGGAAAAGCAAGTTTCCATTGCCATCCAAACAGGGTTTGAGGGTCTTAGTTTTTAGACAATGCTCGGGGCCGGCTCTGTTGGGCCGTCAAAGCAATATTAGAGCCTTAGGGTATCAATGAATAAAGTTGAAAAGGGATGAAGGTTAGGCTTAACTGAACAATGGTTTAGGCTGCTTTTTGAGTCTGAGGCCTTGGTACTCTCTAAGCTCAGTTGCCTTCTTGCAGATGTTTCATTAGCCAACTAGATAACATCAGCAGTGCTAGAAGAGAGTGGGGTTTGTGGAGAGGAGGAGGAGGAGGAGGAGGAGGAGGAGGAGGAGGAGGAGGAGGAAGAAGAAGAAGAAGAAGAAGAAGAAGAAGAAGAAGAAGAAGAAGAAGAAGAAGAAGAAGAAGAAGAAGAAGGCATTTCACTTCTCATCCAAGAAGCTTCATCAGTTCTGATGGCAGATCATCGGATCATCCATCTACCATCTGAGGATCCATCAGAACTGATGAATCTTCTTGGGTGAGGCTGCAGATGGGGGAAGATGGAAGCCAACCAGAAGGTTTATGTTAGGTGTACATTTGTTAGTACAAGTTTCTGCATGGTCATCGTAGCAGTTGCAGTTGATGGGAAATCCAATGGATTGCAAAACATTGCTTGAATTTTTCCATTCTCATGCCATGCCATATAGAGTCCTGTCTTCTCAAAGAACTGGCTTTCTCTCTCGAGAACTCTTCCTCCTTCTCTTCCTCCTCCTCCTCCTCTTCTCTGAAAACCCCCCTCCCTTCTAGCACTGATGATGCTACCTAGTTTGGGTGATGAAACATCTGCAAGAAAACCACCCAGCTCGGAGACCACCAAAGACCCCTCCTATGTCAGATCCGTCAAATGTTGCATGTTTATACCAAGAGACTTCATACCTACATATTGCTTCTCCGCAGTGGGAGAAATACATCCAAGATGGAGCCTCAAACGGAGCCCGTCACTTCCGAGTCTTCTTCTAAACAAGAATCCAAATCAGGGCATATTTTCAAGTGAAAAAGGAAATGGGTTCGAAACCTAGAACTGAGCTCTGGAATAAGCATTTCCTTGAAAAGGTTTCCAGTAAAATGGCTTCCCATCCACCCTGGGCCTCCTCCCCTGCCCGATACACACAACTATTTAATTTTTCCCTGGCATAAAATAATAGAGTGCCGTGTATCTATTACAGATGTAAAGAGATTTAGGCTGCCACAGGTTTCAGAAGCACATTCAGAGGCCTAACAAAGCTGGGTATAATAGGGATTTCTTGCCATTATCCATTCAGCAAGTGTAATAAATGACTCGGCCGCAGCCTGCCATATACCACCGGCCCAGATAACAGTTGAAAGGAGAAAATTAAATTTTGCTTTTGTTGAAACATTATGATTTATGTATTTGTAATATAGACTGCGGTGGGCAATTGAAAAAAAAAAAGAAGAAGAAAAAGGAAAAAGATTGCTGAATATACTTCATGGTTCGTGATTGTAGCACCAGCTGCTTGAAATGTGTGAACGCAGCTTGTCTGTGTTCTTTAATAGTAATAAAATCACACGCATTTCCATTAACCTCTTCATTTATGTAGATTTTTTTTTTTAAAGGTTTGTACAGGAAGGTTTGTACAGGAATGCACCATTGATCTAAGCCACTGAAAAATAACTCTGTTGCGGCTTATGGACTTGGGGGAAAGAGGCATCTATGCAAGAGGGATGTAGGATAGAAACAACCATCCATAACTTTTAGTATTTTTTAAAGCAATAATTTTCTTTAAATGGGGTGTTTCCCTCTTCGCTGCTTCTTTAAACCCGGCCGCAGGATCTTCTTGCATCCTCAGAGTTTTCACTTTTCGATCTATCAAATTATTGTTAAGCGTGGGAGAAGTTAGTGATTTTGGTAAATCAAACTATGGGACTTGCTGGAGAAGGATGGCAACAGAAAAAAGGAGCTATTCACCTGTCCTTTACAATACCGGTAGTCCTCGACTTATGACTACAATTGAGCCAGAAATTTCTGTTGTAAAGTGAGACATTTGTTAAGTGAAGTTTTCCCCAGTATACGACCTTTCTTGCCACAGCTGTTAAGTGAATCACTGCAGATGATAAATTAGTCACCTGGTTGTTAAATCAATCTGGCTTCTTCGTTGACTTTGCTTGTCAGAAGGTCGACAAAAGGGGATCAGGTGACCCTGGGACATGGCGACCGTCATAAGTATGAACCAGTTGCCAAGGGTCTGAATTTTGATCACATGACCAGGGGAGTGCTGCAAAGGTCATAACTATGAAAAACAGTTATAAGTCACGTTTTTCAGTGCCGTTGCAATTTCGTTGCAACTAAACGAACTGTTGTAAGTCAAAGGTTACCTATATATTGAATATTGCTCAGGGTTGAACTGTGTATTCCTTGGTCCTCTCAGCATGCAGATACATGCAACACTGAAGCCCTTACCTACCAGCAGTGTGTGGTGGCAGCCAAAAAACCCAACACAATCCTAAACTGCATGAACAGAGGGATACAATCAAGATCAAGGGAGGCCCTAATACCACTCTATAAAGCCTTAGTAAGGCCACACCTAGAATCCTGCATCCAGTTTTGGTATAAAAAAAGAGGTTGAAACTCTAGAAAGAGTGCAGAGAAGAGCAACCAGGATGATTAGGGGACTGGAGGCTAAAAACATACGATGAACTGTTACAGGAACTGGGCTTGGCTAGTCTAGTGAAGAAAAGGACCAGGGGAGACACGATAGCAGTTTTCCAATATTTGAGGGGCTGCCACAGAGAGGAGGGGGTCAAGCTGTTTTCCAAAACACCCGAAGGCCACACAAGGAATAATGGATGGAAACTGACCAAGGAGAGATTCAACCTAGAAATGAAGAAGAACTTTCTGACAGTGAGAACCATCAGCTATTGGAACAGAAGTTGCCTTCAGAAGTTGTGGGAGCTTCATCACTGGAAGCTTTCAAGAAGAGACTGAACTGCCATCTGTCAGAAATGGTGTAGGGTCTTCTGCTTGGGCAGGGGGTTGGACTAGATGACCTACAAGGTCCCTTCCAATTCTGTTAATCTGTTAATCAAGTCTGGTAACAAAACTTCTGCAAGCAAACTACCAAACCTGGAGTCCACTTTCCCTCTTAATTCCAATAAAACTAGATTATCCATTTCTCTGCCTTGACCCTCCGCCTTGCTCTCTAAAATGTACTCTTTATTATTAATTTGTTTCACCTTTCCAGATATTTGTTTTATTTGAACCAATAAATTAGGTAGAATTCCAGAGGATGATCTTGTTCAAAAAGAAAGAATATACGGCTGGCATGGAGCTCATCTATGGAAAATTATACATTATATATTAATTGTATATTATACTACAACGTTATACTAAGTTTGAATTGTATAGTATACAATTACATACAATCAGTCCAATTGCAGGTTTGCATTCAATTTTCCTAAAATATACTATTTTAAAATGCAATGCCCCCAAATTTATGCTAATTTTTTTATGAATGTCTGTCACAGAATGACAGACTGCGGTGTGATTCTTCCTAGCTGCTCCGAGAGATACAGCAGTCAGTTTTAGTGATTCATAACATTTCAAGGTCAAAGAAATCTATAATGGATTTTTAAAATCCTTAACACTTAACCAAATTCATATGTTTTCTTAGCATTTGGCAGTGCAGGAACCACTGAGAAAGTTAAAAAAAACAAAAAACAAAAACGGCATTGTCAGAAATGGGCCAAAGAATTAGAGAAGCACAAATCAAAAAGTGCATAGCTTCATTAAAACGTTTGCTTATCTGGAAAAAAATGTACTATTGTGTTAAAAAAGATAAACTACTTAAGGATCTGGGAACAACCTGAATCAAGGGGGAACATAACAATTTCCATCCAAGTAAGTCATCTGTGGTGTCGGTATAATTTATAGCGGAGGAGAAATAGTCAACTTTTTTTTCTGCTTTATTTTTCAGCAGTCTTTGTATCTTTGTGGTGGATCCTTGCAGGAGGGTCCTCTGGTGTTTCTGGAGCACAAAGTGTGTGTGTGTGGGGGGAGGGGGGTGTTGTCAGCATCACAGCTCCATTGTGAGTCCAACCCAAGTGAGTCAATCTTGAAAGGAAACCAGATCTGTTCAATCTGTTCAATGTGCCTGACTAGGTGGCTCAGTGGCTAAGACACTGAGCTTGTTGATAGGAAGGTCGGCAGTTCGGCGGTTCGAATCCCTACTACAGGTCTCCTGCATGAGTAGGGGGTTGGACTAGATGACCTCCAAGGTCCCTTCCAATTCTGTTACTGTTACTGGTACAATCGGACAGAACTTTCAGAGTTAGACCACTTGTTATTCTACTTGTAATTCCCTCTAGAGCACTGCTGGCTGGGGGATTCTGGGAGTTGAAGTCCACCCCTCTTCAAGCTACCAAGGTTGAGAAACACTGATCTAGAGGTGACAGTTCTAGGGAAGTTCCTGCTACCCAGCTTGATACAGGTAATCCTCAATTTACGACGACAACTGAGCCCAAAATTTCTGTTGCTGACTACGATATTTAAGTGTGTTTCCCCCATTTTATGACTCCTCTTGCAACAATTGTTAAGTGAATCCCTGCAGTTCCTAAATTATGAAACATGGTTGTTAAGTGAATCCACCTTCCCCATTGGCTTTGCTTATCAGAAAGTCATAAAAGGGGATCGTGCGACCCTGGGACCCTGCAAAGGTTATAAATACGAGTCAGTTGCCAAGTGTCTGAATTCTGATCACGTGACCACAAGGTCACGTGATCAGAATTCACATTTTCCACAGAATTCACATTTTCCACATTTTCATAAGTGTCGAAAATGGTCACAAGTGACTTTTTTTCAGTGCCGTTGTGAACAGTCTTTGAACTAAATGAATTGTTGTAAGTTGAAGACTGCCTGTATAACCAAAATGCTCATTTCTTCAATGTCTCTGGTGATTCTCAAGTCATCCAAGTCACGGTGCTTTTTTCTCAAGAGGCAACTGGACTTTCTGGTTTTTTTCCTTTGAAGACGTTTCGCTTCTCCAAGAAGCTTCTTCAGCTTCGTCTCTTCAAGTTGGCTAACAAAGAAGGAAGGCTATAAATCCCCATTTCCTCCATTCGGTACCCAGGGCTTGGGAGAACTTATCATCCCATTGATAATGAAGCTTTGAAGAGAAACTCATCTCGTAATCATTATTCTGGCAACGCTTCCCCAGCGATATTTTTTTGCCAAGCAATATTCACTCTCCCTATCGACCCTGCTTGCCCCCGAATGCATGCAGGCCCTCCAGACTCCTGCTTGCATTTAATACCGAAACATCTGTAAATACTGTAAATCCTATGATCTATTGGACTAATGAAAAAGGAAGTTTATCGCTGCAGTCCAGTGTAAATCTGAGGCTAACCTCGGTGTGTGGCCAATTTATTCCTGTAACAGGTTTACTTCTTTATCAGGTGTTTGGGGAAGATTCCGACATAAGTAGAACTGAGACGTAATTTGCTTCAGGGCAGGATTTATGCCTTTCATAGGGTTATTATTTTAACACTCTGATAATCACTAGGAGTATGTTTTGCCATTTGATATTAGAGTGTGCAAGAGCATGGTGTGTGTGTGTTTTTATTTGTTTCACCGAAAAGCTTCCTTTCCTTATCAGCTATTCATTTTAAAGAGTTTTATTACATATGCAGAGTGTGTCAGGGCCTGGACTGAAGTAATTTTATTAGGAGATTTATCCTCCGTCAAAGGTTCACTTAGCTGGCTTCGCCGTAATGCAATCACAGACTCTCTGCAAGCTGATTTTCTTTCTATATTTTTTTCCCCTCTCCTGGCAATAAACAATGCCTTTCAGAGGAGAGTGGGTAGCGTTTTCCTCCTTCACTGGACACAGGAGGCCATCTTCATCTTCATCCGCCATTTTGTTCTTCCATGAACGTATTCTGGGAAATGGAAATAGGCTCGGTATATCCCAAAGGTGCTTTTTCAGGTGACAACTGGACTTTCTTGCTTTTTCTTTGAAGACAGATGAGAAGCAAAATGTCTTGAAGACGTTTTGCTTCTCATCCAAGAAGCTTCTTCAGCTCTGACAAGATAGTGGACAGGATAATCGTTCCCCACTATCCTGTCAGAGCTGAAGAAGCTCCTTGGATGAGAAGTAAAATGTCTTCAAAGGAAAAACAAGAAAATCCAGTTGCCACCTTTGGGACAACTATGACCTGGATGACTAAGAATCTCTACAGACTTTTACGCTCGGGGTATTTTTATGAGTTAATGGACAAAAAGGGACAGAAATCTCTTGGAAAAGCTGTCAAGAAGAGGCTTAAATCCCAGGAAATCAGATCAATGAATGGCTGGTGGAGAGGCAATTGATGGACAACAAGTAGAGATCAGAAATGACAATGAGCTTCTGGCCTTGAAGGCACACCTTGCTCTTCTTGGTTACTAGGCAGATTAGAAGATGCTCTCAGGTGAGCAATTGAAGTTACAATGGCACTGAAAAAAGTGACTTACAACCATTTTTCACACTTATGACCATTGGAACACCTCCATGGTCAAAATTCAAATGCTTAGCAACTGACTCATACCTATGACGGTTATGATGTCCTGGGGTCACACAATCCCTTTTTTGTTGTAAAATGGGACAAAACCCACTTAACAAATGTCTCATTTAGCAACAGAAATTTGGGGCTCCATTGTGGTCGTAAGTGATGCTAATTCCACACAAGACTCAATGCTGAAAAGATCGCCATATGCACCTTTTAATCTGTTAAATAAAAGATGCACGTAGATTTATGGCCTTCTGATGGGACCTCTCAACACAGATTGTATGGAGATAAAGTTGTTCACCCAGATATTCTTACCGGCCAGTGTTACATTTGATGTATTTCTGCATTATTCAAAACTACCTATTGTTAGTATTTTAGAAGCTTTATGCCAGAATCCTCATCTGTCTCTTTATCATGGTTGGAGGCTTGACAATCGCATTATTACGACATTATTGTTCATTTCAAGACAGATTAAAAAAGAGCAGATTTGGAAAAAATGAAGGGCTAACATGAAATATGTCATCCGCTGGAGTGGTAGAATGACTTCAGGGAGGCAGTGCATAAATGGATTTTAATCTAAATAAATACTCAGATAATTATAGAGTAAAATGCCTTCATAAAACGGAAGAAAAGGGATTTTCTTTTGCAGCGTTTTACTTCCAGGAAATATGACGAGCGAGTGTAAAATATTTAAACTTTTTTAAAAACTGAATTATTTGCCATCAAGGGCACTTTTTTTTCCAGTTTAAAAAAAACTTTATTTAACCACAGTGCAGCATCTATCTGTGCGTCTTATCAGAAAGTAAACTGTTTTAGCCCCTATTTGATAAGAAAAAAAGTCCTTCTCTTTTAAATAATACTTTGATTTGGGGTTTGGATCTGGATCGGGGTGAAATCCAGCAGGTTCTGACAGGTTCTGGAGAACCAGTAGCAGAAATTTTGAGCAGTTCGGAGAACCGGCAAACGCCACCTCTGGCTGGCCCCAGAGTGGGGTGGGAATAGGGATTTTGCAGTATCCTTATTTTATTTATTTATTTGTTCAACTTGTATGCCGCCTTTCTCCGAAGACTCAAGGCGGCTTACAATGCATTTAAAAACCATATATAAAAACATTAAAAATTAAAACATTAAAAACAATTAAAACCCATCCTTCCCCTGCCACGCCCACCAAGCCACACCACGCCCACAGAACCGGTAGTAAAAAGAATTGGATTTCACCACTGATCTGGATTCAGGCTGCCTCTTCCTTGCTCTCTGCCAAAATTCAGCCCAGTGGCACATAATGCAATGATAATATTGGATGATTAAGTGAGCTAAAGTAAATATTGAGGACAGGAATTTGACTTAATAGCTGATTTACAGGCAGGGACCATGTTGGTGAGACTTGGCATTGGGGAAAACTTATGGTGGAATCAAACCTGCCTCTCTACAGGAAAATAACTAAGGAGTTTGCTTTTATTAACAGATTGTCTTTAGGAACGTAACTTCATTCCTTCCGCAAAGCCAGCGGTTCCAGCAAGTTCTCACTCAGAATCTTTGCTTCTGAATTAACTTGAATCTCGAGTGTCTTGATGACTCCTGAGGTTAATTAAGCACAATGAAAATCTGTGAGACAGTTTTCTCAGGCTAACCTTCTAGGTTGATGCTTCATATCCATATGATTGTAGAAAGATAGCTCCCATCCATCTCCTAGAAGAATGAAATATTTTGAGTAATACTAAAAAGGCAGAATAAGGAGAGAAATGGAGAAACATGCTCTTGGAAAGCAGCCCCCATCTTTCTTAATAGCCCTCAGCAGATGTCAGCACTTAAGAGATAAAGAAATAGCTAGCTCTATTTGTAAGCAAATACCCTCACCCAAGATCCAACAAAGGTAAGATTAGCCCTCAGCCATAATAGGAATTGCCCAACAAGCCCCTTCATTGCATCAGCCCAAACCTCAACCAAACTTAGCTCAGACAAACTCCTAGGATTCGTACATGGCACCATGGGCGTCTGACCACAGCCAATAGAATACATGTTCTTGCACAGGAACAGGAAGCTCAAGTGCAAAACCCAAGAGAAGGTATAAATACCCCTCATTCTCAACTCCATGTGGTCAGCTGCCCAGAATCACCCATGTGCTTGGTGGTTCTGCTTCATCAATACATGGACCCTCTTTCCAATCAGCCTCCATTTTGCCTCCAGTGCCTTTTCCCCAGCTTGGAACTGAAGCAGATGGATATTTCTTCCCACATGATGATGAAGATGACTCTTGGTAATTCCATGGGCCAGGTGGTCTCTCCACGTCTTCTGATCTTGCACTGCTTCTTTGAGTCATTCTGTGCTCTGGCTGATGTCAGCTTTCATAGTGTCCAGAGACCGTCTTCTTTGGCGGCCTAGTTTCCTTTTACCTCTACCTCTTCCCAACATCATTGCTTTCTCCAGCAAATTCCCCTGCATGCATGGCACGGCCAAAATAAGTGAGATACAGTTCTGTGATTTAGTCTCATACCCATATAGGGATGGGCCTTAGTTTTTCTACGAAACCCATAGACTCCAATGGGCTGATCATTCCCCTTCATCTAGGGATGTACTTCAGGTTTGCTGTGATATCACTCAGCCTAGAAAATGGGGGTGGGTGGGAAGAACCAGCAGCCCTCACCTCTCTTCGCACATCATTTGTCTGCTAAACAAAGAATGGAATATGCTTATCTGCGAAAACTGCAAACAGGTGCTTGGGAGCCTAAGCTTCCCTTCTGCAATGGGTTCATGCATCCATTGTTATGTTAATGGTTCCTATTCAACTTCTGATAACTCTTTTCAGGGTAAGCCGGGATAATTGCATGTAATTTAGCACACAACAATGAAACAACAACAAAGATACTTCTGAGATTAGAAAGAAAGAGACACTGGCAGGAATGCAGGGGAGACTTCTGAGGCAATATAGTAATATTGACCAGTTTTGTTCTGAGAGAGAGATGGGGGGGAGGGGAGAGAGTGATTGAGTGATTGAGAGAGATTGAGAGAGAGATTGAGAAAGTGAGATTGAGAGATTGAGAGAGAGATGAAGAAAGAGAAGGAGAGATTAAAAAGAGAGAGGGAGATGGAGTGTTAGACAAAGAGAGAAACTGAGTGATTGAGAGGGATTGAGAAAGAGAGATGAAGAAAGAGAAGGAGAGATTAAAGAACAGAGATTGAATGACTGACAGAGAGATTTAGAGATTGAAAGAGAGGGAGAGATGATAGAGATAGATAGATAGATAGATAGATAGATAGATAGATAGATAGATAGATAGATAGATAGATAGATAGATAAAGAGAGAGGAAGAGGGAGAGGGAGAGGGAAGGAGAGAGACTCCATATAGCTGGATTAGGAAATAATGTACATGTTAAACCCTGCAACAGGTTATCAGAAGTGGTACACAACTGATTTTTTTGTGACAAAGGTGGTCTCACATGTGGGCTGGTTCAGATGGGGACGTGCATCCCCATCTCCATGTTCACCATCGTCCAAGTTCTGCTGAGCATAGTCTTCTAAGTGCATCTTTTGATGTAGCTGGATAAGGCAGGTGTGGTCTTTCCAGAGCCACTTTAACTAGCTGCACGCTCCTAAGTGTTTCCTTCAGCATCACAAGAGGTTCAGGAGGCAAACTCTCGTTCACAAGGCTCCAAAGAGCTCCAAATCCCCTTTTCCCAGAGCACAAATCTCAAAATCTCGATTGAGTTTTTCTTTTCTGCTCCAAGGGCATTTTCTTTACCCCTACAATTTTTCCCCCCAACTGTGTTGCCCAATATTTTTCTTCCTCTCGTTCTCCTTGCAAAACAATTGGCTCCTCACTTTCCCACTTCCTTCTTCCTGTTTAAGTATTTGCAACCAGGTGATTTATTTCTCCTGCTGCTTAGACCACCCTCTTCTTCCTCCGTCCTCCTCGCATTACTCCATGTCAGCCACATTGCTCCTAGTTTTTCTGCACCGTCTACTTTTGCCCAGTAAGGCTTACATGAATGTTGTTGCAGACTAGGGGTGATCACACTACCAATCTGACCACCCTCACTGAGGATGACTTGACGCAATGGCACATTGACCAGGTTTTATGGCTGAACCGATTCCAAGATTGCTCCATTTGTGGGAATACTGTCAGTGGCATCATTACCCCACCAGCTTCTTGATCTATTGTGCTTCCCAAGTGAAGGTGACAAAGAGAACTTGCCCTGGCACATTGGATCAATGATTCCTGTAATGTGAGAAATTCTGCACGCACATTCAGACACCCGGCTTAAATAACTTTCTTCCAGTCCATAAGAAAGTAGAAAAGTGCATCAGCATAAATCGTGCTACTTTGTTGTTGACTCTGTTCTACCTCAGTGGTCCTATCCTTGCTGTTTTAATGTGGGGGACAAGAATGTAGAAGCAGAGGGCTGGAAGGGACCTTGGAGGTCTTCTAGTCCAACCCCCTGATCAAGCAGGAGACCTTATGCCATCCTGGACAAATGGTTGGCCTCTTTCTTTTTGAAAACCTCCAGTGATGGAGTGCCCACACATTCTGGAGGAAAGCTATGCCATTGATTGATCATTCTCACTGACCATGTCTCCTTATTTCTAAGTTGGACCTCTCTTTGATAAGTTTCCACCTATTACTTCTTGTCTTCCTCTCAGGTGTTTTGGATAATAGATTGGCCCGGGGTGAAATTCAAAATTTTTCCCTACCAGTTCTGTGGGTGTGGCTTGGTGGGCGTGGCAGGGGAAAGGATATTGCAAAATCTCCATTCCTACCCCACTCTGGGGCCAGCCAGGGGTGGTATTTGCCAGTTCTCCGAACTACTCAAAATTTCCGCTACCGGTTCTCCAGAACCTGTTAGAACCTGCTGGATTTCACCCCTGGATTGCTCCCCTCAACCTATTATACGTTAGCTTCAATCATACGTTGTGGGTGCTCCATCACTGGAGGTTTTTAAGATGAGACTGGATAACCATTTATCTGGGATGGTAGAGGGTCTCCTGCTTGAACAGGAGGTTGGACTACTAGAAGACTTCCAAGCTCCCTTCCAACTCTGTTATTCTGTTATCAACCAGATCTTTTTTAATGTGTAAGTCAACATATGTCCATTATCAACTTCTTTAGTTGTCCTTTGGATGTCTACGGAGCTGAATTGCATACACCTCAGATGCTTACTCAGGAGTAAAAGTACTAAGATATCAAAGAGCTTTGATGATTTTTGAAAAATTCAATGGTTCGTTTTGAAAACACAATTGACACCATTGAATCAACCATTACAATATTCAAACACTGCATGTGTCTGCCTGTACCATTTCTCTCATGAGGTTAATCTGAGTTATTATTTTTCCCATTAGGTATCCTTCTGTCTGGCAACTAGGAGCTCTTCAGCATTGCCACCAAGTGTGCTGAATATTAAAAGTAAACATTTCAGGATCCTTGCATTGGTTAATGTCCATTTTTTGTCCATGGAAAGCAGCCCATCTCTATGTTGATGAAATACATACTTCAGAATCAAGCCAACCAACTGTCTCTCCCAGTTATGCTACACCTGCTAGATATATTTTACATTTCCTCTCCATTCTTAAAACCCACCCTTTCAAATTGCAAACAGCCTGTCATTGCCTAATCCAGCCACTGTGTAACTAATACAATAAATACGGTCTCCTGTAAAATGCAGTGAAGTAATGAGCAATTTAATGAGTTAAGCAAAGAAAGATAGAAAGTGAAAATTAGAAACCATGGAAACTACTCTGCTAATCCCAGCAAAGTGCCAGCAGACTAATGAAGACAGACGGAGAGTGAAAAGAGGAATAGGGGGAACCCCCCCCCCCCCCACTAAAGATACAGCTTTAGTCTACTTACAGTTTGCGGTGTGCTTGAACTTAACTTTTTCTTTTCAACATTAGCAAATGCTATGGACAATCTCAGTCGTCCAGGCCTCTAAGGTGCTTTTTCAAAAGGCCACTGGACTTTCTTGGTTTTTTCTGTGAAGGCGTTTTGCTTCTCATCCAAGAAGCTTCTTCAGTTCTGACTGAAGGGTGGGGAATGCAATTCAGTCAGAATTGAAGAAGCTTCTTGGATGAGAAGCAAAACGCCTTCAAGGAAAAACCAAGAAAGTCCATTTGCCTTTTGAAAAAGCACCTTTGAGATTAGCAAATATTGTAATCAGAAAACCAGTCAGGGTGGGTATGTCTTACCTTTTGTTCTAGGTTATGATTTATCTTTAAATCAGCAAATTCAGGTTATAAGACCTGAAAATTGTTCTAATTTTATTTTATTTTTTATTTATATTTCATATTTCCTAACTTCTGTTTGCATACAGAATAATATAAGAAACATGGAGCCAGTTTGGTCTAGAGGTGAAGGCATCAGGCTAGAAACCAGGAGATGGTGAGTTCTAGTCCTGGTTTAGTCATGAAAGCTGGCGGGGTGACTTTGGACCAATCACCAGGAGACTGTGAGTTCTAGTTTTACTTTATACACGATACGTTTTCTAATTTTATTTTGAAATGGAAAATTACTCAAAGCTATTTTATTTAGATTGATGGAAAAATGCCATCAATGACTATAGAAGGGTCTCCAAACTTGACAACATTAAGACTTGTGGACTTCAGCTCCCAGAATTCCCCAGCCAGCATGGAGTTGCCAAGTTTGGAGACCCCTGGACTATTCTAATGAAAGGTGACAATAATTTTCTTCTGTTCATTTGCAACCTCCCATCTTAGCAGACATTGCAAAATCTAGAAGAGGTCCACCATTCTCTGTTCTAGATCCGCACGTTGAGTTTAGGATGTTGTCAATGTCAACCCCTTCTTCTTTTTTGCGTACGCAACTAACTTTCCTGGCGATTGAGATTCATTACCTCAACAATTCTTGTGAGGCCACTATGAGAATTCCATCCAAAGCTTCCCCTGTCTTCATAAACATGCTACCTGGCAAGATTCAGAGTAAAGAATGGCTGTGAGGCCCATAAAATATCTCCTTTGCTCTTCTTCGGTTATTGCCTAGGCAAGACTATTCAGAACAGGGACAGCCTCATAATATATCTTATTTTCCAAGTTCAGCGTTGCTTGTTTCATGGAAGTAAGACAATCACATATCTCTTTGGCACAAGGGGGTTGATTAGCTTCAACGTTTGTTGTTATCACATGAGTTTAGCCCCATATGGTAGTTCAGACGAAAAAATCCCATAAGTCTAAAGCTACTTTTATTAGAACAACTATTAAGGATTGTCTCAAATAGCCAAATAAGAGGCCAATTAATTAGAGAAACAGCCTATGATTCTGCTCTTTAAGGCATTCCTGTCAGGTGTGAAGAATCAGGATCGCACGGACTGTAATTTCCAGTTTCAGAAGATTTATTGTTCAAGCTTATACACAGGAATCTGGTCAACTAACAGTCAGCATTAAATTGGCACTAGAGAAAAGTTAATGGAATTCAAGGCCTTGGAACATTTGTGGCCACATAATGATTCTAGGCCGAGTCCTCTCTTGACTTGACCCCAGGCTCTGTCTCCTCCTACAGTTCCATTGTAGTAACTCCTTGTCTGAAAAGCAATTAAATATAGTTCTTGATGAAGATCAATGTGTTTATACATGTGCACATGTGTGTTTGTGTGTCCATATTCAGATCCGAATAACTGGTGTTGCAAGGACATAAATGGGAGAGGTAGAAGGTATTTAGAGTGAGTTCAGTGTAGGCTAAAAACCATGAGTTTGGCCCTGTCAAGGACACGAAGCCACCCGAATGGCCTTAGACCAGTCCCTTTTGCTCAGCCCTTTGAATAAGGGTTCTATACTGCTGTGAGAGTTGGAAAGTCACAACAAACTCTAGCACTCTTGCAAACACTCTTGTCAACAACAAGCCAAACAGGTCTGAATCCAGAGTAGCGTTCGATGAACAGATCACAAGTGGTGCTTTCTCAGATGCTCTTAGTGTAGAGGAAAATGCAATTTTTGAACCCAAGTATTTGTTCCCAAGAACCTTTAGTTTTTCTTGAAGCTCCATGACTTGAAAATAAGGCGTGTTTGCAGGCCCTTCCCAAAAGTATGTACCAAAAATTGGACTCTTCGTGAGAATTTCCTTCTCACTGGGTCAACGTACTTAATTTATGAAAGACGGCATTTTAGAATCCTTGTAGAAACTCCATTGTTACTAGATAATATTTACCATACATGACCTTTAGCACATGATGACCTTTTTCCTACTGAGATAATGTTCCATAGCAAATTTATTCTGTCATTGAAATGATTTGTCACATGACCGAAGGACCCTCGTAAGAACAAAAGGAACAAGGGCTGCAGAGGGATAGAAAATATGGTTTTATTTATTTTCTGCCGCTCCGTGATAATTTCAAGTGGAGAGTGTCTAAAAGGCTACGTATCCAGGATGAAACTCTAATGGCCACTTGCTTCTACATTATGTATGTCATGTTCTGCCTCATACTTTGTCACTGATGGCATCTGCAGACGGTTAGCCATTGGAAGAACAGGCCCCTTATCGGCTTTGCGGTGACCTACCACTGAACAATGCCAAGTATATTTACAATGTGGCGTAAGTTAATACAAAGCAATAACTCATCCATATAACAAATTCTCCTGGATCAGACAGTTGGCACATGGAGGGACATGTTTACATGCCTTCCTGGGTGTGTTTAGAGGAAGGACGCAATTCCTCCTGCCCAGTCTGTCTACTTTGTGATGCAGAAAAGGATCGATGGACTTGGGTATGTGTTTTAAATGAAATGATTGTGATTTGGGCGAGAAATTTGTCAGGGATGGAGGTTTACTTTTAAGGACGCTTCTTGAGGTAGCCTCAGTGGAAGTGCTGGGTTTATCACTGCTCTGTTCTCTGAGAGGGGTTGTATTTAATTACATCTTCAAGTAATAAAAGGAGACACAAGCAAGGGAAAAAAGCACTGCTCAATTCAGACACAATAAATCTGTTTGCCCAGGAAACTCAATCCATCTTGGCAACCCACTTTGCGGCTATTGTTCCTCCTTCAACAAGGAAATCTTATAATAAACATTCAATTGCACCTGATTAAATGCCATAAGAAATGGAGTAAAGCCAGGCTGTTCCTAATATACATCCATTCCAAGGAGGTACCGTAGATATCCACTCTGCTTTTTTATTTGATGGACACCTTCTTTTTAGCTTATTCCAATGGCAGTAGGGATAGTCAACACCATTCATGCTGGAAAGCTTGGAAAGGAAAATGACATTTTGGTTCCAGAGTTGATTTTTCTGAAGATGTTTGTACAGCAAACAAACAAACAAACCCCAATGCAATCCTAGGCGGCATTAACAGAGGGATCATGTAAAGTGTTAGTACCAATTTATCATGCCTTGGTAAGGCTACACTTGAAATACTGCATCCAGTTTTGGTCACCACGATACAAAAAAGATGTTGAGACTCTGGAAAGAGTGCAGAGAAGAGCAACAAAGATGATTAGGGGACTGGAAGCTAAAACATATGAAGAATAATTACAGGAACCGGGCATGGCTAATCTAGTGAAGAGAAGGACCAGGGGAGACATGACAGCAGTCTTCCAGTATTTGAGAGGCTGCCACAAAGAAGAGGGGCTCAACCTGTTCACCTGAAGGCAGGAAAGAAGCAATGGATGGAAACTGATCAAGGAGAGAAACAACCTAGAACTAAGGAGGAATTTCCTGGAAACAATTAACCAATGGAACAATTTGTCTCCAGACGTTGTGGATGCTCCATCACTGGAAGATTTTAAGAAGAGACAGGACAGTCTGGAATGGCATATGGTCTCCTGCTTAAGCAGGGGGTTGGATTAGAACAGTGTTTCTCAACCTTGGAAGCTTGAAGATGGGTGGACTTCAACTCCCAGCCCCAGTCTTCAAGCTACCAAGGTTGAGAAACACTGGATTAGAAGACCTCCAAGCTCCCTTCCAACTCTATGTTAGAAGGTGATGATGATGTTTGATGTTCTAAGTTCTAAGCTATTGGCTTTATTGGCTGATCACTTCCAAACATCTGATGTTTTGTCAGCAGCAGCACCACACTCGTAGAAATGACGAATCTTGAAGGCTGCCAATTTGCTGGAGAATAAGGAAATCAACAGATTTCGATCTTGGGCCCATTTATTTATTATTTTATTGAGTTCAGTCTAGCATAGGATGGCATTCCTCACTGTACGTTCATATCAGCTGGAGAAGATAAATGAAGAGATAGCCGACTATGTTCCATGGTGAACTAGAACAATAACTGAGACTGTTTTTTTATGTTATGCAGAGTTATGGGATGCAATGAGGGGACAGGTTCTTGGTGCGCCATAGAAGCCAAAATGATAGCTACATTCTAAAATTTGGCTAAAATACCAATACAGAAACCAATACAGGGCCTTAAACTTTAACTTGGCTGTTGTTTAACCTGCTATTTTTTTTTTCATATATGTAATATATGACAGGTCAATTGGGTTGCAAATAGATGTAGAAGTTTATAAATTTTGGACTTCTTTCACAATCAATAGATTTGTCAGAGTTCAACTAAGGAAGGGGGATAATTTTTGTTTTTTGTTTTTTGTCCTTTTAATTCACAGGTTTTTTTTAAAAAATGTACTTCTTTAGCTTTGTTTTTTTACATTTTTTTTCCTTTTGTATTTTTGTATTTTAATCTTTTGAATAAAATAAAAAAATATATACACATTAAAAAATAAATTATGTAATACATATAAAAAGGGTTGGAATTTGACCCTGCAGTCATAAATGCCGTCCTGACTTTTTAAACCTTCACTTCTCTGGTTGCCCTCTGGTTTCTGTCTCTTTTTAATCCTGAGGTAGACATTTCATGACCAAACTAGGTAACATCATCAGTGCTGGTAAGGAGTGAGGTTCATTGTCATCTTATATTCTAGTGGCTTGGCCTGTCGGTGTTGGCGGGGGATTGTCTTGGAGGTTCTTTGGTTGGGCTGTTTCCTGTTAGTTTGAGTATGTTTAGTTAGTTCCTCGTTTGGGGTATTGTTTACTTCTTGACTGCTGGTCTGATATTAATCTTGGAGCTCATGTCTGCTCACCTGGTGCTGATTACAGGTGGGGAGGAGTTTTGGTCCTTTGGTTCCCTTTTTGGGCTTAGAAGAATGGAAGTAGAAGTAGAACGACTTTATTGTCACTTTGAATGTACACTAATCGGCAGCCATTAAAATGAAATTCTGTTGCATACAGCTTTCAGAGTGTCTCCACCTCTAATCTACACTACATAAGCATGACAAAATAAATAAATACAAAATTATGCATATACCCACATATATGACACAGAGAAACAAGCACAGGCTTATTGATGGTCTCTTTTGCATAGAATGTAGATGTTGTTAACATCTATGCATCTATTGAGTGCCAGGCTTCTACAAATCCCCTGGCATTTTTGGACTTGGCCTGATCTAGGATGATCCCACTTTCCCAGTTGAGACTAGGGTTCAGTCTGTCTATATGTTGTTTTAACCCCGGAGAGCTTTCCAGATGAGTCAAAGGGCTGAGTTGAGTTTACCCGGAGTCAGAGACAAGAGAGGCCTACTGGGTTTGGTGAGGAGGCCATATAATCTCTGTTAGGATATGGTTTGAGCCTAACAATTAGACTAACAGGTAGTCTAATCTCAATTAAAAGGGCATCGAGAATTGCCTTCCCTGTTCAGGGTCTTCACCAGAAGCTGTAAGACACCCGGCAGACCAGGTGTGTTTGTTTTTGGGAGGGGGGGGGTCTTGTTTCTTCCCTGGACTCTGTATTCTCAGAAAAAGAGAGTGGAGGGTCCCTTGGCAGAAGCAGCAGCCTATTTAAATGCTCCATTGGACAGGAAGTAAAGTTTATGCAAGGTCACTGAGGATGTGATAATTATAATCACAGGTTTTTGGCTCCACAATGACAGCCATTTGTTATATTCGCTCGAGTAATTCTGCTGCTTGGCGCTGTTGACAAGCCCGGCCTGATTTACTGCCCTCCCACCTTCCCCATCGCCCACCCCCCACCTCCCCAGACGGCCAGCCCTCCCAAATCTGACATCCCAGCTTGGTTTCCGACAATTGGGGTCTCTTTCCTGTTTTGTGTCACAGTCGTGGCTGCAAACGTAAGGGAAGCGATGGGCTGGTTTATAAGAGGATGGGCCTGAAAGAGTAAGCACAAAAGAAAGGGGAAGGGGCCACGTTCTCCCCCAGGGGTTTCTTTCCCACATGACTCATCATTCATGGGGAGGGATTTCATAATGGGGTGATTTGCACAGGAGGGTCATTTTAGCATTTGGGAAGGGCAGCGAAGAAGCTTGAAATTGGCAGATGGGGCACCTCGGAAGCTCTGAGCAAAACCCTTTGCTGGGTTTTGCTCTGTTATTCCTCCCCGGATCCTTCTTAACCAGCCCATGTAACTTTATGGTTAGTCTCGTTTCTTAAATCAGGGAATACAAGCTCAGGTGGCTCCAAAGCACCTGAAGGCAGGACAAGAAGCAACAGATGGAAACTTAAGGAGAGATCCGACCTAGAATGATGGAGAAATTTCCTCACAGTGAGAGCAATTAACTAGTGAATGGCTTCCTTCCAGAAGTTGCAGATGTTCCATCATTGGAGATTTTCAAGAAGAGATTGGACAACTCTTTGTCTGGAATGGTATGGAGTCTCCTGCCTGAGCAGGAGGATGGACTAGAAGACCTCCATGTTCCCTTCTAACTCTGTTATTCTGTTAATTAATCGATGGGATGGCTTGCCTCCAGAGGTTGTGGATGCCCTATCACTGGAGGTTTTCAAGAAGAAACTGGACAACCATTTGTCTGGAATGGTTATAGAGTTTCCTGCTTGAGCAGGAGGTTGGACTAGAAGACCTCCAAGGCACCTTCCAACTCTGTTATTCTGTTAATTCACCAGTGGAACCAAAGGTGCTTTTTCAAGAGGCAACTGGACTTTCTGGTTTTTCTTTGAAGATGTTTCGCTTCTCATCCAAGAAGCTTCTTCAGCTTGAGCTCAAGCTGAAAAACCTTCTTGGATGAGAAGTGAAAGGTCTTTTAAAAAAAAAAACCCAGAAAGTCCAGTTGCCTCTTGAAAAAGCACCTTTGGGACAACCAGGACCTGGGTGACTGAGAATCTCCATAGATAACCAGTGCAATGGCTTTCCTCCAGAAGTTGAGAGGTGCTCCATCACTGGAGGCTTTCAAGAAGAGACTGGACAACCATTTGTCCAGGATGCAATAGGGTTTCCTGCCTTGAGCAGGAAGTTGGACTAGAAGACCTCAAAGTTCCCCTCCACCCTATGATTCTATATTCTATATTAAGAGCTAAAAGACACCATTGATTTTATTAATTGGATGCAAAGAACCAAATGTATTTACCATTCTTCCAAATTTTGTTCTGAGTTTCTTGCATAAAGAGAAATTGATTTTTCTTATCATCTAAGTTAGAAAAACTATTAGATTCTTTCAAAATATTCCCATCCTGGTCTTTCCTCTTTTGTTTTTCCTTATTTATTTTTCCTTCATTCTATATTTTATTAAGCCAGGCTTTCAGAAAGGAACTCAACTTAGTTCGATGATTTACTGCTTAAACCACTCAATAACTACAATTTTCTCTTGTGGTACAAATTAGCTAAAATGTCACGTAAAATCAAACCATATAAAAATGGATAATGAAATACTGCTAATGTTTTTCATTACCTGATTCTTCAATAGAATTTAGAAAAACGATTAAGCTAGCAGAATTTTTATGCCTTTGTATTAGAATCTTAATTGTTTTTCCTTAATTTTTTTTCCCATTCAACATGTTTCTCACTATCAGTGATAGGATCTGCCTAATTTTTAATACTATGTTTCCAATAAGTACATAAGGAAAATATTTTATTTTCCAAAATAGGTTTCAGTAAAGATTATACCATTACTGGGCTTATTAAAGCTACTTATTTGAAGTTGTCTAATTTGATATTGCAATTTTGTGTCTTTATTAACTTTATGGTGGGTTCAGTAACTGTTCATTAGAGTGCTATCTCTCATGGCTTTGAGGGACCTTCTCTTGGTCCATACAGCTAGCAACCTCATCCCAGAGAGGAATTATCTCTGGTTGCTTCCTTGATCTTAAGGAGACCCTTCCCATCAATTGGATCAGAGACAGAGAGCTATAACTTGCAAGGTTTCTATGCTATAGTCCCCCTATATATCAGATTTTTTTTATTAAAAAAAAACCCACATGCAACATTGATGCTTTAAGGATATAGGAGCTGTTATGAAACCATCAACTTTGCCATGAAGAAGAAGAGTGGGTGAGAAAGAAACTCAAGATTTCCTCTCCTTGATTCTCTTTCGTATAAACGGGGAACCAGAGAACATCTGTTAGGCTTTCAAGCTTCTGCTATATCCTGCAATATTAAAGTAGAATCCTTGTGTTGACTTTGATCTAACTTACCTTCAAGGACTAACATCTGTTGTCCACAAAAATCATGCAAATCTGCGGGCTAAACTTTAATTGCATTTTAATATTCAAGGTTTAGCAAAAAAAAAAAAGAGAGATAATAGGGATAAATATTACTATTCATTGCCTGAGATGGATCAGATTTTTTTTAAGAAGTTGACATTCTACTAGTCCATGATTTCTTTCTATTTGTACTGATGATCTAGACTTGGGCAGAATGTGGAGTAACTGACGATGGTTTTAAATACCTGGACAACAGCAAATACCAGTTGTTTCCATCTAGTATTTTCCAGGTTTTTAGAAGTGCAGATGTGGTAGTGTAGAAGAGTGTAGAGATATAGTAATGTTGGTGAAGGAATGAAAGAACAATAAAGAGAAAGTAAAGAAGAATTGGGAAAGGCCTTGGGAAAACATTGTGTATAAGGGTGGCAGCAGAAAACTCTGGTAGCTTTCAAGATTCTGTGATTATATCCTTCAACAATAAAGTAGTCCTCCTAAAAGAATAACAGAGTTGGAAGGGAAGGGTCCAACCCCTTGCTCAAGCAAGGAACTCTATACCATTTCAGACAAATGGCTGTCCAATCTCTTCTGAAAAACCTCCAGTGGTGGAGCACCTACAACTTCTGGTGGCAAGCTGTTCCACTGGTTAATTGTCCTCACTGTTAGGAAGTTTCTCCTTAATTCCAGGTTGCTTCTCTCTTTGATTAGTTTCCATCCATTGTTCCTTCCCAGGCCTTCTGGTGCTTTGGAAAATAAGACCCTTTCTTGCTCTGTTTTCTGACTTGGCCAACACTGAAGGGAGTGTTGAGAAAGGGTTCCGCAACAGAACTCTTCAATGAAGTAGGAAGCATAGTTTTAATTGTCCCGGTTCAACCTGCATTTGGATGGCTTGTACTGGTTGGCATTCCCTTCCATTCAAATATTGAAATAACCAGCCTGCACCCTGTGGGTTAGCACTATGGGTCACACCAAGAAGAGATGGAAATCTGAGTGAGATGGAAGGGGGAAAAAAAAGAAGAATGAAAGCAAAACCAATTTATAGTCAATCCGAGAGGGTCACCTATGGCCATGTATCAGAAATAGAAATAAGCAGGATTTTAATGATAATGAAATTAACAAGTGTTGCTAATGTACGATAAGTAAGCTTAATTGTGGAAGCAATCTATGGCTGACAGAGAACATAACAGAGAAAAATAACACATGGGTAAACAGGCCATCTCCTTTTTGTTCTGGCATTCTTGCATGCAGTCTAGAATTGAAATGATTTCTAAGAAACGGAAAAATAATTCTCAGTTGCGGTGTTAGTGTTAATTTGCAATGGCTGTTCTCTAAAATGAGCCCCATTTTACAAGACAGAGATATGAAAGAGAGCCCTAAAGGAGGTTTGTAAATTCGGCTGCAGGCCATCTGAATTTTTTGCAAGGACATTTTGTTTTAAATGGTAGGTACAACCGCAGGCTTCTTTGCCCAAAGGATCCTCTTACAAAGAGCAGCAAAAAAATCCACCAAACCTGAAATCAGTTAAAAAACAACAACACGTAAATCTGTTCCTTGGGGCTAGCCGTTTGGCCAACGGCCGAATCCTTCTCTTTGCATTATGCTCAGAAGAAGCCGGCAGCCCGAGACAGCTGGGGCTGCGTCAGGTGGGATGAGTTTAGAAGCAGAGGAAGCAGAGCCCCTCTTGGGTCAAGGTCTTCCTGCTTCGATCCCAGCAGCTGATCTACTGGTGAGCCGAGGAGGGTAATTCAAAGGTTAAGTTTGCTACCAAAGGGCTGGGCTGGTCAGACATATAATTGGAATAACAAAGTCAATATATGTTACCAGTCCAGGGACATAATCTTCATTTGATCTCTCACAAGGCAGATTAATTAAGTGTTATCAATTAATGGCAGGGTAAAAATAAACACCCAGTTAGTTAGGTTTCCAAAGAGGTCAAGAACAGCCAATCCTATTTTCTCCCTCCCTCCCTCCCTCTGTTGCTGTCCAAGAAATAAATGAAAATGGTGTTTTTTTTTTCCTTTGACTATACACTGGTATGCATAATGTTCTAGAGATCAACATTATTTCCACATCAGCTGTACAACCATTTTGATTTTTTAAAAAGGAGCAGAGCCTTAATTAAGGAAGCTTTACAAAACGTCTTGGATTCTGAAGAAGGTTTAGAATAACAGAACAACAGAGTTGGAAGGGACCTTGGAGGTCTTCTAGTCCAGCCCCCTGCTCAAGCAGGAAACCCTATACAACTTCAGACAAATGGTTGTCCAGTCTCTTCTTAAAAGCTTCCAGTGATGAAGCACCCATCACTTCTGGAGGAAAATTGTTCCAGTCATTAATTCTTCTCACTGTTAGGAAATTCTTCCTTATTTCTAAGTTGGTTCTCTCTGTAATGATCTTCCTCTTTTGGTCCTGCCCTCAAATGTTTGGTGAATAGGTTGACCCCCTCTTCTTTGTGGCTGCTCCTCAAATATTGGAACATGCTATCGTGTCTCCTCTAATCCTTCTTTTCACTAGACTAGACATACCCAATTCCAGCAACCATTTTTCATTTGTGTTAGCCTTCAGTCCCCTAATCACCTTTCTTGCTCTTCTCTGCACTCTTTCCAAAGCCTCAACATCTTTTTCATATCGTGGTTACCAAAACTAGAAATGTTTTACATGTGAGACTTACAGTCTGGTGCCTGAGAAACAGTGTGCTTTTCAAGAAGTAGTTTGATCGCTGCCTTATTTGCTGGACCACAGGAATACATACCTGCCCCAAAACAGACAGCCGTTAAGCTCATTCCAGTTTAAGAGAACAGCTATCTATAGGTCCTCCTGCATTTCATCCTTGAGGTGCTTCTGTCCTCAAGGTAGCCAGACACAAACTGACTTAAGAAAATTCTTTCCGTATCGAAGAAGAAGGCTCCCAAAGTAGAAGTCCAAAAAATGTCATATGCATTTTCTGGGTCCCTTTAGATGGCAACCCTTGATTGCTAATTGAGGCACCTCTTGCCCCACCTTCTTCCAGTCTGTTTTGAGGCAGAGCCTCTGATGTCAGAAGTGGAAAAATGAGATGAGGAACATCTCAGACTTTGGATCTATCAGGTCTCAAGTCATCTTGGCTTGATGACATATCACTGAGTTGGATGAAGTGTTAGACCAGCTGCTAAAACTCATTAATGCTTGCGATGATGGGTAGGTGGAGGAGAAACAAGCTGCAGTGTCTCTGACATTTATTCCCCGTGGGGGTAAAAGTTTGGAGACTTGGCCAACCAAAGTTTTAAAAATGGAATTTTGACTAACAATTCCCAATATGTGAATAAGTGCCCCCCCCTCCCCATGGCTATGAGCGATGTGCATTGTTAGCTGTAATTTTTAAGAGGTTGTTTGATAGGGCTCTTTATAATAAAATTGGCTGTTAAAAAATGCATTTTCGAGTCGCGGCCATCATAATTTTTTAAGCCTAACCATCTTTTGTGCTGGTGTTTCGTCTCCGTGATTGAGCAGCAATGGGGATCCCATCTATATTGCTTTGTGCAGGTTCGCACAAGCGAAGTCTTGAAAAACGTCACTTTTTAAAAAAAAAGAGATTTTGACATGTGATTTACTGGCATTATCTGATGAATTTCAAAGCAAATATATATATCTTTTCTCTCTTTTTACAATGTTAGGTATAACGGCAATGAATATCCATGTATTTCCAAGTTGATAAGATGAAAAATGTAGGATTTCTGGAGGCACCATTTGTTAGTGAGCATAATAGAGTAATACCTTTTCTGCAGCACGTCCCTCCTGGGCTATAACTTTTGCTATTTATCTCTTCCCCACATTCCTGTTTCAGTATGTGAGGTGGGTTTTTTTTTTATCAAGGCAAAATATGTTGCTGTTGGCAAATGTAACAGAATAGTTAGGGCTGGGGATGTAGTGGGGATTCAGAGGGCATTTTTGGTGAAAAAGATGGAATAAAAACAAGGAACAAGAAGCTCCTTCACAAAGTGCATTTACTCATTCATACCTCTGTATTTCTGTGAGGTTTCCGAAAGATGCCCTAATTAGTTCATGGGATTATTGGGAAGTGTTGCCTAATTATCATGATGATTATTACCTTATTGTTTTGCATGTTCACCCAGAGCTTCTGCAGTGGAGACAAATTCCTTGTGTGTCTAATCACACTTGGCCAATAAATTCTATTCTATTCCTATTCCTATTCCTATTCCTAATCCATTCCATTCCATTCTAATCTAATTTTCTCCTACCTATCCTATCCTATCCTATCACATTCCACATTTCACATTCCACATTCCACATTCCATTCCATTCCATTCCATTCCATTCTATTCTATTCTATTCTATTCTATTCTATTCTATTCTTTATTGGGATTTTTCTTTTCACTTTATTTTGTATATTTTATAGAGAGCATTAGAGAGGTGACAAATCAGGAATAACTTTGGACCAATCTGTAAACCTTGGGGACATGTAAAGTGGATTGCCAGCCAGCTATTCATAAGTTCTGGATGTGTATTCCATAGGCAATAAAGTTATGACCTTGTATTTATTTTATGCTGTCATTTAAAGTCACATTGTCCATTACTCAGTATTATTTGTAAGGACTACCCACTCTTCTGCAGTATTAATTGCCCTGAAAAAAAAATGAATGTAGAAACACAGCATCAGGAAATGGCCAAGCAAGTAAACAAATAAATAAGGAATTAAATAGAATTGCTTTTCTTTCTTAAAAAAAAACACAACTGTATAGCTTTTTTTTTTAAAGGAAAATACTCTCAATCTTGTATATACCAACCTTTTTCTGTATATCTCTCTGTATCTTCCTACCTTTGTAAAACATGTCTATGGATGACATGTCTCAGTCATCCAGGTCATGGTTGTCCCAAAAGTACTTTTTCAAAAGGTAACTGGACTTTGTTTTTCCTTGAAGACATTTTACTTCTCATCCAAGAAGCTTCTTCAGTTCTGGAGAACTTCAGAATTCCAGAACTGAAGAAGCTTCTTGGATGAGAAGAGAAATGTCTTCAAGGAAAAACAAAGTCCAGTTGCCTTTTGAAAAAAAAACCTTTGGTACTTTGTAAAACATGTTTTTTCCCAACCCTTTCCATACAGCCTTATAGGTTCCTTTGGATCCCACATGGAAACCCACAATCTTTCTTATTAGCATTTTGTGCATTTTCAAACGTCTCCAACCATTTGTCCATTTGGAGTAAGCATTCTATCAAAGCACCCAAGACCATTTACTTCCTTAGATTTTTGCCATTCGTGTATGATTATTCTCTACTTTCTTGTCAAATTCAGCTATCTTGGTCTTTGATATCTTAATTTTCAGTTCCATATTCCTCACTGTGCCGTGAGTCTAACATTGCCTGCAAATCAGATTCTCGTCAAACACCACGGCATGACTTAAAAAAAAAGTAGACATACACGCATATCTCTAATCAATATAGCTCTATATCCTCACCAAGCCTTTAATTAATTTATCTATAAATATATTAATCAGCCACTCCGTATATTCTTGCCTTACTTGTTCCTGAATGTTGAACAGTTTGGTAAGCATTTCATTTTTTCTCACTCATGGTTTATTTTCTGCTCTTTTCACATTCAGCAATCAACTTCAACTGCACATTTGCACAAAATATCCCACAATTGCAGCCTATTCGCTTCATCACACACTTTTTAAAACCACAATGGATGTACAATGCTTCTTCTTCCTTACAGTCAGCGAGCTTTTGAAGAGCAAAAATATTTTTGGCAGGTCTAAAAGCTTATACGTCTCAAAATTTATTAATCATTTACTAATAATTTATTTCTCAAAGCCTTTTGATCAAAATTCTGATAAAATTCTTCCCTGGGACTTATTCAAACTAATTCTCTCTGAGTTCTGCATTCTTTATTACTCTTTTGTGTGTGTGTGTGTGTGTAGGTGACAAATAACAGCAAACTTCTGATTGTCGGGCACAGATACAACCTTTACACATACATCAAACAAACCTCACAGCCATTTCATAGCAAAACCTCTCCATATTTTAATATTTCTCCAGTTACATCAGTCACACTAATAGACTGCAGCCTGCGATTTTCAACATCCCCAAAGCATTTATAATGTTTCTTGAACACTGATGATCATAGCGATTCCACTCTATGATAGATCACTATTCCTCACACGAAACTCTGAAACTGCCCTTCCATCATTCCCTTGTTTTCTTCTTTTTACTCCCTGCAATGTGCCCGAGGCCTTCTTTGGTGTCTTTACCCATGGACCAGAGGGCTTCTTTCCATCAAAATGGCATTTTCTCTGCCCCTTTTAATCTTAACCATGATTGATAGAATCAAGTGAAGTTCTGGTATTGCTTTACAAAGCCTTACTAAGGCCACCCTTGGAATTTTGCATCTGGTTCTGGTCAACGCAATATAAAAAAAATGTCGAGACTTTGGGAAGAGTTCAGGGAAGAGCAACAAAAATGATTAGGGGACTGGAGGCTAAAACATACGATGAAAGGTTGCAGGAACTGGGCCTGGCTGGTCTAGTGAAGAGAAGGACTAGGGGAGACATGGTCACAGTGTTCCAGTATCTCAGGGGCTGCCCCAAAGAAGAGGGAGTCAAGCTATTCTCCAAAGCACCAGAAGGCAGGACAAGAAGCATCAGATGGAAACTAATCACGGAGAGAAGCAACCTGGAATTAAGGAGAAACTTCCTGACAGCCAGAACAATTAATCAGTGGAACGGCTTCTCTCCAGACGTTGTGGGTGCTCCATCACTGGAGGCTTTCAAGAAGAGACTGGACAGCCATTTGTCTGAAATGGGATAGGGTCTCCTGCTCGAGCAAGGGGTTGGACTAGAAGACCTCCAAGGTCCCTTCTAACCCTGCTATTCTATGTTCTATTCCTTTCTTTCTTTGACTATCTTCTTCACATCTATTTCTCTGTACACATTATACAATATTTTCTCTCAATGATGTTTCCTTTCTTGTAGCAATCATGCTTTTACATGCATTATTTTCCCACCCACAGACACTTTCACTTCATCATTTCACCCATCCACACTCTCACCCAATTCTTCTCATTCTGTTCCGATCAGCTTCTATGTCATCTTTTGTTATAGCCACTTCTATTCAGACTTTGGGAATAATAATCTCATTTTAATAACTTTTTTCAAACTGGCCTGCCATCGCCTCTTTGGAAATAGCCTTGTTTTCACTCATGTCTTTTACTTCTTTTTTGAAGATCTACTCCTGACAGTATAAAAAATGGTCACAGTCAGAACATCCTATCATCCTTGTAGCCTTCAGTCATTCTTTTAGTCCTTCATCATAAACAATCAACCAATTATGCTTTCAGATTTGTATCAACTACTCAATTAACTGCATTCATTCCCTTGTTGTGTGTTATGAGTAGACTCATGCTGAAACCACATATTTCAGTGTTCCTCAACCTTGGCAGTTTGAAGGTGTCTGGACTTCAACTCTAGGAGTTAAAGTTCACACATCTTCAAAATGCCAAGATTGAGAAACACTGACATATTTGAAAGAAGCAGATATTCATGCATAGTTATCATTTGGATTGATTCTTTGATAAGAAGTGGAATATTTTCAAAGAAAAAAAAATCCACACATGGATGGAAAAAAATGACAAAAAAAACACATAGACTTTAAACCAGAGATCTTTTTATTAGGGATTGTACCAGAAATATTTAATAGAGAATTGAGATATTTGATTGTAAATGTATTAACAGTGGCTAGAATTGTGTTTGCTAAAAACTGGAAAAATGAGAAGATACCAACGCAAGATGAAGTTATTAAGAAAATTATGGAATGTGCTGAAATGAGCAAATTGACATTTGAAATTAGAGAACAAGAAGATAAACATTACTATAAGATATGGGATTTCTTTTATCAATGGCTAGATAATAAAACATGGAAATGAAATAGGGATGAGACTAAAAAACACAAGAATGGTAGAAATATATAAAATATAATACAAAGTTGTATGCCTATTGTTGATCCGGATGAAGAAATGAAAGTTATAATATTTGAAAATAATTTTTATGAAAAGAGGGAAAAGCCATAGTTAAATAAATGATTAATAAGGATTATGTTATAAAGATACTTATTAGATTGGTAATATGAGAAATTAGACAATTAGTAAGTAATGAATATGGTGAGGAAGCACAAAAGACTTGTAACCAACTGACACACTGTTTGCAATTGTATGGATGATGGATTTATGTTTTATGTTTTGTTTTAAAATAAAAAAAAATTCAAAAAAAAAAAGAAGTGAAACATTTTCAAAGAAAAAAAAACCAAGAAAATCCATTTGTCTTTTGGAAAAAGCACCTTTGACATCTTCTATTGTTATTCATGCGTTTGTACCTTCCTACTGTTTGAATTCTTCTGGAGAGCTCTTCCATTGTCCTTATAGCTAATCACCCAGCTGTGATTGTCCAAGACTCCTGAGTGAAGTTCTTGTCTGAAACATAGATTTCAACACACACCTTCCCCATTGTCTATGGAGACTCTCAGCCATCCAGGCAACCGGACTTTCATCTTTTCCTTGAAAACATTTTGCTTCTCATCCAAGAAACTTCTTCGGCTCTGACTGAATGATGGAGGATGGCAGGATTTATATTCCTTGCATTCATCTGGTTCTTAGCATTCCCTCTGAGAGTTGCTGAGGCCACCTGGAGGTTTATCTGTGTCCTCGAGGTCATCTGAATAGTGCAAATGGGTGTGAAACCTTCTTGGAACTGCTGAAAGGAGTGTGTTGTAAGCCAGAAAGTAGTCCTTTGTTGAGAGAGGGCTGTTCAATCATCATGTAGATCAGTGTTTCTCAACCTTGGTAGCTTGAAGATGGGTGGACTTCAACTCCCAGAATCCCCCAGCCAGCTCTGCTGGCTGGGGGATTCTGGGAGTTGAAGTCCACCCATCTTCAACCTTCCAAGGTTGAGAAACACTGATGTAGATGGTTTCTTTGAACCCTCTTTCAAACCAGTGCCCAGAACGTGGACTTTCCAATTGATGTTTAAGTTGACATGAGCTCTCTTTAATTCTATTGAATATGTTTTTAAATGATGAAAATGACCCACTCAACCTCACAGGCAGTTTAAAACATTTACGTACTTAATTTTCTTCCTTAGTTTTGTTGACTTATAAAAAGAGGTAAGTGGCTCCTTTCATGGTGTCCCATTGATTCAGTCTGGCTTTTCTTCAGTGAAATACACCTTCTTTGCCTAAGGAAACGTTTTGTTTTCTTCTTTACCTGCCATTTTAAAAATCCTCCATTTATGACTGCAAGTCAAATAAAAACCCTTTCCTTAAAAATGAGGAAAGCACAAAGCCCTCCATTTCTGAAATCATTAGAATTGACTTTCCCACAATCAATGTGCTAAATGATGTAATTATCCAGTGGTCTTTCCCCCGTTTAAACCAGTTGGAAAGTTAAAGGTTTGTTTTCGATCAATTCTGACCACTTTGTGTGCAAATTACACAACTGCCTTTTCTTTCACTTATCTCAAAATCCAATTCAGTATGGGCATGTCCATTTAAAAAGCCTTTCTGATCATCAGTAACTCTCTGAAGAGTAACTTGCTTAAACTTACAACATGGGAAAGCTGCTATTTTTCTTACAAATGCAATTCTGTTGTGTGGTTGGGAATAACATCAATCGTCTGATCCTAACTCTAACCATCATCATCTTTTAATGGCCCCATAATCCCTTACGGCAGTGTTTCTCAACCTTGGTAGCTTGAAGATGGGTGGACTTCAACTCCCAGAATCCCCCCAGCCAGCAGCGAGTGTTTACTGGCCAGATGCCCTTCCTGTCACCAATGAGGAGCTATATTCAGCAGATATAATCTCAAAGTGCCCAGAGAAAGAAATATCAGCCTCTACCCAGGATTGAACTCACACCCTCCTGATTGTGAGGCGAGAGCTCCACCTCTAGGCCACCGCACCACTCATCCTAACTCTAACCATGATCTGACTAAAACAAACATTGTGGATTTGTTTTGCAACAACCTCTTCCTTCAGCATGGCCAAAGCCTCCTGTATCCCTTGCCTCCTACATCCTGGTCCATCATAATCCTAGTTGAATCATACTCATTTATTTAGGATTTTCTATGGAGATTCTCACTCATCCAGGTCATGGTTGTCCCAAGGGTGTTTTTTCAAGAAGCAACTGGACTTGCTTTGTTTTTTTCCTTGAAGATATTTCCCTTCTTATCCAAAAAGCTTCTTCATTTGTTTGTTTTTTAATTTGATTTCTATGCCGCCCTTCTCCGGAGACTCAGGGCGGCTGACAATGCGTTAAGCAATAGCCTTCATACTTTTGTATATTTTTACAAAGTCAGCTTATTGCCCCCACAAACTGGGTCCTCAATTTACCTACCTTAGAAAGGATGGAAGGCTGAGTCAACCTTGAGCCTGGTGAGATTTGAATTTGCAGTAATTGCAGACAGCTGGAGTTAAATTACAATGCATTAGTCTGCTGAGCTAATCCAGTTCATGAAAAATGGAAGGATTTATATTCCTTACAGTCATCTGGTCATTTGCACTCTTTCTAAGAGTCATTGAAGCCACTTGGGGGTTTATCTGTGCCTTCAGGGTCACCCAGGGGTGAAATCCAGCAGGTTCTGACAAGTTCTGGAGAACTGGTAGCGGAAATTTTGAGTAGTTTGGAGAACTGGCAAATGCCACCTCTGACTGGCCCCAGAGTGGGGTAGGAATGGAGATTTTGCAATATCCTTCCCCCAGGAGTGGGGAGGGAATGGAGATTTTGCAGTATCCTTCCCCATGCCCACCAAGCCACGCCCACCAAGCCACGCCCACAGAACCGGGAGTAAAAAAAAATGGATTTCACCACTGGGGTCACCTGAATAATACAAACAGGTGCGTCCAACCTTCTTGGAACTCTTGAAAGGACTGTGTTGCATACAGGAGATAAGGGGTGTCGTATCCTTCCCCCTCTGTTGTGGGTGGACTGCTCAGTTGGAACATAGACGGCCTCTTTGGCCCCTCTTTCAAACCAGGGGTCTTTTTCTGCCTAGAAGGTGGACCTTGCTGTCTTCCAAAAAGTGACCAATGCTGATGGACTGCTGAATCTTGACCTTCTGTAGCATTCCTCCTGCCTTCCTCTTCTTCCTTTAGTCACAGCAACAAATAACAATTCCCCAATTCTTCTGGGCTCAGTCCAGAAGGCTGCTTGGAAGGTGGGATTCCTGACTATTTTGTTATTTTGGCCTTGTCCCCTTAATGGCCATGGAGACACCCTTGAAGGAGACCACTAAATCGCACTGAGCCCAAGTGATTTCCTTTGCAGTCCCTGTTTTGGTTAGGCTGTACTGGATCCCTGTAAATTCAAGTTATTTCATATGATGTTCTATATTTTGGGCCTGTCTACTTGAAGGATGTGTGCGTTGTTTCCCAGGAGCAGTGAGCTAAACTATAGTTAACTAAAACTCAACTATAGATGCTGTGGAAGGTGGATACAAGGAGTTGTGCCTGGGGTAGAATTCCACTTATAGCTATCCTAACTCCATTTTCTCTTTAAACAAGGAAGTCACCTAATCTTAGGTGGCTTAGGACCTGGCTATCTACAAGACTGCATTCTGCCACCGATTGCCTCCCACCGACCGGTACGCTCCCACAGAGAGGGCCTCCTCAGGGTGCTGTCAGCCAAACAATGTAGACTGGCGACCGCCAGGGGGAGAGCCTTCTCCATGGGGGCCCCTGCCCTCTGGAATGAATTGCCCCCGGACATACGAAGGATCCCCGACCTCTGTGCCTTCCGTCGTGCAGTGAAGACCCTGTTATTCCAGCAAGCCGCTCTGATGGGATAAATGGTTTTAATTTGGTTTTAATGGGGTTTTAAAATTGGTTTTAAATGAGAGTTTTAAATTCGGCCTATGATTTAATTATTTTAATCTGCTTTTAAATTCTATTTTGTACACTGTTTATTATGGCTGTTCACCGCCCTGAGTCCTTCGGGAGAAGGGCAGTATATAAATAAAATAAAATAAAATAAAATAAATAAAAATAAATAAATAAATCTCAGTCAGAAGGTTAAGGTACTTCCTGTAGGTGCAGGAACCTTCTTGGATGAGAAGTGAAATGTCTTCAAGGAAAAATAAAGAAAATCCAGTTGCCTCTTGAAAAAGCACCTTTGGGACAATCATGACCTGGACGATGGAGAATCTCCAGAGACATTGGAGACAGCTGTTACTGCTGCTACTGGACATGGAAGAATTTGTTGAAATTTAAGCACTATCTTCTAACTAGAAATACAAGACTTTCTTAGTTACAGACCTGGAAAGGTCGTAAATATGAGGATTGGTTGCAAAACATTGTTTTTTTCCTCACTGTCCTAATTGCGAATGGTCACTAAATGAGGACCATCTGTAGGATAAATTGGTGGCTCATCAAACCAACAGCTAACGTGTGTAAGTGCTGTGGGCTCGGAAAAACCTGCAAAATTAGACCCCCGTCTAAGCTTCAAAGCCACCCATTGCTTCCAGCATTGTGTGTGTATGTGTGAATGAGTAGCACCCCCTTGTCAAACAAGGCTACAGAAGGAGTTGCATGCTTCCAGCAAGAAGCTATTTGCACCCTGTAATGGCAGCAAGGCCACAAGCAAGTTCTTCGGCTTAAAATGACAACCACAAGAAGCAAATATACCTGAAGAGCAGCTAACCCAGCAAGTCTACAACAGCTCTTATTTGCAAGATCCTAACTCTGGATGATCCGGAATCAAACCTGAACTCTTACCTCCAGTAACTGTTTTAAGGAAAACAAACATGAGTTTCCTTGGCATTGCACCTGCTCATAAAATATGATAGACCAGTGTTTCTCAACCTTGGCCGCTGGACGATGTGTGGACTTCAACTCCCAGAATACCCCAGCCAGCAGAGCTGGCTGGGGAATTCTGGGAGTTGAAGTCCACACATCGTCCAGCGGCCAAGGTTGAGAAACACTGTGAGTTCTTTGTGAACAGAGGGATGACTTTCCACTTCAAGGACAAGCAATGTATCATGTCGATCTATTCTTTGATTTCCCCAAATTTTCTCTGCCCACAAAAGGTTTGTTCTCCGGTCCTTTCAAATTGGTCTGGAGTTCTTCCGAGCCCCGTTTCTGCAGCCTCTTGGAAGGCAGCCCAGAGTTCCAGGTTGCCTTTTTCTTTCTAGTGTACAAAACATCTCCATCGCTTGGCGGCCTCCATAGCTGCCTCCCGTTTCCTCATCTGAACCATCTCCACGGGAGGAGGAACTTCTCTTCATGTCTCCCCCCTGAAGCAAGCAAAGCCCAGGAGGCTTCCGATTGCGAGACAGATAATTGTGCAATGAAAACCAGGAAATACGCGCATGTACACCTTTGGCCTACCTCATAATTAAGACAAGTGCGAGTCCTCCGGTAGCCCACCAGAATTTCCCTGATAGAATGTTGTATCTGTCAAGTTGAATAAAAAAGGTTGAAGAAATGCAGAATAAATTTGCAGCCCACCCACCCTTCCACCAGATATAACCCAGTTCTGTGGGCTCCAAGTTGCATTCCCCCCCCCCCACACACACAGCAAAAGAGACCTTCAAAGGTTTCACTATGATTAAATCTACATCTCTGGTGAACCTTATGGTAGAGAGTTCAATTTTCTACTTTGATTGTGGTTGTTGTCTAAAGTTTACAATTCTAGCAGCTGGATCTTGGTTACACGAAAGTATGAATCAGTTCTTAGCACATAGAAGGTAGAATCAGAGGGCTGGAAGAGACCTTGGAGGTCTTCTAGTCCAGACCCCCTGCTCAAAACGGGAGACATTATTCCATCTCGGTCAAACAGTTGTCCAATCTTTTCTTGAAAGCCTCCAGTGATGGAACATTCATATTCTGGGAGGCAAACTCTTCCATTGATTCATTGTTCTCTTTCATTTTGTCCTTGGTTCCACAGGCAGTGAAAAATGCCAGGATCCTGCTGGTATTTTTTGTTTCTTTGGAATGAAAGACTTGTGGTTGTGTTGGTGGCAACAACATGGTTATTCCATGTTCTATGTTGTCAGAAAGCGAAAGAGGCCAAGAAAATTCTTAGAACATACAACATAGAATAATTGGGTTGGAAGGGACTTTGAAGATCTTCTAGTTCCACCCCCTGCTCGAGCAGGAGACCCTACACCATTCCAGACAGATGGCTGTCCAGTGTCTTTTTGAAAGCCTCCGGAGATAGAGCAACCACAACTCCAGGAGACAAACTGTTCCACTGATAAATTGCTCTCATTGTCAGGAAACTTCTCCTTCGTTTTAGTAGCTTTCCAAGTATCTTGACACCTTTATGTATATAGATGGAAATAATCTATATCAATGAGAGATGGCTTTCTGTTTCTATGGGATGGAAGTGGTTGGTTGACTTTTCTTCTGGTACTTCTAGAGCCCTGAGACCTCCATGTTTGGCCAAAACTATTCTGTAGTAATCCCAACACGATCTAATAATGCCACCAGAGATGGGTGTGAGTGAGAAACACGGCCAGCCAAAGCCTTATTAAGTATGTTTCTTCCTCCATATGTGCTTAAACATGCAACAGACGTCCCTTTTGTCAGTTTCCTTCACCATCTTCGAAATAGAGATATTAATTTTATTTCGTTCCTTTAATGAGCTACATACTTTACGCTTTGGGGGTCACCAAAGTAAGTTTTTAAATCAATTATACAATTACATATGTAATAATAAGGGAGCAACGGATTAATTGTCTGTGGGGCAGGACTATAACCTTCTCATAATGCAGGTTTCATTAGGGCCAAGTCTATTATTACAGGAAATTGTGGAAATCAAGAGGGGTGGGGGGTTTTCAGGGAGAAATAACAAATGAGGGCTATTTCAAGATAAGAGAGACTGTTTGCTGCTGGGAAGGTGATAGCAAGGCCCCATACTGTATGTAAATAGATGGGGTCAACTTTCTCTGGTTTATGCAGACCGCATTGTACAAGAATTAATTTTCATCCTATTCTAGAGAGTGACAGGAAGAGGCTTTCTAATTATGCCCCGAGGCTGTGAATGACCAACCTCTGTAGCATTAAAAATGTGCGAGAACCTCTGTAATATAACCAAGCATTGAAAATGTGCACGTTAAGGGAGGCGAACTTTAGAAACGGGTTCATGGTTTTCATTCCTGAATTTGTGTTTTGAGGAGTGTCAGTGAGGCCTACAGTGGGAATTTTGGGTTGTTGTTTTTTTTCCCCCTCAACTAACAAAAGGTCTTTGTAATTGAAATTCCAGTCTTCCTTTGGTTCTGTGCTTTGTCCCGTTGTCAATGTCAATTGTCATTGTCAATGGGTTGTTGGAGAAGTTGTGGGAGCACTCACAACTTCGGAAGGCAAGTTGTTTCAATGGTTGATTGTTCCTGACAGTAAGAAAAATTAACCAGTGGAACAACTTGCCTCCAGAAGTTGTGGGTACTCCAACTGGAAGCTTTTAAGAAGAGATTGGATAGCCATTTATCTGGAATGTTATAGGGCTTCCTGCCTGAGCAGGGGGTTGGACTAGAAGACCTCCAAGGTCCCTTCCAACTCTGTTATTATTTAATTATGTAAGAAAATGCATATGGCTGCGCACTCCCTCTCAGTGATTCTCGATGGTTTATAAAAATAAAAACACAATATACACACATGTTCTCATTTTATCTCATTTCTGAATTTAGTGGCGTGGAATGGAATTATATTAAAATTATTTCATATTGCAGGGCCCTGAACATATTCTAAACAGGATGAAAACTTTCTGATTTCAAAATGGCCGAGCCTGCTTTCCTTTGGCACTTTCTTGCCATCCCTACCCTGTCACTCATCAGGACTTATCTGACAGGGCCCCAAGATGTTTTTGGTGGGCCACATGGGGAAAGACGGGGGCCGGGACAAAGAACCAGCCCCTTTCATGGGATCCTTTTATGGGTGAAGAGTCTCTGGAGACATCAACAAGAGCCTTGCAAAATCTGAAAAAACCAAAACTTTCTTTTCAATACGTTTTTAAAACAAATTATTTTGCTTGGCCCTTCCAGATGTGATCTGGTGGGGGGTCTCACCGCTCACTCCCTGGCATTCCAACCTATGTATGTACTGCCAGTCCTCAACTTACAACAGTTAGTTTAGTGACTGAAGTTACCACGGCAATGAAAAAAAGTGACATGACCATTTTTTGCACTTACGACCATTGCCACCTTCCCGTGGTCAGAAATTCAGACGCTTGGCAATGGACTCATATTTATGACCGTCGCAGTGTCCCGGGGTCACATCATCCCCTTTTGTGAACTTTTGACGAGCCGAGTCAATACAGGAAGTCAGATTCATTTAACGACCAGGTTACTAACAACTGCAATGATTCGCTTAACAGGTGTGATGAAAAAGGTCGTAAAATGAGGTGGCCCTCACCCAACAAATCTCTCGCTTAACAGCAGAGCTCAATGGGGGGTCGTAAGTTGAGGAACGCCTGCATTCCTGCTCCCTTGAAATGGGTTACCACATTTAAAACCGATTATGGGGAAAGGCAATTTCCCTCTTCGAGGGAAGCTTCACAGCTCCCTTTGAGAGCTGCGTTCCCCAGACCGGTGACAGGCCTATTCAGGGAGCCCTTTCTGAGATGTTGTTGAGATTTTCAAAGTAAAGAATTACAAGAAATGCAATTTAATCCAAAGTCATTACCTAAACACTGATATAGGATAGGGATTACCTCCAATGTAAATGAGATATGAGACAGGCAATGGATTACAGGCACTCTTCTTTAGGATGACTTCAGCAAATAGACTTAGATAAGGAAATCTTTGTAATTACATGAAGCTTCTCTGGTCAATTCTGACTTTTAAATACTGAAAAGATCCAGAGAAAAGAAAGTCAGAAAAAAAAGCCGACATGTGTTATTCAGGGCAAAATTAAGTATTTCCTTTTTAATTCCAGACAATCAATAGAAGAACATCGCACCGAATGAAAAGATGGGGCTGACTTCACGTCCCTTTGTGACTGGTATCATTTCATCATTTGGGTAATATCATTTCCAAATTAAATTTTATGGTCCATTACAGATGAGCTCAAACAGTTTTTCTAATGGAATCTTAAATGGAACTGACTTGCTTTGCGTGGGGTTTGTCTCTCGGTTAAGATGTTATTTAGCTCTAATTATCCGATAATGAACTCGGGAAATTTAATTTTTAATATTTATATGTCAGAAATCTGTTGTACTTTGGGTAAGGTTTTAAATTAAAAATTAACATGGGTAGAATGCTCAATGAATATTGTCTTCGTCTCTCCGCTGAGCGTCCAATCGGATGGCTCCCTGGTGTTGTTGTAAATAAATTATTCCAAAGAATGAAAACAAGTGAAAAACAAACAGCAGAGAAAGGGGGAATCTACCGCTCATAAGTCAAAACGTTTTCAGATTTCAGATAGAAATTCAAGTAGCGTATTTGGATTCTAGAACATTTCAGCTGAACACCCAGCAAATAAAAAGAAGCAACATTACTGTTACTGGTGGATTTGTGGGCATTTTTATATAATTGTTATTGTTTTCGTTCTTGTACTTTCAAATACTGGAAGACTAAATTATTTAGTTTTGCTTCTATTTTTTTTAAAAAAATATTTAAATTGTATCCAGTTTTATTAATATCTATTTTATTATTCTTATTCTTCTTATTCTTATTCTTATTCTTAATATTATTCTTATTATTTATATTTCTATGCCGCCCACTCTCCGAGGACTCTGGGCAGCTTACACCAAAGACAGTATACTAAATAGCATATTGCCCCCAACAATCTGGGTCCTCATTTTACCCACCTCGGAAGGATGGAAGGCTGAGTAAACCTTGAGCTGGTGAGATTTGATCCATTGATCTGCTGAACTAGCAGTCAGCTGAAGTAGCTGCAGTACTGCACCCTAACCACTGCACCACCTCGGCTCTACAAGTAGATTTTACAATCTACTGTCTCTCTATTATATTCCAGCAGGATGCTTTCTTAAGTAATTGGGTAAGAGTTGAATTGTATGTCTCTGGAGATTCTCAGTCCTCCAGGTCATGGTTGTCCCGAAGGTCCTTTTTCAAAAAGCAACTGGACTTTCTTTGTTTTTTCCTTGAAGACGTTTCTCTTCTCATCCAAGAAGCTTCTTCAATTCTGACGGTTGAATTGTATACTTTCTAGAATGAGGATCAAAGATTTGTGGTTTTGTCATTCCAGCAGCCACTTTGACCATCTGGGCTGCTCTCACATTCTATGCTGGCCAAAGAGGCATCAAAGTGAAAGATTTGGTCATGTCATTCTATCTGTTCCTCCTCAATAGATTTTCTGTTGGATGGAATGGATGCGTGGATGGATGGATAGGAGGGATGGATGGATGGATGGATGGATGGATGGATGGATGGATGATAAATGGATGGATGGCTGGACAGACAAACTGTAGACAAACAGACAGAAGATGGAAAGCCTTGTGGGAAATCACAGAAAGGTTTTAGTTGTTGGGTCTTCCTATGCAATTCAGAGAATTGAGGCAGGACAAGACAAGCTTAATCTAAAATTATTCCAATTACAGATCATAATCATAATCTAATCATAAGTTTATTTGTCAAGCATATATAAGATAACAGGTAAAAGTATAAACATAATTGGAATACATGAAAAGAATAAGTAAAAAGGAATATTAGGACAGGGACGGTAGGGACGCTGGTTTCCTCTCCACAATTATTGAGTTCTAACCTGATAAAGAATTCTGGAGAACCTGAAAGCTTGTTTGGGATTTAGTGAATATTAACTTGACCCAATAAAGTCATTGTCTCGATATCAATTTTAATTTTGTTTTTTCATACTTAACAACATTATCTTTATGTTAGTTTCACATATGCTCATTATTTTCTTATTTTACTCTTTTGTCACAGTGACTTTTGGTTACAGATTGCCATCTGTGACCAATATTAACTTTCCTAATAATCTACATGATTCACGTCTACAAGAAAACTGGGACATCAAGGAACAGACATGATCAACACAACAATGATGAGTGATGTTCAGCACATAAGTTGCCTCACAAAGGCTGAAGGCCAGCGATGGATGACTCCCACTGCATAGAAAGGCAAGACAGAGGCAAGTGACATGACTTCATCATCATGTCATCATGTAAATTGCATATGTGTGCAATTATGTCATCATGCATGCGATAGCAGCCTAGATTTGGCCAACGTATGGGACTAAAAGAAAGGCGAATGTGTGCCGTATTCTTTTTATGAAATACATAATTATGACATCACAGAGGAACTCATAAAATAGAAGTGCCCAAATGAGCTCTAGATCCATACAATATTGGTGTGTCTTCTAAGGGATAAGATGTTCTAATTTCTCTTCTCTTGGTACTTAAATTGGAAAGTCACTCTGAGAAAGTTCTGGTTAAGACAGAGGTGTTGTAGAAGATGCCCAGGCTGAGCCTGAGGGAGGAATCAAATATGTCATCAGTCTAGAATCCCTTTGTGCCCACAAGCGATCTAGGCTCAGCCCAGCTTGAATTCCATTGACTCTTATCTACTGCCAATTTGCTTTGATGGCTAGTCAGATTCTTGTAGAGAGCTTAAGCTTACAATAAACCTTTATATTCATTTGAACTGCCCGGATTTCCTGATTTCTCACACTTCGTAGGTTTCTCCTGAATATAATTCTGCAATTGCCACAGCTACAACCCTATCTTTAAAACAATATATATATTTTTTAATCCCCATGGAGAAAATCATTTAAAGCCCTGGTTTAAAGCCATGTTTTAGCCTGGTTTATTCTCCGATGGTACAATGGCACTTTTTCTAATTCAGTTTTTAATTGAATAGTAAATTAGTTTGATTAATAAACACCCCCAGCAACACTAACATCGGAATTAAAGCGATCCCGCTCCCATAAATATGAACGGCTCCTAAGCAGGGTCTCTGAAAGGTTGATTTGGCGTTTACCGTTTTCTATCCATGCTTGAAGTAATAATAATAACGGCAGTGATCAATGTCTGGGCTTCTAGTTTCCTTTGATAACGCACGTGATTATCCGGCTACATTTGATCTTAGCGGAAAGACCGAGAAATTAAAACAATTCCTTCCTTCTGTCACACAATGAAGTAAAGCAACAAAACAGGGTTCTTGAAAGGGCCACGGCTTTCCTTTGAATTATGCAGATTTGCACCAAGAGGAGGAGATATAATATCTATATTCCAATCTTATCTCCCAAAAGCATGAAAGGCAAAACTCAAATCACCAGTTCCGATGATTGCCTTTCCCACGTTAGCTCTCATCACAGCCCATCCCCCACCTCCATCCTTGTCCCGTGTAATTGAATTAATTTAATTAAATGTCGTTGTCATCCTCACCCCGTTTAATGGGAGGTACAGGTTGGGATTTTTTTTTTTTTTTGTAATGTTGCTACTCCATTATAGAGTTACTAAAATGCTTACATAAAATCTATCGGACCAGGCAGCTTTGGGATAATTCTGAGTAGTTTAACACAAAGAAAGCTGGACCCAAACCCTGGAGTAAAGGGGAAATAAGGATGCACATTTTCAAGGAAATAAAAGCATTTGGCCTTATGTACATAATCCTATTGCTACCTGGGCCATGGAGGGGGGGAAAAAATCATGTTTTAATGAGGTCAGGATAGGCCACACGGATCTCTGGAGGGGGCCTCTTTTCAAAGGCCACAGAAGAAATCCACTTCCTTGGTCCATCTGGATGACCTGGTGCAATCAAGGAGGCTAGGAGCAGGTCAACCCCTCAGCCTGAACAAGACGGACAGAAAGGACTGGAGACAGAGAGGCCTCCCGACAGGCAGTCCCTATGCAATGAAAGATGTTAATAGAAGAGAAGAGAAGAGAAGAGAAGAGAAGAGAAGAGAAGAGAAGAGAAGAGTAGAGTAGAGTAGAGTAGAATAGAATAGAATAGAATAGAATAGAATAGAATAGAATAGAATAGAGTAGAATAGAATAAAGTAGAATAGAATATAGAATAGAATAGCGAATAAAGAATAGAGTAGAACAGAACAGAACAGAACATAATATTCTTTATTGGCCAAGTGTGATTGGACACACAAGGAATTTGTCTATGGTGCAGAAGCTCTCAGGGTACCTACAAGCAGCAAAGTCATAAATCATAAGATACAAACAAGAAAGTAGCAGTCATAAGATACCAATAGGAGTAGGTAATAGGAGAGATGAGAAGGATAATGGTAATACAGTCCTGCTACATGGTGAGATATCCTACAGAGTGCTGTGGGAATTATGTGCTTAGCAGAGTGATGCCATGGGAGGGGGGAAAAAACCCCTGTCTTTGTGCCTAGTTGTTTTGCCGTGCAATGCCTTGTAGCAGAGTCCTGAGCGAAGAAGTTAAAAGAGTTTAGGATGGGAGGGGTCTATAGAGATTTTCCAAGCCCTCCTTCTGCCTCTTGCTACATACAGCACCCTCAATGGAAGGCAGGCTGGTTGCAATTGGTTTTTCTGTAGTCCTCACTATCCGTCTATCCCTGTCCTGTTAAGTTGCTGTACCAAACCAGGCAGTTATAGAAGTACAAATGGCAAACTCCATCATTCCTTTGTAGAACTGTATCAGTAGCTCCTTGGGCAGTTTGAGCTTTCTGAATTGACACAAGAAGAACATTCTTTGTTGTGCCTTTTTATTTATTTATTTTATTTATTTGTTTATTTAATTGTTTGTCAACAAGTGCAAGGAAACAAGTATCAGTATAGACATGGACATGGACACATGAAAAAAATGGCACAAATAAATGGATATAAATAAGCAAAACATAGCTATAAACACATAGAATGAGTACATATAAATGGGGACAGTAGGACAGGGATGGTGGGCACGCTGGTGCGCTTATGCACGCCCCCTTAGGGACCTCTTAAGAAACGTGTAAGGTCCACGGTAGACAGTTTAAGGTAAAAGGTATGGGGGTTAGAGAGACTACCAATAGGATCAGGTAGAGCATTCCAGACATTTACTACTCTATTGCTGAAGTCGTATTTTCTGCAATCAAGATTAGAGCGAATTACATTGAGTTTGTATCTATTGATAGCCCTTAGTGTTATTGCAGTTGAAGTTAAAGTACTCATTTACAGGTAGGACATTAAGGTAGATAATCTTGTGAACTAAGCTTAGGTTGGAACATAGACAGCGTAGTTCAAGGTTATCCAGGCCTAAAATTTCAAGCCTGGTGGTATAAGGAATTTTATTGTGAGCAGAGGAGTTGAGTACTCTTCTTGTAAAATATCTCTGGTCTCTCTCTAATGTATTAATGTCCGAAATACAGTGTGGGTTGCAGGCAGGTGAGCAATATTCAAGGATAGGTCTGGCAAAGGTTTTGTATGCCCTAGTTAGAAGTATAGCGTTACGAGAGAGAAAACTTTGTAAAATAAGGTTGATAACTCTTAATGCCTTTTTAGCAATGTTGTTACAGTGAGCTCTGGGGCTTAGATCTTTTGAAATGAGTCCTCCTAGGTCCTTGACAGAGTGTGGGTCATCTTTTAGATTGTTTCTGCCCAGCTTGTATTTCATCTTCTGATTTTTATTGCCAATGTGCAGGACTGAGCATTTGTTAGCAGAGATTTGGAGTTGTCAATTGTTTGACCATTCAGATACATAATCTAGGTCGTTTTGTAGGGTAGTAGAATTGTCTGTGGTGTTAAATAGCTTTACATCATCGGCAAAGAAGACGCAGCTGCTTGTAATATGATCACAAAGGTCGTTAATATAAAACAGAAAGAGTGTTGGTCCTAGAACGCTGCCTTGGGGAACACCACTGTTAACTAGTGCATGGTTTGATAGAACGTTTCCAATTTTAACTACTTGATGCCTGTTTGACTTGTGCAAAGATCCAGAAATGCCATAAGAACTTAGTTTTAACAGAAGTTTGTCATGTACCACTGAATCAAAGGCTTTGCATAAGTCTATGTAGATTGCATCTATTGCTTTACCCTGGTTGAGTTGAGAGGTCCAAATGTTTTTGCAGTGTATGAGTTGTAGATTACATGACAAATTTTTCCTGAAACCAAATTGCTTATCAGAGAGTTAGGTTATTTGACACTAAGTGGATTGGTTTATGATGGATTCCATGACTTTATAGGTGATGCAGCAAAAGGAGATTGGTCTATAATTCTCAACAAGGCTGGGGTCACCTTTTTTGAAGAAAGGTATGACTGTTGCTAATCACCATATGTCAGGCAAGAAGCTCATTCTAAAAGATACTTCATCGATGGTGCTTAGAGGTTCAGCTATGGCGGAGGAGAGCTTTTTTAGAAAGTAGGCACATATTCCATCAGGACCAATAGATAGAGATGGCTTTAGTTTGTGTAGTGGCCCTTTGACGGTACCTTCAGTAAAATCAATGTGGATCAGATCACTGCAATTGGTTGTGGTATGACTAGGAAATGAGGGGGAGATGCCATTGCTGTTGACAAAGACTGAACTGAAAGAAGTGTTGAAGAGATTAGCCTTAATGGCATCATCATTACAATATTCATCATTTTGCCTTTTTAGAGGTGGGATGGTTTTTGAGTCTTTAAGTTTAATGTTTACAAAATTATAGAAGGCACGATTGGATTTCGTGTGTAACAGCTCTTCCTCCTGTTCGCAGTGGTAATTGGTACATTCTGTTTTTATTTGGTGGCATAAGGTTTTATATTGGTTTTTGATGTTATCTACATAGCCAGTTTTATTTTTCCACCAAAGGGAATTTTTTTTGGATTGGAGTTTCCTTATTGATATGGGTAATTTGTTCTTTTTGGCTTTGGGTGTTACTAAAGGTACATATGGATTAATGACTCTTTGAACTTCAAGTAGAAAAGTGTTATAATAGTCATCTGTAGTGTTGCAGTCATTGAATAGGATTTGCCAATCTAGAGATGAGAGGTTGGCAGCTATGAGATCGTAGTTTGCTTTTTTGAAGTTGTATTTAGGAGTCCTATTATGAGATTCTTTGTATGGATGTAAATTTAGACAAGTTTTTAAATGATGGTTCTAATGTTAGGTCTCCATGTCAAGTCCTGGGAGATTATAGAACCCAGAAATGCGAAGAAACTCTATTATGTCTGTGGGTATGTGTTGCCAACTAGACGCCAACTGGAAACCAGTCCAAGGAGCTTCTTCAGTTCTGAACTGAACAAACAAACTGAGCAGAACTGAAGAAGCTTCTTGGAGGAAAAATTGCCTTTTAAAAAGCACTTTTGAGACGAACGTCTGAGCTTGTCCTGTCCAGAAGACAGTCGTATAATCTAACCATTGACTTAAGGTGCAGGATTTAGTCCGACAGAAGGCTTACAGATGACACCAGCACATATTTATGCAGTTTTTGATAAAATATGGAACCTGAAAGAGACAGGGCTTAAGGACAGCATCCAGAAACTTCTCTGAGATGAGTAAACCAGCTTCAAACCTATTTGCCTTGTCTTGGAGACCTGGCTTGGCTTCCTGAAAGACTACAGGGACTGGGCTCATAAAAGAAGCAGAGCTTGCATCAGCCTTTGTGTACGGCTCTTTTGTTCTCCTTGTTTTAGAAATGTCGACCTGAAACCCTTAGTAGGTACCCAAGGAAATGTTTATTAGCCTTTCTGAGTTTCTCATAATGCATTTGGAGAATGTATTCAGTTTGCTATTAGGGAAGAGGTACGATTTACAGTAACAAACCAACAAATTATCTTTCCATTTCTAATTGATTTAGAAACAATGGCTCTGCTGTGGCTTCACAGGAGGCAAGATCTTTAATTGTCACAAGGTCACTTTGTAAGTTTTAATTGCTGGGTGCTGCTCTGTCCTTTTGCAGCTTTCAAGGTGATAAATGGCTCCCTGGTTCAAAAGCTAGTCTATATAAACAAGCTTATCTCTGCCCATAGTCTTTCATGAAAAATGAGTTGTGAGTATCATTGTTAATCATGGTAATTGTTAATGCTAAGAGGGCCAGTATTATGAGTTTTCCTATTAGACTTCCAATTCATTATTTAAAATGAGCAATCTGGGAGCCATCTAGAGCATTCTAATTTTAATTATTCGGGGACTGCATTTCAGGGAATTCTTTTCTTCATGGAGAGGGACAAAACCTTGCTGAGATACATCCAAAGGTTGTGCTCCTCAGTAGGTAATATCCTGATTTTTATTTGGAATTAATCTGATGAATAGGGTCCTTGCAATGCACAGTTCTAAAGATTTGCATCCAATACCCCATCGATGCTAAATGTAAATGGGACTGTGCGCTAAAACAACTCCTTTCTTCCAGTAGCCTTCTTACTCCTTGTTACTACTATCTGGAGTTGTAGTACAAAGAATCACATTTTTTTAAATGGAGAAGTAACATTAGAAGGATATTGAAGGCAAATTTAAGCAGAAAACCAGGGCCACCTCCTTTTGTGCTGGAAAGCACGGTGGTGCAATCAGTCCATAACTGAAGAAGCTTCTTGGTTGAGAAGCAAAATGTTTTCAAGGACAAAAACCCAAGAAAAGTCCAGTTGCCTTTTGGAAAAGGTCCTTTGGGACAACCCTGACCTGGATGATTGAGAATCTCCAGAGACATATCAATCCATAAGGGAAAAAAGTTAAAGAGATGGAGGGTTTGGGAAGACAATTCAAAAGTTCAGTAAACCTGAGATGACACACAGAAGGTGAAGTCAGAAGGGCATTGGAGGATTCCGCATGAGAGAGAAGGAGTCACTTGTTGGTAAAGCTGAGAACTTTCCTTGTGACAACGTGGCCCTGAAATTCATCGTTTTCGGAGAAGACCATCCAAGGGCAGCGTGAAGAAAGAGGAGAGAGACACCTATATCTAAAGAAAGGCTTTAGCTGCTATTAGAACTCTTCTGGTCCAGGAAAGGTCCAGGATTCAGAACCTTCCCTGAAAGTTGTCTGAAGGCTGAATCATTGCAACTGGACTAATTTTGTTGTTATTTGAGAGACGTTTCATCTCCCATCCAGGCAGCTCTACCTGGATGATTAAAAACATTCATGGACATATTGCAGTGCACTCTGGGGAGGAAACCTCTGAGGTTGGTATGGCAGGAGTTGGCACTCTCCAACGACTCCTTGCTCTGACTGAGGAAGTTGCCTGGATGGGCGGCAAAACTTCTCTCAAATGAATAACAAAAAATTAGTCCCATTGCAATGATTCCAGTTGCAACTTCAGACAACCTTCAGACAATTCGGCCTGGATGATTGAGAATCTTCATCCAGATGATTCAGAACTTTATTATCTTCCCATTGAGGTACTAAGTCATTGCTTCCTGGTTTAGAGACTTCTGGTTTAGGAATATTCCCTTCATTTCCCATCTCTTCTCCTTGCTCAGGAACCTCTCCCAATCCACTGGTGCTTCAAATCCACTTCCATCGATGTGTCTTAAACACTCATATATCAAAAACCTCAAACCCATAACTTCCACAATCCCTCTGCTCCACAGGAGATGGTCAGGCTAAGCCCGAGGGAGGGGTCAAATGCATCATGAGTGTTGTGGCCCATATGTGGCCTGTGCAGCTAATAGCTGATTCAGACAGCGAGGAGGTTGATGTGGTGCTGCGCCAGCAACCTGTGCAGCTGGCACTCGAGTCAGACAATGAGGAGGCTGGAGAAGATGTGGTGCCAGAGGTGGGGATTCAGCCAGGGCTTTCAGAACCTCCAGAAGCTCCCATAAGTGAAGAGGACGAAGAGGAGGAGCCTCTTCTCGATGCACGGGCGCACAGAGCTGCCAAAAGGCAGGAGTGGCTCCTCAGGAGGAGGTCTCCTTGAGAGTAAGGCTTGGGGCTAATTGGCCACTCCTTTAGCCTATTTAAGGAGGAACGCCGACTGAGGCAATTTGCAGGGAACAACTTCGTTCACATTCCTTTGCGTCTTGATCTTGTTTCTCTTATCAGTTTCCTGCAAATTGCTTCTGGGCATTCTGCCATCCACAGTAAGATTATGGTTATTATTCTTTGGATTCTTGTCGGCTGTTAATGCAATTAATTAACAGCCGTTGTTGTAAAAGAATGGTTTATTTAGTAAACTAAGGTTTGAACGGACTTTGTGTGTGCTGCGTTCTTTGGGATCCGTAGCTGGGGTAGAACAATGAGTCACGAGTCCCTTCATGCCCACAAGAGATCTAAAAAGCCCAGCCCACCTTGAACTCCTTCTACTCTTACCTCCTGCTAATTTCCCTTGGCTAATTTGCCTTGAGCCATGGTGGCACAGTGGTTAGAGTGCAGTACCGAAGGCTACTTCTGCTGACTGCCGACTGCCTGCAGATTTGACTGGCAGTTCAAATCTTACCAGGCTCAAGGTTGACTCAGCCTTCCAGCCTTCTGAGGTAGGTAAAATGAGGAGCCAAATTGTTGGGGGCAAGAGGCTGACCCTGTAAACCACTTAGAGTGGGCTGCAAAGCACTGTGAAGCAGTATACAAGTTTAAGTGCTATTGCTATTGCTGTTAGTAGTTCAGATTATTGTAGAGTTTAAGCTTGCAACAAATCTTGATATCCATTCGAATTGTCTGGATTGCTTAGTTTCCCTGGTGCTTGATACCCCCTCTGGAAAAAAGAGTGGTGGTGGAGAGGACAAAAAAGAAGAGAGAAGAAAAAAAGAATCAGTGATGCCCTGAAGAAAAAGGAAGCCAAGACGAAACTGGGTGGGTACCTCGTTCTTGCAAGTCTTTGTAGCTAATAGTCTTAAAAAATGGCCAATATTTGTGCCCAAAAGTTATAGAGTGCTGTAATAAGTAATAGAAAGGAAGTGGTGTAATAATTCAATATTTTCATGCTGGTTGCATTACAATTATGATGTTAATTAATTATCTGTCTGGCAGTTACAACTATCCGGAGGCATAGCTGCGGTTGACTTGGTTGTGTTCGGCTAGCAGTGAGTAATTAACCTCTCTTCTTCTCTGGGATTCTCTACAAGATGATCATCATGTTGATGATATAATTATTATTAATTCAGTTTCTGTGTTTCGTTGACATTGTTAATTACTTGTCGGTAATCAGCTAATGTTTAATCTTCATTGTTGGATAGCTTCTTAAAAGCCTGCTTAAAATGGTTCAAAGAGGATTCTTGGAATAACATTACTGCCTTAAGTGTCTGTAAGATCAGTAGTCAGAATAAATTATTATCTAAATTATCTTCAGATCAGGATTTCTGGATCTAATTAGATTGCTTTTTCTGGGGTTCGCAAGCCATAGAAATCGCTGCCAATAAATCACGGGAACAAGCTCAGGTGCTTTTGGTGCCAGCTTTGAGAAGTGATTATACTTATAAACTTGTCAATATCACTTAAAGAACAAAAATTAATTTACTACTCTTTTTTGCTTGGGAAGATAAGTGATTCTTGGCCTGGATTCTTCTCTCCCTGACATTCTTTCCCAGGAATACAATCAACCGAAGTTGCAAATGGATACGGCCAAAGAGTACCACAAAACTTTCTTGAGCAAAAGACTTTTTTTCTTGGTTATAAATTGGGTTGCTTTCCAGAAAGTTTGTGAAGTTTCCCTCAGATTTTCTAAAATCAAGTGGATCTCAAATGGCTTCTGTGGTTTCAATGCTCACTGGCCCATCGCCTTCTGTTTAGGCCAAGAATAAGATGTGTCAATCTAATGGAGCCCTCTTCAGAAGCCACTTCACAAACAAAAAATTTGGGACATCATGATGGCTTCTCATCTATCAGCACCACAAAGAGGTCCCAACATTTCAACAGTCTCCTCTCCTACTTCTAAGAATCTTTGCTTCAGATGACTACATTGTTCTATTCCAACAATCTGGAACCTAATTTTAATCTATAGGTCCATCGCTAACAGCCCACAATGCTTCCCTCCAAATAGGTTTCTCTCCAACTTTTCATTCTCAGCTGTCAAGGTGACATTTCTGCCTCCCTTTTCGTTTCTCACTGTCACCACCTTCTAAAACAATACTTTAGGAAATGATAAAGAAGCCCATTTTCAAAATGTCATGCTCAAAAACAATCATAGAAAATGGCAGGTTACTTAAAGAGGGTTTTCTCTACACAAGAGGTGTTTAGAAACTTCAGAAGCTCCTCAAGTTAAGACGGAGGGCAGAAATCTGTTACTGTACCTTGAAGAATTTTCCTAATGGCCTTTTTCATTATTTGTTAAGATAATAAATATCATACGAGATAAATCTGGATCCAGGGAACATGTTTTCAAAGGAAATCCAAGCTAATAATTAGTATTTGTCTTCCAGGCAGCTTCTGATTCTTCCTCAGAAAATTTCTACTACGTAGTATAAAATGGAACCAGACCATAGCAGCCTCAGATGGGTGGGTAAATTTATTTATTTATTTATTTATTTATTTGTTTAAATTTCTATACCGCCCTTCTCCAATGTAGGACTCAGGGCGGTGAACAGCCAAAGTAAAAACAAGACATACATACAAAACATACAAAATCTAAAAACTGTTTAAAATAATTAAATAATTTTGGCCGTAATTAAAACATTCCAATTTAAAATCCATTTAAAATTTGACTCAAGCCAGCCCAGCTAGTTGAAATAAATGGGTTTTCAGGGCCCGACGAAAAATCCGGAGGTCTATTATTGTACGTAGCTCTGGGGGGAGGTTGTTCCAGAGGGTGGGCACCGCCACAGAGAAGGCTCTCCCCCTGGGGGTCGCCAGCCGACATTGTCTGGCGGACGGCACCCTGAGGAGGCCCACTCTGTGGGAGCGTACTGGCCGGTGGGAGGCTATTGGTGGCAGAAGGCGGTCTCGTAAGTACCCCGGCCCTAAGCCATGGAGCGCTTTAAAGGTGGTCACCAACACCTTGAAGCGCACCCGGAAGACCACCGGGAGCCAGTGCAGCTCGCGCAGGAGAGGTGTCACGTGGGAGCGTCTCGTCGCCCCCAAAATCCCCCGCGCGGCCGCGTTCTGGACCAGCTGGAGCCTCCGGGTGCACCCCAGGGGGAGCCCCATGTAGAGAGCGTTGCAGTAGTCCAGGCGGGAAGTGACGAGTGCCTGAGTGACTGTGCGTAGGGAGTCCCGATCTAGAAAGGGGCGCAACTGGCGTATCAGGCGGACCTGATAAAAAGCCCCCCTGGCCACAGCCGCCAAATGATCTTCTAACGACAGCCGTGCATCCAGGAGGACGCCCAACTTACGAGCCCTCTCTGTGGGGGCGAGTGATTCGCCCCCAATAGCCAGCGATGGCGTCAGCTGGCTATATCGGGACGCCAGAAGCCACAGCCACTCGGTCTTGGAGGGGTTGAGTTGGAGCCTCACCAATTAACCTCACCCACGTAACTGATCTGATTTTACAATCTTTTTTTGTGGCACTATATGACCGATCTTAAGTGAAGGACCAACTGTAAATTGCTCAATCCCATAATTAGGTTCTAGGAACACTAACCTTAAATGTTTGAAAATTTAATTTTCTAACTGTGTTTTGGAATCAACCTTAGAAAAGGCTTATCATGGTTTTCGTACTTTTGCAATTAATTGCAAACAATACTCTCTATTTATGCATAGTAGATAATACAACACATTATCTAGTGTGAGAGTCAGCTCTATAACGGATTGTGCTAAGGTTCAGGACCAAAGCTCTTGTTGCAAATGTTTTCTTGAACACAGCTTGACAATATTGCGCTGGGCAGGTTCTCAAACTGTAGGTCCACCACCTTGGGCTATTCATGACCACCTAGGAGAAGAGTTCACTTTATTTAAAAAAATGAAATGTAAGCAAAGTGGAAACACTTAAAATTTGCTGCCTCCAAGTGTCAGGGAATCCACAATCAATTTGTGCAATCAAAATTGTAAACAAAAATCCAGAGTGCGATTTTAGAGATGGATAAATCCATGGACCTCGTTATCTATCAAAGCCATCTGCCAATCACGGCACATGATTTAATTTTATTTTGAAAAGGATCGCACCAGTTCATCCATCATTATAGTCAGCCCCAAAGTCACCACGATTGAGAATCACCACTGTAGCAAATAAGAATTGTAAGGAGGCTGCGGGAATTTTGAAGAGTAATAAGTAAGACATATATTACAAAATGCTACAATATAAATCATATTTTTATAGCCCATGTAACATATCTGTCTTTGGGTTTTAATTCTAAAAACTATATTACTTTTCATCTCGGGTTTATAGCAAATTATTTTTACCGAGTACAACTGCAGCCGCTGTAAGAATGATGAGTGCACTCTTTAGCTGCCATCTTACTTTTAGAAACAATCAAGCAGGGTTTTTTAAAAGCCAATTTTGAATCCAGGCATGATGACATTTATGTGGCTGGACGATTCTTTAGCATCTGACACTATAATTTTAGGGGATTTAACTCAGAATGAAATACATTCACTGCTGCGTGGAAATCTATTCATTTTCAAAAATAGCTTTCTTTGTGGGCAGTAAACAGGCTCCCACTAAAACTTGTGCATGATTTTAATTACAGATAAGTTTCTCTTTTTAAAGGCCAAAGCATTCATGCTCAGGTTGCTAAGCTGAATTCAATACATCTATATGTTAAAGGTAGAAAAATAATGTGTAAACAGGGAAAGTATTGGACCCAATTGCTGTTAATTTGGTTTTGATCAATTCACATTGACTGCACTTTATATGCAAATGAGAAGGATGCTAGGCTAGGCCGCTTAAAAATAGCGCTGTTGGAAGGGGTTTTATTTGTTTTTATCGTTTCTGCAAAACAAAAAACAAAAACCTTAAACTAGCAACTAAAAAAGAAAACAAATCAACAGGTAACAAATAAACTTTGCAGCTGAGGACTCGTACAAATGTTAATTCGTGCACAACAGACTACAATTTACTACCTAATCTCGTACTTAACTAGACAATGTCCAATTTAGAAAAACAAAGGGACATTATATTTTCTTTTAAAAGACATCAGTAGAAATTATACCGTAAAGGTCTGTATCAAGATTTGGCTCAGTTCTCGATGTGGGGGTTTAGCAGGTTCTGAGACCGCTCCGAGGCCAGACACAAATATGAATTCAAATATACGGCTCTCTTGTTGCCAATAATTGAAAATCAACAAATGGCTTCCCCCTCCCCCTGCTGAATTGACCCCCACGGTCAATAGAAAACGCAATAGAACAAGGGTAGGTAATGAACATGGATTAAACAGAGTTAGGGGCTTCCAGGGTTCCCTCTGGATATTCAGGGCTGCATCTTCCCAGGTGCCACCTGGCCTTGGGAGGGAAATCCATCAAAATGTGGCACAGCAGCCCTGTGCAATATGTGGCACAACATCCCACCTCCAGAGAAGCCTTGCTAGAGAGTCCCACTGAATATCTCGTATCTACAGATTCCCTCACATCCTGGACATGAACTGTTTCAACTCCTCCCCTCTGGATGCCGCTATAGGGCATTGCATGCCAAAGCAACTAGACACAGAGACAGTTTTTCCCCCTCCTGCCATCACTCTGCTGAACACCTAATCCTCACAGCAGTGTCTTATGCCTAAGGATATTTACCCATGTAGTATGGCTATACTATTATTATCCTTCTCATCTTTGGCATCTTATGATTATATTACTTGTTGTTTGTATTACACTGACAGCTTCTGCAGTAGAGACAAATTCCTTGTATGGCCAATCACATTTGGCCAATATTGTATTCTATTCTATTCTGTTCTGTTCTGTTCCATTCCATTTCGTTCCGTTCCGTTCCATTCCGTTCCTTTCTATTTCTATTTCTATTTCTATTTCTATTTCTATTTCTATTTCTATTTCTATTTCTATTTCTATTTCTATTTTCTATTCTATTCTATTCTATTCTATTCTATTCTATTCTATTCTATTCTATTCTATTCTACTCTACTCTACTCTACTCTATTCAATTCTCTTCTCTATTCTACTCTCTTCTCTTCTCTTCTCTTCTCTTCTCTTCTCTTCTCTTCTCTTCTCTTCTCTTCTCTTCTATTCTATTCTATTCCATTCCATTCTAGTCTATTCTATTTTCCATTCCACTCCAAGTAGAAGCTAAAGATTCAGATCACTATATTGAACCCTTAACCCTAATAATGATTTTCTCTCTCCTGGAATTTTCCTTAGCTGGAAGACTTGGTGAGTTCTCTACCATTTAATTTCAGAGATGCTGGGCTATGCTGGGTTGGCACGAGCCACAATTTTCAGGACTTCAGATTGGGATAGCCCATGTTAATTTGGCACAGAACATCTTGGTTTATTCTAAATAATAAAATAAAAAAATACAATGGAAGGACCCCTGTTTCAAAGGCTGTTAATCACTGGTGAAATCTGAACCGGTTTACTACCAGTTCGCTGGCTGCGCATGCACACCGCACGCCGAACGTGTGCTGCACAAGTGCATGAACAGTGTGCACCATGCACTAAATGCGAGGTGCGTGCATGCCCGCGTGCACAGTGCACACCAAAAGGAGGCATGGGGTAAGTAGAACACTGTGCGCAGGGTGTGTGTGTGTGTAATGCCTTTAAAAGGTTAAAGAAAAGGCTCTAAAGATCACAGCTGAGCTGCGTGATTGTCAGAGCCTTTTTTTTTTTACTTTTAAAAGCAAAAAAGCAAAACACATTTGCTTTTTTGCCCATCCACCCACCCGCCTGGACGACAACCGGGCGGGTGGACGGAGCCTCGTGCCACAATTGCTACCAGTTCTCCGAATCACCCGCCACGATTGCTATTGGATCGGGAGATCTGGCCTGAACCGGGAGCATTTCACCCCTGCTGTTAATGCAGACCGATCCTGCATTAATGGATTGGGTTCAGTAAAGTTGGAACTGGCAGACGAGATCTCAGAACCACTGAACTATACCTTTCAAAGATCCTGCAGCACAGGAGAATCGCCAGAGGATTGGAAAAGAGCTGATGTAGTTCCCATCTTCAAAAAAAGGGGAAAAAAATAGATCCAGGAAACTACAGACCTATCAGCCTGACCTCAATACCAGGAAAGATTCTGAAAAAGATAATCAAGCAACGAATCACTGAACACCTAGAAGCAAACCAAGTAATAACCAAAAGTCAACATGGGTTTGTCAAAAACAGATCATGCCAGACTAATCTTATTGCATTCTTTGACAAAGTGACAAAATTAGTGGACCAGAGGAATACTGTTGATAAAATTTACTTGGACTTCAGTAAGGCATTTGATAAAGTAGACCATAACCTACTACTAGATAAAGTAGAAAAATGTGGGTTAGACAGCATCACCACCAGATGGATTCGTAACTGGTTGACTAACCGCATTCAATGTGTAGTCCTCATGGAACTGCATCTAAATGGAGGGAAGTATGCAGTGGAGTACCCCAGGGCTCTATTTTAGGCCCAGGACTCTTCAACATCTTCATCAATGACTTGGACAAGGGGATAGATGGGGAACTCATCAAATTTGCAGATGACACCAAGCTGGCAGGAATAGCCAACACTCCAGAAGATAGGCTCAAGATACAGAAGGATCTTGACAGACTTGAACACTGGGCGTTATCTAACAAAATGAAATCCAATGGTGAAAAAAGGAAGGTTCTACATTTAGGCAAGAAAAACAAAATGCACAGGTACAGTATATGAGGTACCTTGCTCAATAGTAGTAACTGTGAAAGGGATCTTGGAGTCCTAGTGGACAATTACTTCAATAGGAGCCAGCCGTGTGCAGCAGCTGCCAAAAAAGCCAACACAGTTCTAGGCTGCATAAACAGAGTGATAGAATCAAGATCATGTGATATGTTAATACCACTTTATAAGGCCTTGATAAGGCCACACTTGGAATCCTGCATTCAGTTTTGATTGCCACGATGTAAAAAAGATGTGGAGACTCTAGAAAGAGTGCAGAGAAGAGCAACCAAGATGATTAGGGGACTGGAGGCTAAAACATATGAAGAATGGTTGCAGGAACTGGGCATGGCTAGTCTTATGAAAAGAAGGACAAGGGGAGACATAATAGCAGTATTCCAGTATCTCAGGGGGTGCCACAAAGAAGAGGGAGTCAAGCTATTCTCCAAAGCACCAGAAGGCAAGAAAAAGAAGCAACAGGTGGAAACTAATCAAGGAGAGAAGCAATTTAGAACTAAGGAGAAATTTCCTGACAGTTAGAACAATTAATCAGTGGAACAATTTGCCTCCAGAGATTGTGAATGCTCCAACATTGGAAATTTTTAAGAAGATGTTGGATAACCACTTGTCTGAATTAGTGTTGGGTTCCCTGCCTAAGCAGGGGGTTGGACTAGAAGACCTCTAAGGTCCCTTCCAACTCTGTTATTCTATAAGAAGTTTCTTTCTTCAGGACCCTGGACAGGGCAAGCAATGAATGCAGCAGAGAAAAAGCCTTTGATACCATGGAGCTGAAGATGATCGTGGGTGCTCTTTGATGCGATAAAGCATAGAACATAGAATCTTAACACTGAAAGGGACCCTGGAGGTCTTCTAGTCCAACCCCCTGTCAAGTCAGGAGACCTAATTGCATCCCGGTCAAATAAATCTCTTCTTGAAAACCTGATGGAGCACCCACAACTTCTGAAGGAGCCCTTCCGCTGGTTAATTGTTCTTACTGTCAGAAAATTTCTCCTTAGTTCTAGATTGGATTTCTCTTTCATAACCTTCCACCCATTTACTTCTTGTCCATCCTTCAGGTGCTTCAGAGAATGGATTGTTCCCCTTTTCTCTGTGATAGCCCCTCAAGTACTGGAAGACGGCTATCATGTCACCCCTGGTCCTCCTCTCGGTTAGACTAGATGTACTTAGTTCCCACAATAGTTCATTCTACGATTTAGACTCCAGATTTCTGCTCTTCTGTTTGGTATGTTGCATATTCCAGATTACATCTCCAGATCTTTCAATATGTGCAACAAAAATGGTTGGAATGATTTTCAAGCACCTTATTGTGATATAATTCTCCTCTCTTTCATTTCATCTGGCTTTCTTTTCCTATAGATCCTAAAACCAACATAATGTGCGGCCACTGAAGTAACATTTCCAGGTTTCAGAAAGAGTGGGCAAGTATATCAAAATAGTTCAGAAACACTTATTTTATCCATGTTTTTATCGCTTTACAATTAGACCCCGAGCGCCGTTTATGTGTCGGATTTGCTAAAGGAAAGCTGTGTCTGTGCCGAAACTCATTTGATGGAGAATCTTTGCTTTGTTTTCCAATTAGACGTTTTGGGGTCTCTTATGCAGAAAGGAAAACTAGGCATTACTTAACGGTTATTCTTCCAGTTGTCATCACCGCAAAGTTACACACCTGCACCCCATGTCACTATTTTAAAATGACACGCTATCTAAATGGCTGCATTAACCATAGTTTTAATATGATTTGGTTCCCAAAACATTGGACGTAGACTTCACAGTAAATAGGGAATGTTGACTATTTTGGGTTCTTTTTTTTTTTTTTTTGTCCAAACATAATTTCACAAAGCGACAAACCATTTTTACAACAGCATGAGGTTAATATAGTGTAGATTGTTTCATGCAGGGCTAAGTTAATCTGGACGGGATGGGACTCGGCTTTTGGGACTAATGGAATGAGAGCAACATGGAGATTTCATGGCACACACTGGCAACATATTGTTTCATCACTTCTGGCTATGAATAAATTTGCTTTCAGGCATTTTGAGGGGTCTTTTCAGTGGGGCACAATCCAAAACATTGACTCAGAAGCAAGGCCAGGTGGCTGTGGGGAAACATAGTTCTATGGAAATCTTAGTTTTGGGGTGAATAAGAAGGTTTATATCCTCAACTAGGAATAGCATTCTGTGGTGGCAGCAATACAGATTTCAGGCAGAAGATAATCTGCAAGACTTCCACAACTATTCGTGGACTATCTGGAAGAAAGGAAGGGAAGAAAAAAGAAAGGGAGGGAGGGAAGGAAGGGAGGAAAGAGGGAGGGTGTCAGAGCTGCCATCCTGAGCTTCACCCTTGCTTTGGTATAGATGCCTGCCTGCCATAAACTGTGGGGGGGGAGGAAGCTGCTGCCAAAAGGGAAACTGAAACTACTCATTGTGCCTTCCTCGGCTCATCGCCCCAAGGCCAGAGATCTGGGAGGAGAGTGCAATGGCTTACCATCTAGCCTGCTGATGCAGGGAAGGTTACCAAAACAATTCCTTTGAATGAGACTAGACAATGAAGAGATGGGGGAGGGGCGGGGGGGAGGAATGAGAAAGGGAAAGTTAACTGGGGAATCTTTACCTGCAAACCTTTAGTTCTGCCCTTGTTTTATTGTAATCCACTTGCCTTTTAGTAAAAGTATACCTTTCACTACATATGGAGTTGAGGGTCTTTCTTTGATAAGGGACCAAGTTGGGGCAGGTCTTACAGAGGGGGGGAGGGAAGGTGGGAGGGAGGGAGGGAGGGAGGGAGGGAGGGAGGGAAGGAAGGAAGGAAGGAAGGAAGGAAGGAAGGAAGGAAGGAAGGAAGGAAGGAAGGAAGGCAGACAGGAATGAATGAATGAATGAATGAATGAATGAATGAATGAATGAATGCAGGAACTATTCTCTCTTATGTGATCTGAACACATCCATCCAAGACTCTTCACCTCATCTGGGGAGGAAACACAACAGTTGTTGTGAGAGGTGCAGATCTGATGTTGAATTTTACTCCCAAATGCAGAAATTTTATGAAGAGCTCTAGGTCCATCAAGCTTCTGTGGACCCCAAGCCTTTCTTTTATTCCTGACCCACCTTTCTCATACTGCCGAGCCCTGAAGGGATAGGAGAAATGTGGGTTTGATAACACACCTACGAGACGGTGTCCCTCTGTTCCATTGTTTTCCTTGTGTGCTTCTGACAGGCCTTGAAACAATTTGCATAGACTGTCAAGGAGAACCTTGATGCCAAGCAACTGGGCTGCCCCACCACCATTTGCTTTGAATGGAGCAGGAGAAATGGACACCCCGCTGAAAGTAACACAATGCGTCTCTCTGTCATACCACACTTTCATTGGGGATGTGCACTCAGCTGTGTATTTCTATCCACATTAATCCTCACCCGGTGGTGCATAATTAAATTTGACCAGAGTTCGACGGGCTGAAAAATCTCCACTCTTGGTGCTGGAGGCAAGGAAATTATCCAATGCAGAACAAGTCCTTCTTTTTGACAACAGGTTGGTTTGCCCTCCGTGATGTCCTGCTACAAAATCTGATGGTGTCATCTAGCCAGTGACAACTTCCCTTTCACAAGATCCTCTCTAATGAGCTGGGAACATGCGGTGAAGGAGAGAGGAGGCTTGAAGAACAGCCCTTGGACAAGGTTGTGAACAGCAGAAGAAAAGGTGAAGACTGCTTCTATAGGAAGAGGATCCAAGAAGCTTTCACCTCCATCAAGAGTCAACCTCACCTCACAAACGATGACACAATACCAGGTGACGTGTTTTTCTGTAATCATCATCATCATCATCACCTGGAAATTGTACCTGTTATTAGCTTTTCCTCTGCAAAATCGATTCACTGATCGTATGTCGTGTCAAATTGCTATTGTCCAGCTCTCAAACAGAAGCTCTCTTCCTTCTGGTCTCTGTCCTTAAAGGGCTCCTTTAAGGAGAGAAGAAATTAAACCCTCTGCTGCTGGGAAGAGATTGAAGCTTCTTCTAAACAGCTCATGATATGAATATAATATCAGTTGAAAGCAGAGTGTTGGTCATGCCAATCTCAGGATTGGAATTCACCAGTATGTTCTTCAATTCTATGAGTTTCTTTTCTGCTCCTCAACTTTTTCTTAGCTTTGGTGCAACCTTCTTTCCATTTCTCCCTGTTGCTGCCTCATTAGAATATCCTTTGCTGACTTGCCCAAAAAGGTTTGAACAAGGGCTTCTCCTCAATTCAACCAATGTCCAATTTTTGAGTAGCTCAAAAGCCGAGTAATGCACAAAATATTTACTCCCTAGAGGCATCTTCTTGTGCCATCTTTCAAGGGACATCCAGTCCAGTTTGAAGACAAGAATTTATAAAAGTGGAGAATGTGAGCCCTTAATTCAATCAAACATTTGCCCTTGAATAGGCACCAAATGAATGGACGTACAGAATTCTTCATTATGGTGAGATAGGTTGCAATTTTATTTCAACTGTTTTTCCTATTTTGATGCCTTCTTTAACATCCCAATTCCTTCGGGCATCATCCAACAGTCACCAAGGTTTCATTCTGCATCATTATTTTATGCAAATAATTTTGCGTAACCATGGCTTCCATTGATTGTCGTGGCTTTGTATGTTGGTTGAGATTGGGAACCCATCTTTGGTGGCTTAATGTATGGTGGAAATTCAATTGTGGCTTGCTTAATAGGCTGGTTAGAGGAATATGTGAACTCATAAATCACCCAGCGGCACACAAGTGAGATAGGTGGCTATATAAAATGAATGAGTTGGAAGGGACCTTGGAGGTCTTCTAGTCCAATGTCCTGCTCGAGAAGGAGATCCTATTCCATTTCAGACAAATGATTGTCTAGTCTCTTTTTGAAAACCTCCAATGATGGAGCACCCACAACTTCTGATGGTTGATTGCTCTTCTTAAGAAATTACTTAGTTCTAGATTGCTTGTCTCCTTGACTGGTTTCCATCCATTGATTCTTATCTTGCCTTCGGTTGCTTTCGAGAATAGTTTGTCCCCCTCACCTTTGTGGCAGCCCCTCAAATACTGTAATACTGCTATTACGTTACTTCTAGTTCTTCTTTTCATTAAACTAGATGTACCCAATTCCTATAACCAATCTTTGTATGTTTTAGCCTCCAGCCCCCTAATCTTTTGGAATTGATTTCATATGAACATGCTCAAAGGAATCTGGAAACCCAGTGAATGGAAATTCATACAAAACCATGCTTTGGCCAGTTCAAATTAGGATCATGATTTTCCTTTCATACGCTGCATCCTGTTGGCTTGGCTTGGACCTGATAGAGACATCTTCAGCAGGAACCCTCTTACAATCTTCATTGGTATGACTTATGGTCATTTGGCAATTAAAGAGGATTACATTAATCTGGCGGAGAAGAGCTAGATCTGTTTGAGAAAGCTGAAATCAGAGGGGGAAATGAAAGGTGAAATTTCTTTTCTCCTTTGAAGACAATGGTGGGAGATTCCAACATTGCAAAATATAGACTGGGTTAGAAGATTAGAAAATTAGCAGTCGCAGAATGGAGTAGTAAAATGGGTTCCAGCAGAATTATTTTTTCTTGTTTATTAATCTACAAATGGATTTTTAAAACAGAAAATATGTGAAATATATTCCATTTTATAGAGCTGTCTAAGTTAAAGGATGCTCTCTTTTCCAGGGTGTGCGGCATACGGTGCCATCCCCAGTGTTCAGAAAGTGTAGAGAAATGGTATTATCAGGGAACAGATGCGAACAAAAAGGGTGAAATTGAATGTATTAGTATTCAGCAGTCTGCTTTTGATTACCTCTGACTGGAAAAATACGTGGAAGCCGCCAGGGTCCCCTCAAGGATTATGATTTGGTAAATTCAAACACTCATGTGTTGAGATTCAGCCTCTCTTTATTGAAAGTGAATTGATATTTTGTAAACTTCATTTGTGGATAATGTGACCTGACAGGGACAAATGCGAGGGAGAATTGTTTTCAAACCTCTTCCAAATGAAACTTATTATTGGATAAGTACAGATTCCTTTGTTTTTTCCCTTCTCTTCCTTCCATCCATCCAGAGCATCTTCATGGCCTGAATATGTATTTTCTGAGGTAATTGAATTGAGTCAATCACGGGTGGGCCACAGAAATGCGCAATGGAATATATTCCTGAGGTGGGCAGACATCGGGGAGAGGAAGAGAAAGAAAGAGAGGGAGGGAGGGAGGGAGAGAGAGATTGAAAAGATTGCGCATCGGCTTCAAGGTTGTGGCGGGTTGCAACGCATTCACAACCCCGGACGAAAAAATGAAGAGAAGCTCCTATCTGATTATCTGGGCTTCGGCGAATAATCGCCCTCTGATATAATGCAGCCTTTCCAATTTTGCAGGCCGGCTCCAGGCCTCAGATGTGTTACATATTAATTTCCCTTTGCAGAAAATTTACCAAGCTTTAGCTCAAATTCAGTTAGCCGGATTGATGAAAGTAGCAAAAGGATACGACGTTTACTGATTCCCCCTTTTCACCTTTGATTAATTCAACCTGAGGATTATTCGGCGTTTGTCAGGACACCATTAAGGGAGATGCCGCCACGATGGAGGGTGACTTCAGGCCATCCGAGGGAACCCAGAGAACAGAGGTTGACCCTTTATCAGCCTGACAGAGACCCCGGATTAGTGTCAGGGTGCAGGGAGGCTGTTTGAACAGGTCGGCCAGGCCAGGCTAAGGGCACCAAAATGTAACAAAGCTGAGCTCTATAGTTGTCATACACACCGGAACATGCCAAGACCTACACGGGGTTATTAAACTGAACAACTCATGGACACAACCTCTAAATAAAAAGGAATATTCCTCAATATTAGGAATATTTAGGAATATTCCTAAAAAGGAATATTTACTTTTTCAAAAGCATTAAGAAAGCTTGTTTTATGAAGGAGGAAGAGGAGGAGGAGGAGGGGAGGGGAGAAGAGGGAGAAGGGAGAAGAGAGAAAGAGAAGGAGGTATCATTAATATCTTATTGCTGCTAATTAATTTGGAATTGAGAGAAGGAGGAGAAGGAGAAGGAAAGATAGATAGATAGATGATAGATAATAGATGATAGATGATAGATAGATAGATTCGGTGGAATAATATCTGTTTGAATTGGTGCATCTCTCATGCAATCTTCTTTCTTCCAACACTGGTAGTTCCTACTTTGCTTTATGTACTTTCTGCAATCTCGCGTCTTACCCTGAAGAGGTAATGAATGTTGAGGGACTATTATGGAGTCTTCCCTCGGTGTTTAGAGGGCTTCAGCTACAACGTTGGATATTTATTCTTTGCAAAACTGATCTCATCTCCTGCCACAAATGTGGAGCTCCAGTCCTCGATGGATCCCATAAAGCTTTCAAACATTTCAAGAGGAGCCAATGAAAAAAGTGAGTCGGCCGAAACGGATCTAAATGCTGCTTAGAATAGGAGAGAGAAGGGATTCAATTCCTAGCTGGGTTTGGGAGCCCCAGGGGGAAAAGGGTTGGCCTGGGTTTTGTCCTTTTGAGCAGCCCAGGGTTCAGGCTATGCCAGCGTATGCCAGTCTCTCTCCTGGCTGTATCAGCTGTCCTAGCTGGAGATCTCCTAGGAGAAGGAGGTTGGGGGTCTGTCCCACCATGAACCAGGCACCACCTGAGGTCAGTGGACAATGGAGGACCAAACCAGGGGCAACCAATGAGCAGCAGAATAAGCAGAGACAGTTTGGTGACAGCAGATATGAAGCTGGAATTCCCCAAGACTTTATCTACATTACAGGTCATTCTCATTTAATGACTGCCTTGTTTCCGAACTGTATCTTGTCTGGTGGCATAACAGAGTGGATACAATAATGAATCAACAAAGGAATCAAATAACTTATTGTGAATCCTAAGAAAGAGATCAAGGCTCAGAACTTGTGTTTCCTAACTTTGAAACTTATTATTATTCTTGTCTTAATTCCAAATGTAATAACCGAATAATAGAATAAACAGAGTTGGAAGGGACCTTGGAGGTCTTCTAGTCCAACCCCCTGCTCAGGCAGGAGACCCTATGCCATTCCGGACAAATGGCTGTCCAGTATTTTTTTTTAAAAAAAAAAAGCTCTTTTAAAAACTTTTTAAAAATTATGACTCTGTCGTACTTATCTTGTTCATATTTTAGTATTAATCTGCCTTGCGTCAACAATCTTCCGATCTACTTCTTCTCTCCTCTCCCCTCGCCTATCTCTAATCCTACAATTTTGGATTTCTGACTGTTTTTTCTTGATTCCTAACCCATTGCCATCTTTGCAAAGCTGATACTCAGGGGTCCTTGGTGCTCTCTGAGCTTGTTTTGTTGTTGTTTTTGCAGATGTTTTATTACCTAACTGGGTAACATCATCAGTCCTAGAAGAGAGCTGGGTTTGTGGAGAGGAGGAGGAGGAGGAGGACTGTGTGGTCCTTGATGCTCTCTGAGCTTGGTCGTTTTCCTGCAGACATTTCATTACCCAACTAGGTAACATTATCAGTGCTAGTCTTGGGCTGATACTTGCCCCTAAAAACTATCATAGCATGCAACAAAATGGATTTTGGAGGAAATGATTTAGTTTTCCTGAAAGGAAATTGGTATCTTGACAGCAGCATGGGTAAAATATTTGTATCTTTTTAAAATTTTGATATGGAAAAGTGCCATTTATTGAAACAACTGCAAAACAACATTATAGTGAGATCACAGTATTATTCTTTAGATAACTTGTAAATAAAATGAGGCATAGTTTTGATAACTCTTAGAAGAAAAATATCTTATTGCAATTAATGTGTAACATGTTTATTTGAGAATAAATTCCAGTGTCTCTAAACAGTTCCTTGACTATGTTTTCGTTTAAAAGCATTTTAGTATACCGGTATCTACTCTCCAGACACGGATTTAAGCCAATTTTGAGCAAATATTGAGGAACCTAGTTTCTGAAATGAGTTAGTTGATTTCAGGTATGCATGTGCTCCAGAATTTTCAATGATTTCTTTAGGAATCAGGTTAGAAACGCGAATCAAATTAGCTGAATGTGCAAAACAATATATTATGAGTCCAGTATGCTGGGTATATATTAATTTCATAATATAATGCTAGGAAGGGAATTCTCAAGAAAGATTGATACATAACCATTCTTATTTCATGCTCTTTTTAAAGTTTATAAATACATTAGATGAAGGCTTTCTGCAATTTACTTATGATAGAGTTTGAAGCATACAAAATAAATGACTTTTGATAAAATACCCCTGTTTCTTTTCAAATCATGTCAATCTTTTGCTTCAGTGACCAGTCACTTTGAGAATAAAAAACAACTCGTTTTCACATTCACATCTTTTGTACAATCAAGAGACTTTGCTATTTTTGTTTCTTGGTTTCTATGTCCGGGATAAGTATAATCAGGTCCAGATGAGTCAAATTTCATCTTAGTACATGAGTTGAGCTGAAGCTAAATCAACAACAAAAAAAAAGGATAAGAGAAGAGCAACAAAGAAGGTTAGAAAAATAACACAGGTTAGGGCTAAAGCTATGAATGGTTGCGGGAACTAGTTCAGGGATGAAATCCAGCAGGTTCTGACCAGTTCTGGAGAACCGGTAGTGGAAATTTTAAGTAGTTCAGAGAACCGGTAGTAAAAATTCTGACTGGCCCCGCCCCCATCTATTCTCCGCCTCCCAAGTCCCAGCTGAGCGGGAGGAAATGGGGATTTTGCAGTATCCTTTCCCTAGAGTGGGGTGGGAATGGAGATTTTTCGGTATCCTTTCCCTGCCACGCCTATCAAGCCACGCCCACCAAGCCACACCCACAGAACCAGTAGTAAAAAAATTTGAAACCCATCCCTGCTTCCAGCCCTATTATTCTATGTTCTATCAAAGACATCTTATTTTGCTTCAGAAATGGGGTAGAGAGATATAAAAAAATGAACTAGCGGGGTGGAAAAGGCTCAACAAATCCCAAACACAGAATATTCTGGATGCCTCTCAGTGAAGTGCTGAATTGTTATTATTTTTAATGCCATATGAAAGTACATCCCAAAAATACGATTAGCTCCTGTTCCAAACAGGAGTTAACATTGGGATTACTCTACTGAAGTAATATGAAACCCAACCAATTTGTAGAGGACAATAAATATTTCAAACATTGTCCATGACTTGGAGCAAAGTAACTTGAAATGGCACCACTCAGCCGTGGGTTCCTCACTGAAGATGCAGTAACCATGATTCTCTTGTTTACCTAACATTGCAAAAAAAGAGGGGGGGGGGTTGAAAAGATTGGCAGGCAATCAGTTGCGGTGGGCGGTCTGGTTTATGCCAGGTCCCTTGTCACATGTTATGCTGGCCCTATTTGTTGATGAAATTATAGAGAAAATAGGTATGTAACCATGCTGTCAGGAATGTTAAATCATATTCTCCAGGCCCAGGGCTGAGAGATGCGGAATGATATAAATGTTGTTGTGCAAATGGTAAGAGTTTCAAATTTCCACTGGGACACGCTGCGCGTATTTGCAGTAACTAAATCTATTTTGTCAGCTTCAAATGGAAGTCTTTTTTAATTTTTTATGTGTTTGAAAACTAATGACTTATGAAATTGTGAGATAATAAAAGATTGTAAAGTGTGCTTTAAGCTGGAACTTTATGTTCTACATTTCTGCTGGCCACTTATAATCTGATTTTTTTCCCCTTTCCTTCCCCCCCCCCTTTTTTTTCTGAACATGTTAACTGTGTTGGGAGATTTCCATGTGTTCCCGCCAACAGCTGAACAGTTTGTGAGCAGGCGTCCTTTTGTGCCAATTAACTGATTTGAGTAAGGCTATTTCCAGGAGCATTGAGAAGGTGCAGCTCGTCTTTATACTCATAAAACTGACCTCTGTTTGTTTCACACATCTCTGCTGGACTCATAAAAATTATCCTCAGCTCTCCATGTCTGCAGGGACACACAAATCTTGGATAGTGTTGCTGCTTAAACTTTGTGATTAAAAATACTTAGTTGCTTACTGACCACAGCACCAAATTCAACCAAAATATTCTTTTTGCAGGTTTTCCAAGTTACAATAACACTGAGAAATGTGTTTGGCTTTTGGGAACAATTCCATGGACTTATAACCAGTCCTCAACTGAAGACCCTCTCAGCATCTCCACAATCACATGGAAACTGAGGATGGCTAGTCTAACGAAGAGAAGGACTAGGGGTGACATGGTAGCAGTCTTTCAATATTTGAGGGGTCAAGCTGTTCTCCAAAGCACCTGAAGGCCGGACAAGAAGCAATGGATGGAAACTCATCAAGGAGAGAAGCAACCTAGAACTAAAGAGAAATTTCCTGGCAGTTAGAACAATCAACCAGTGGAAGAAATTGCTTTTAGAAATTGTGGGTGCTCCATCGCTGGAGGATTTTAAGAAGAGACTGGACAGCCATATTTTCCTTTGAAATAATATAAAATACTTGTAGCTTGGAGTCTGTAGAGATTCTCAGTCCTCCAGGTCATGGTTGTCCCAAAGCTCTGGCTGGATGGTGGGGAAGGGAAGGATTGATACTCCTTGCAGACAGCTGGTCATTTGCATCCTTTGAGAGAGTTGTTGAGGCCCCTTGGAGGTTTCTCTGTGTCCTTGTAGCTCAGGTTTTAGATTTTGACCATGGTTTGCTCTCCAAGCTTGTTTCAGTTTAGTTTCTGAACGTCTTGTTACCAGACTAGGTAACATCATCAGCAGGATTTTCTTGTCTTCTTCCTCTTTAGCTTATCAATGTCTTGTCTGTCAATGTGGTGAGTTGGTCGTGTGATTGATTGTTCGTTTGGCACTATATTTAAATTCTGGGCAGCTGCTTGGTTCTCTTGTTCCCTCATGCTGTTATCAAAATAGGCAAAAGGTTGGAGTGATTAATATTTGTTTTAAATTAGACTTTCATTGACATCTCATGGAATATTGGATATAATTACTTTCTTATTAGCCATTCACATATTTTATAGCAGGAAAGAAGCATGAGCGGGGGTGAGCCTGCCCAAATTGTCCACAGAGAGATTATTTTGCAAAGTTATTCTATGTATGAACTCATCTACTCATTTCTTAGCTGGGTCTCTTGCAAAGTTAATTCCACACTGGAATTGTAAGCAAGCATCTAAGCACACTTCATAATATATTTTACACAAACTACCCTTCCCCCATCCTGTCCTGGATATTTTTAGCCTATAATTTCTTTTCATAATTATATTCTCCATATTTTTCAACCTGTATTCTCTCTAAGACATTGAAGTCCATGGAATTATTCCCTAAAGCCAAATCTATACTTTTTATTGTTATGGGAATATTCTGCTCAAGCTAGATATTGCTTTTTTATTCCCCACTCAATAAATATCCATGACATTTGGTGCTGCAGAGGGTATTAGTATGTCAAACTATTAATTTATGGCCGGAATGGTACAATATCGATAGGGTTATTATCTATCAGAAATGCATAAATATGAAGTTTCTGGTGACATTTGCTCTGTGAGTTAAACTCCTTCCGAACAAAATTTTTCCACTCAGAAATGAAAAATAAAAAATCTAGAAACCCAGCACAGGAAAATGTGGGTTTATCTTTAGTTTCAAACTGATTTCAGATTGGTAAGGATTTACACAACCGTGAAACCTTATTTTACTTTGGGGTCCTTTATAGGTTCAATACCAGAATATCCATCACCCTATCCCCTTGTTTTCCACGAAAATGTAGTTATTATCTTCTGGATCTCCTTGCTCAGTCTTAACTTCCTGGTCTGCTCTCCGAGTTGAGCACGGCCCCTCCTTTTATCAGTTAATTTAGATATTGTCATGGGTTTGAGAACTTTAAAGGGGTTAATGAGGTATTTATTCCATTATTGTTATTGGAAATTACAGTGTCTAGAACACTTACACAAGAAGATTAAAGATAGATGCTGTGGGGCCACCTTCTATAGCCTGATAGGCCATTATTTTCTGGTCCATAACCCAAAATAGTACTTTTCATCAAAGACCTCATATTCTTGAGATGATTCAAAAATTCACAGACCAAGACCAAGACCAATGAGAAGAAGTTTCTAAAGTACTTTTCAAACCCCAAACAAGTTATAGTACACACAGTCCATCAAACCATGGGGAAATGGAAGCTACGTTGACAAAGGGCCATGGGAGAGAACATTGATGTATATCCTTTATTTGTTAGATTAATATGCCACCTTTCCCGCTAAATGCTCAAGGCGGGACTCTCTCTACAAAAACAACCTTGCAAAATAATTTGCTAAAAGGTTGCCCCAAAGTCACAAGCGAGAGTTGAAGACAGATTTGAAGCTGAATCGCTTTGACCTACTCAAACTCCACCGTGCTTGCTCCCGTACACAGAACGAAGGGAGAAGAAGATTCAGGGGGAATTTAAGGCTTCCGATGTTATTGATTTCCATTGGGATCTGCAACAACCAAGTCACAGACATATCTTGTTGAAATAACCAATCCATAAGTCCAGCTATTTTAGCCTCCTGGGATAAGAAGCAATGGAACAGTTTTTTTTTTTTTTTGCTTTAATTTATATGCCGCCCTTCTCCGGAGACTCAGGACGGCTTACAATGCGTTAAGCAATAGCCTTCATACTTTTGTATATTTATACAAAGTCAGCTTATTGCCCCCACAATCTGGGTCCTCATTTCACCTACCTTTGAAAGGATGGAAGTCAACCTTGAGCCTGGTGAGATTTGAACTTGCAGTAATTGCAAGCAGCAGAAGTTAATCTGTTAATAACAGTGCTTTAGTTTGTGGGAGCTTCATCACGGGAGGCTTTCAAGAAGAGATTGGATTGCCATTTGTCAGAAATGGTGTAAGGTCTCCTGCTTGGGTGGGGGGTTGGACTAGATGACCTACAAGGTACCTTCCAACTCTGTTAATCTGTTTAGTCTGTTTAACAACCTTCTCCCCAGATGGGGAAAAATGACTAATAAATCTAACAAACCATCATCATTTCATTTTCCAAGAAGGAGCTTCTTCATGACTGGAGAATGCTGTAGAAGTAATCATTTCAGCAAAGTATTTGGGAAAAGAAGACTATGCTATTCAAATTAGCAAACTTGTTAAGCGTAGGCTGGATGGCAAGACAATTAAATGGAGACACCCCTGGATTAAAAATCATAATACCAAACTGTTGGTCAGTAGTTCCCCAGAAGACTGGAATGGGGTATCAAATGGAGCACCACAAGATTCAGGACTAACCCCCTAGACCAGATCTCTCCAATTTTTTTTTTATTTTTTTATTTTTTTTATTTGATTTATATGCCGCCCTTCTCCGGAGACTCAGGGCGGCTTACAGTGCATTAAGCAATAGCCTTCATACTTTTGTATATTTTTATACAAAGTCAGCTTATTGCCCCCACAAACTGGGTCCTCATTTCACCTACCTTAGAAAGGATGGAAGGCTGAATCAACCTTGAGCCTTGGAGAGATTCGAACTTACTTTAATTGCAGACAGCTGGTGTTAAATTACAGTACTTTAGTCTGCAGAGCTATCCAGGCTCCTTTTGGCAACTTTAAGACTTGTGGACTTCAACTCCCAGAATTCCCCAGCCAACCACCTACTCTCGGACTTGAAGTCTACAAGTCTTAAAGTTTCCAAGTTTGGAGACCCCTGCCCTAGAAAACCAAATGAGAAATCAAATGCACCAGCATTGTGTGGGGAGACGTGAGTTGATTGCAATATAAGCCCCCAATATGATATTGCTGTGAACAAGTCAAGTTACTTTTTATTTTCTTGGCAACAGTATGGAAAAGTGATTTGCCACTGCAACCTTCTGAGTTTTTATTTTATTTTATTATATTTTTTGCCTTCCTGTCTAGCCTGCAATCCTAGCAGTCTCCCATCCCTGCTTAGCTTCTCGATATCAGCCAAGGTTGGCCAGGTGCTGCCATCTAGCTGGGTAGGTGGGAAAAGGGAAGAGGCAGCTTTAGGCGCAAAGAAGACTAGTTCCTCACTTGTGGGAAGTCTTATTTCCATCTTATTCTACAAGTGTTAGACTCCGTCTCAAATATCGGGTCCAGGTCACTGCACCTCATTTGAAAAAGTACGCAATTAAATAGCACTGATGGTAAAAACTATGCTGGGAACTTGAATGAAGTGGAAATGTTTAGTTTCCAGAAGAGTTCGGATATGTGAGCCTCCTTCTGGGTTGTAGTTATTGCTCCAGAATTCAAGAATAAAAAAAAAAAGGTTTAAATTTTTCAGGAAAGCAGAGTGCAGAAAATATGAGAGAGAGAGAGAGAAAAAAATAATTCTAATAGTAGGAACAGTTTGATAGTGGAATCATTGTAGGCTTCCGCTAGTCAAATGCAATCAAGACATAAAACATAGGATCTTAGGGCTGGAAGGGACTTTGGAGATCTTCTAGTCCAACCTCCTACCCTCCAGTGATGGGGCACCCACAACCTCTGGAGGCAAGCCACTCCATTGATTCATTGTTCTCGGCCAGGAAATGTCTCCTTAATTCTAGGTGGGATCTCTGTTTAAAAAGCTTCCATCCCTTACTTCTTGACCTGTCCTCAGATGTTTAGGAGAATAAGTCACCCCACTTTTATCTGTGACCACCCTCAAGTACTGGAAGACAGTTATCATGTCCCCCCCAACCCCCAAGTCCTTCTCTTCAATAGGCTAGACTCAGCTGCTCCCTCAACGGTTCATCAGAGAGTTTAGCCTCCGAACTTTTCATCCTCTTTGCTGCTCTTCTCTGCACTCTTTCTATGACTCTATGATCCATACAATCATGCCACCATGTATTATCTGAACACACCAATATTATCCGGAGTTTGAACTAGGTCTTTCTGCCTACTTCTTTGACCAACACCTTTCCCCACTGATGTGCTAGAGCAGCCAATCAGATGAAATGTTGAAGCTCAAGCAGGAGACCCTAGACCGGTGATGGCTAACCTTTTTGCCATCACGTGCCAAAAGAGGGGGGGAATGTGGGGGGGTTCACACGTGTGTATGCCCACACCCATAAGTCTATGTGCCCTGCCCTCCCCCATGCATGCACGCACGACTCCCCTGCGCTCCCCCTGCTTTTGGCATGGTGGGCCTGGTAGGCCCGTTTTTCGCTCTCCTCAGGCTCAAGAGCCTTTCTAGGAACCTGGGGAGGGCAAAAATGGCGTCCCCCCCGGAGGTCCTCCAGAGGCCAGAAACAGCCCATTTGCTGACTTCCAGTGGGCCCAAAAATCAGCTGGTGGAGCTGAGCTCGCGTGCCCACCAATATGGCTCTGTGTGCCACCTGTGGCACGCATGCCATAGGTTCGCCATCACGGCCCTAGACCATTCCGGACAAATGGCTGTCCAGTCTTTTCTTGAAAAGCTCCAGTGATGGAGCCCCCACAGCTTCTGAAGGCAACTTCTGTTCCACTGATCAATTGTTCTCACTGTCAGGAAGTTTCTCCTTAATTCTAGGTTGCTTCTCTCCTTGGTTAGTTTCCATCTGTTACTTCTTGTCTTCAGATGTTTTGGAGAACAAGTCAACCCCGTCTTCTCTGCGATAATACCTTAAGTACAGGAAGATTGGAATAGCCATCTTTCCATGCCTTGCACCCAAGTAGCCCCAAGAATGGGCCATTCGGGTAGAACGTCATTCAGTCTGGTGGAATATTCTCTGTGTCAAGTTTCGAGGTCGCCTCAAATAAATTGCATTTCAAACAAAGTCTTTGAAGAAAAACTCCCATTTATTAAGCACGACATTCTAACCCGACTCCAAATGAAGCCAACACTGACGTCCAGCCCCCAAACCCTCCCTTTCCGTTCCCCACTCCCCTGCACTCATTGGCCATCTTCCAAATCATTCTACCCCTAATCTACTCCAGCTCAAAGGAATTTCCCCCCTCCCATCCCATCTCCCAGGGGATATTATCTCCAGGGAAAATAAGTAGGTGAAAAGTCAAACGTCCCTTTCCAGACGCCTTCGCTTCTCCTTCTTATGTCAGCACTAGAGTAAATGCAGGTTGAAGTGCTGACACTCTGTTTCTGAAAGGAACACAGCTTTGCTGCAGTATCCATATTAATCTTTTTTTTTTAAGACAAACTACAAAGTCTCCTCATTAATATTTCATGCCCATTTTACTGGACACTACTGAGGAATGCAAAACTTCCAGGAAAGAGATGGAGAAGGACTTCTTACCGTGGTCCAGAAAGGAGGCGTGAGAAATATGCAGTTCACACACGAGATGGAAAGGGATAAGGCCCAGAGAATTTTTTTTTTAAGGCGGATTTCTCCTTATCCAGGGTGACACAATACATAGTTAAACAGAAATGCACATTAGTAGGCTGGTTCCCAAGGCGCGCAGTTTCTCTGTGGCAGATAAGGCCGCTTAGATTAGCTTTAGTTGCTGCTGGCGAGAGGAAACGGCTATCATATTTGTATCGTCCTGTACCTGGGAATCCCAGCCAGGCTGCAGAAGCATCGTGATGGGTTTGCAGTGATGGATGAGCAACGTTTTAGTTGCTTTCTCTTCCGTTCAGCGCAAACCAAAGACTGTTTCACATCACAAAAAAACCCCTTGTGATCCCTCCTCCTCCTCCTCCGGGCCTTGGAAAGGATCCCTCTCAGCACTGAGTTGGAGGCTCTAATCCTTTTCTTGAAATGTGGCAGATAAGAATCCCACAGACAATTTAAAGGCGAGGGAACGAGCTCCCTTTTGGGTTAACCGGCAATCGCAAAGAATGGCTATTTTTAAAATCGCAGCCAGTTGTAACATTGGGGGCTGTTTCTATCAATGAAACCCACCACAAGGGACAAGAGAGAGTGCGGAAATGAGGCAACCACTGCTGGAATCTGTTGCTCTAAATTGTATGGATTTACCTGCTTCATCTGGATTTGAAAATATAATTGTGGCAGAACTTTCTCTCAGCCGATGGATGGGGGTTTTTCCCCCCTCCAACCCTTGGGTGGGATATATTTTGGAGTTACACCAAGCCCATCCAAAGAGATAAGTTAATTACTGCAGCAGCAAAACAGCCCAATGGCTTCCCTGATGTTTCTCCTTGCCCAAAAGTATTGTTAAATAGTGCCATTTCTTGACAAGGAGTAGAGTTGCAAGAGAAAAGTGGAAGAGTCAAAGCAGAAGAAGAGAAGGGGAAGAGCTGTAGGGTCAAGAGTAGCATATGAGGAAGGGAGGGAAGACAGGAGGGAGGGAGGGGAGGGAAGGGAAGGGAAGGGAAGGGAAGAAAAGAAGGGAGGGAGGGAAGAAAAGAAGGGAGGGAGGGGAGGGAGGGAAGGGAGGGAAGAAAAGAAGGGAGGGAGGGAGGAAGAAAGGGAAGAAGGAAGGGAAGAAAAGAAGAGAGGGAGGGAGGCAGGAAGGAAGGGAGGAAAAAAGGGGAAGGGAGGGAGGAAGGGAAGGAAGGAAGAAAAGAAAGAAAAGAAAGAAAGAAGGAAGAAAAGAAAGAAAAGAAAGAAAGAAAGAAAGAAAGAAGGAAGGAAGGAAGGAAGAAAGAAAGAAGAAAGAAAGAAAGAAAGAAAGAAAGAAAGAAAGAAAGAAAGAAAGAAAGAAAGAAAGAAAGAAAGAGGAGGGAGGCTGGGTGGGAGTGAACACTTTACAATGGCTGTCACTGTGAAAGTTTATTCTATTACTGTCAAAAGTAAGCAGACTGATACCAGATTAAGCCATTACCAAAACAAGAAACAGATAGAAGCGTTATTTCCTGCCCAAAAGAGAGAAGATGGCAAAAAAACATGCAAGAAATGTAAACGGTGTTTGCCATAGAAATAGAGCCTCCTTTTAACACCCAGCACTCCCAGGAATTCTTTCATAATGGCTTTACTCTTTTTTCTTTTATAAAACTGAGCTTTGGATTTTCAAAAGTGGCACAAATGTTTTCTGGCTGTAAACTAAAGGGTAGGTATCCTATAATTGATTTTTCCTTTCAAGGTGATGAGGTCAGCCAGTCCTAATTTCCCCCCCCAGTTATTACCTTATAGTTAAAGGAAGACGATTTTGCTTATATTCCTTTGCATTGAGAACAAAACTCCACTTCTGGATATATTTGAATTATATACAAGCCCATGTTGGGCAGGTATATAAAGCTGAAGTCAATGTGCAAAGAAGGGGAATAAGTTTTTTATTTTTTAAAAGTGATGTGAATTCTGCATTTGCTGACAAGTATAAGCAGGCGGATAAAAATTTTAGCATATCAGAATGTGTGAATTGTCCAGCCAGAGCTAAAAAGCCTTACTTAATTAATCGGAGCAATTAATCAAGTAAGGATTTAATCTCAAATGCAAATCCTCCTTTTCCCCACAATTAATCAGGTGGCTGACAACTAACAAGACTCGGGCTACAGATTGCTACTTTTTTTCCTATAATGAAGGTATAAAGATAGCTTTTTTTCCTTCCCATTGTCTTTAGTTTTCATTTTCTGATCTAAACTGCCATAGAAGCTGCTCTTGTCTCTGGCTCTCATTCAGGCTCAGCTTTCCCCAGAATCTGCATTTAACACAGGCTTTTCCTGACCTTTCCAACTTTAGCCATTTTGAGGATATTTTGAGTCGCTTCTACAAGACTGGCTGTAAACGAGTATTTATTTTCTAAATTTTGTTTTCACCCAATCAGATCTTTGAAAACTCAAACACCGTTTATATATTAAAGATTTTTTTTTAAAAAAAAATGTAATTGGTACTTGGTACTACAGTGGTTTAAGAGCCTTGGTACTACAGTGGTTTAAAGCACCCTGTTATTAACACAGCTGCCTGCAATTTACTGCTGGTTCGAATCTCTCCAAGGCTCAAGGTTGACTCAGCCTTCCATCCTTTCTAAGGTAGGTGAAATGAGGACCCAGATTGTGGGGGCAATAAGCTGACTTTGTATAAATATACAAAAGTATGAAGGCTATTGCTTAACGCACTGTAAGCCACCCTGAGTCTCCGGAGAAGGGCGGCATATAAATAAAATTTAAAAAAATTAAAAAAAATTGGATACAAGTGTCTCAAGGTTGAGTATCAAATGTTATATGGATGATGAATGAATGTTTTAAAAATGTGTTTATTAATATCATATATTTTATCCCACCTTTCCTTGTAAAGCAATTCCAGGAAACTCACCACCTGCAAAATAATAAACGTGTAAAGGTGCATTTTGGCTCTGATCTATAACCCCAACATGGATTGAAAGATCTCAGAAACGTTTTTTTAAACCACTAGTATCTTCATTTAGTTCACCTTGTATGGATTGTTCTCTGTTTCAGGTTTTGTCGTCTGTTGTATCACCAAAAATGTCCCACCTGCATATTTCATGTCATGCGTGGGACAATCTAGACCAGAAGTCCCCAAACTTGGCAGCTTTAAGACTTGTGGACTTTAATTCCCAGAATTCTCCAGCAGCTGGCTGGAGAATTCTGGGAGTTGAAGTCCACAAGTCTTGAAGCTGCCAAGTTTGGGGACCTCTGATCTAGACAGAGTCATTTTTGATGTGACCAAGTTGAATGATTTATTCAAGACTGGAATGATATATTGATTTCATTCGTATAGCCACCCACCCACTGGGAATAGGTAAGGAGTAACCAACTGTGGCCCAGAAGAGACCTTGACACTAACAAATATGGCTGCCTGTGAAGGTGCCATATCTGAGCAACAACCTCAGAGAAGGCAAGTGAAGGAAACGGGGTGGAAAATTCCAAACAAGTCAGAGAGTTTAGGAAAGCCCAGGAGTTTTCCTGGCACTCAACCGCTACAAGAAGACATCCTAATATCTATGGACACTCTCAATCATCAGTCAATCAATCAATCAATCAATCAATCATCCAGGTTGTGAAAAAGGTGCTTGTTCAAGAGGTGACTGGACTTCCTTTCTTTTTCCTAGAAGACGTTTCGCTTCTCATCCAAGAAGCTTCCTCAGTTTCAAAGGAGCTTCATCTGTCAGAACTGAAGAAGCTTCTTGGATGAGAAGCGAAAGGTCTTCTAGGAAAAACCAAGGAAGTCCAGCTGCCTCTTGAAAAAACCCCAGCTGGGAGAGGCCTCCTAATGTCAAGGCCATCCAGACATCTTGGTCCAGCCTTTTTGCATTCAGTAAGTAACGTTTCCCTCCCGTTGGCTCGGTGATCACATTTCCACCTCGTTGTTTTTTCTTTTCTTCTCTTCGCCACCATAGGTCCCCCATAAAAGTCTGTCGGTTCTACTTACAAGCAGTCTCGGTTTCCTGCATCCTGTTAACACGGGCTCTTCGTGCAGCTGGTGAGTTTTGAAAATCATTTTGGGGTGCTTCAGTGGAGTGAAGAAATAATTAATTGAAGGCTCCCCCAGCACGTGCTAAGTAGCTTGGATGAGGCTCAAAAGCTGAGCAATTGCTTTGTTTTTCCCCCTTTCCTTATCACCATTAGCCATTTTCGGTGGATAGAGATACAAAATAAGTAGCCCTTACACTGAGCCATTAAACTGTCATTTAGGCAACTGTGCATGAAGAGGCATCAGATAACGGTCAGTGCTGGAGCAGAACACGGCCTGTGAATCATGGCTGTCTCTCTGGGGCTTAAATCACATTCACTAGTGGAGCAGTCAAGGGTTTCATTAAAGGGAGAGGCACTCGGCTAGAGAAATATCTCCCCAAAATGAGAGTAAATAAAAGCCCCACACTTCCCTCTATCTCTCTTCATGTTTTATTTACCACAGTGGGGGGTTTAACAAGGGAGCAAATGTAAAAAGCAATAGGGAAGCGGTGCAGGTGGGCAATGGGCGATGGGGATGGGGAGGCCCCGAGGCTTCAGCACGATGGACCTTTGGCTTGGGGAAGGGACCTTCGGACGGGCTGCTATTCGCCCAGGGAGGCAGCAGAGGGAAAGGACGAGGACGGGCTGCAAGGGGGAGGAACTGCCTTTAAGGCATCTTGTAGTCCGTCTGTAAAGGAAGGAAGGAAGGAAGGAAGGAAGGAAGGAAGGAAGGAAGGAAGGAAGGAAGGAAGGAAGGAAGGAAAGGAAAGGAGGGAGGGAGGGAGGAAGGAAGGAAGGAAAGGAGGAAGGGAGGGAGGGAGGGAGGGAAGGAGGGAAGGAGGGAGGGAGGAAGGAAGGAAGGGAGGGAGGGAGGGAGGGAGGGAAGGAGGGAAGAGAGGGAGGGAGGAGGGAAAGAAAGGAAGAAAGAAGAAAGGAAGGAAGGAGGGAAAGAGGGAAAGAAAGAAAGAATGAAGGAGGGAGAGAGGGAGGGAAGGAAGGAGGGAGGGAGGAGGGAAAGAAAGAAAGAAAGAAAGAAAGAAAGAAAGAAAGAAAGAAAGAAAGAAAGAGGGAGGGAGGGAGGGAGAGAGAGAGGAGGGAGGGAGGGAAGGAAGGAGGGAAGAGAGGGGGGAGGAGGGAAAGAAGGAAAGAAAGAAAGAAAGAAAGAAAGAAAGAAAGAAAGAAAGAAAGAAAGAAAGAAAGAAGGAAGGAGGGAAGGAAGGAAGGAAGGAAGGAGGGAGGGAGGAGGGAAAGAAGGAAGGAAGGAAGGAAGGAAGGAAGGAAGGCTTTATATTGTCCTGATTTATATGCAATATACCTACTGTACATAGGAAACATGATGTTACTTGCTGCAGTTACTACTTAGGCTGGCAAAATTGCACAACCCCGGAGGACCCAGGCAGTGTCCAGCAGCATAAATTGAAGTGACTCTGTCTACTGAAAAGCCCATCCAGGAAATGGTCTGGTCAAGAAATGAGCTGGGCAAGAGAGAGGGCTGCTTGCTTCTTACCCGGTGCCTGTCTCTGGGCCAAAGGAAAAGGAGAGGCCCTGGGAGACAGGAGAGGTTAAAGGAGACAAGGAAACGGGGAGAGAACTCCAGGCTGCTCTGACAGAATCCGTATCATGGGGACCAGGCGGTTTCCATCCCAGGCACTAAAAGAAACATCAGACGGGATCTCACACCATCTTCAGCAGGTGCCAAACCTTGATTGACAGACGCTACTCCACCACACATACCACCGTGGGGCACCTTAGGAGGAGTTTTGATTTGATGCCTACTACCCATTTCAGTTATCAGTCATGGACTTCGGTTCTGAGAGGGAGATTTTTACAGAGTCACCGAAGGTGCCTAGGAGAACAGCTAACACAACCTCAGGCCTAATTCTGGCAGATGGTCCACCAGCCTCTGTTTCAGCCAAGGAAAGTCCGCCCTCCCCTGAGGAAGTCTGCTCCATTGCAGAACAACTCCTGCGATTTGGGGTTGTTGTTTTTTCTTTGATGTCCAGATGAAACTTCCTTCCCTGATATTTAAGCCCATCGTTTCATGCCCAGCCTTTGGCAGCAACCGTGAGCAATCCTGCCCATTCTCTACATCAGGGCTCTCCAAATTTGGCAGCTTTAAGCCTTGTGGACTTCAACTCCCAGAATTCCTCAGCCAGTCACCAGTTGGGTTGTAGTCCACGAGTCTTAAAGTTGCCACGGTTGGAGATCCCTGCTCTACATGACCGATGTTCAGAAATTCAAAGACAACTATCATGTCTCTCCACAGTCTGATTTTCTCCAGGTTACACCCACCTGCAACTGATCCTATGTTTTCCTTTCCAGGTCTCTTTATGGTTCTCCTCTGGATAACCTCCAATTTATGAATGTCCTTCCTCAAACGGAAGGCCTAGAACTGGAGGTAATATTGATTTGTTCCTAAGAAACCCCTCCTGGCTTCTCAGACAGTTAGATATCTAAGGAGTGATATACAGGAGGAAGTTGGGGAAAGGAAGTCAGGAAAGCCAGGATGGCTTTAAGCATCAGGAGACAAGCAAACGGAGCAACTACATGCTACGTGTTTTAAATTTATTTTGTTAACTCAAAGATCAGTATTACTGACTCTTTCCCCAAACATATCAATTTGATTCTTAAGAGTCACTGAATCAGCATTCTGATCAATGGATTTGTTTGCTGTGTGGTAAAGCTGCAGTCGAATGGAAGGCCACAGCCAGTTGAGTAGCAGGAGGTAAACGAAGGACTCTCCTTGAAGGAAAGGTTGCATAACTTGGACACAAACACTTGCAAAAGTCCTCATTAACTTCTAGCCAGCGGAGACCTCTCTCCAGCCAAAGGCCATTTATACAAGGGGCCTTTGGCCTTCTCCTGGTGTGGATAATGGCTGCCTTCTCATCTACTCTGTTGACTGCTATATATTTAGGTCTAAGTTGCAATCCCTGCTTAAACCTGGGAGCAGGTGAATGTCATGAAAAGCATTAGCCAATCTCAAGTGGAATTTTTCTTCTCTCTCTCTCTCTCTCTCTCTCTCCCTTTCTTTTTCTCTTTCTTTCTCTCTGCTTCTCTCTCCCCCCTTCCCCTTCTCTCTCTCTCTCTCTCCCTATCTGTGTGTGTGTGTTGAAACAATCACTCGGGGACACCTTCTAAAAATGCCAGAGGTTGCTTCTCACCTACACAGTCCCATCAAATTCAAAAGCTTTCCATTTCAGTGTTTCAGCAGCTCCCATCCCCAGCTCTCCACACCCCTCTGTGCATCAGAAAAATTGCGTGTTTCTCTGCCTGAAGCTGGCAAGTTCCAGTGAATAGCCTTAATGCTATTCTGCAGCATTTCAGGGCTCTAACATTGTACAATGCAGGTTCAAACGTGATCTTTTTCCATAGGAATGTGTTAAACAGGCCATGAAAAGATGGCATGATCAAAAGATGTTCTACAAAGTATTGATATTTCACTGCTTCTTACCTCCAGCCTTCTACGGTAATTCACCGTATCAAAAATACAATATTTGTAGATTCTCCACAAAGGTCTTTATAGGTTTGGAAATTTAAACACCATATGGCTAAAGCTGAATTGAAGACCAAAAGTATCTAAGCTTGTATGTTTCGGGGAGGGGAAAAAAATTCAATTAAGTGGGATTTTAGCGGTTTCAATAAAATTGGACTCTCCCTTTTCAAGATAAGCGCCATATGGAGCTGCACCAACTGTTATGTGGCAGGAATATCCACTTCTGCTAAACGCATAATCCCAGATCACGACACAATGCACACAACGGGAAATCAATATATAGAAGAATCAATTTGAAAATATAAAATAAACTAATATATGACTGGAAAATTGACTTCCTATGGATTAAAAAAGAGTGCAAATGGTGGAAAAACCTCTCTTTGAGCCACACAAGGGGAAGGGAGCCATAATCATGCGACTGATTAAGTATCAGCCATCAAACTGGGCAGGATTTTATTTTCCCTTGATAAAAAGGATTCAATGAAGAAATAATTTATGGGTGCATTTCTTCTTTCTGGGGTAAAAAGGATTAAAGTCTTGGAGAAGGCTGAAACGTAAAGAAATATAGAAGACGCTTCGTCACATGGCAGCAGCCTAGCCTGATGTATGTTTACGTCCTAACTTTGGTATTTGAAGTGTTTAAAAATTTACAATATAAAGCTTATAATAATGGGTTTTCATTTTAGAAAGTAGTTCCTGTTGCCCATTTGCTCCTCAGTGTTAATTAATCTTGCATTAAAAACCTGCTTTAGAGTTTCTGTTTTTCAGGGTTATTCTTGGTGTGCTGGAGAATGTCTTTCCCATTTCTCTGGTGGCTTTTTGGAGCCAGTTTAATTTTGGAAAATGCAAAGATTGATCTGATGGCGGCAGCATTTCCTGCTACCCATTTTTCTATCCCTCCAAAATGTCTGTGACTTCCCACCATTTCCCAATTTAAAACGAGAGAGAAAGAATTAAATATATTTCATCAAATTCCAGATCCACCCATGTCAAGAGAGAGATTGCTTTAGAGGACATTTTACAATGTTCGTGACAGTATTCCAGATGAATTAATCTAGAACCACCCCTGATTAATTCTGCAGGTGAGTTTTTCAAGAACATTCTCCCTAGATGGCCATCTCTATCCCTTCCCCTTCTGATATCCCAGTCGTCAGAGGACACACTGCATGGTGATATTGCAATGTTCTTAAATCTTTTTTAATGGGTAACAGAAAGAGAAAGGATGGGTTCTTGTACTTGTATCCTAAAATATTTTATCTTTGTAAGCCTCCTGGAGTTACTGAGAGTGCATTGGGTAGGTAGGTAGGTAGGTAGGTAGGTAGGTAGATAGATAGATAGATAGATAGATAGATAGATAGATAGATAGATAGATAGATAGATAGATATGGATGGATGGATGGATGTCCGAAATGGGCCAAATACATATATCTTGATATTGCACTGTATTGTATTTTGCATGTTCCTCTTTATTTGTGAATATGTAGAGCTGAGGATGGTATTCAAATGAATTGTAAATTTAAATACCATGATATGTTAATTGTGCCCTTAACACATAGACAATTTTTTATTCCAGTATCCAAATAAAGAGACTTAGTTTGTGTCAGTGATTCAGGCATCAAGCTAGAAACTGGGAGACGGTGAGTTCTAGTGCCGCCTTGGGCACAAGGCCAGCTGGATGACTTCGGGCCAGTCCCTTTCTCTCAGCCCCAGGAAGGAGGCAATGGCAAACCGCTTCTGAAAAACCTTGCCAAGAAAACTGTAGGGACCAATCCAGGAGGTTGCCAGGCGACCACAAGGACTTGAAGGCACACTTTAAAAAAATGAAAGAGGGAATCTTAGCAAATATTCATTACATTGTTTCTCAGATTCGAGATTCTACTTAGCTTGCCAAGACCGATATTAACAGAGGTATCTCTCTATGGAGATTCTCCGTCATGCAGTTTGTGGCTGTCCCAAAAGTGCTTTTTCAAAAGGCAACTGGACTTAGTTTTTCCTTGAAGATGTTTCGCTTCTCATCTAAGAAGCTTCTTCAGTTCTGACTGAATGTTGGAAGATGGAAGGATTCATATTCCTTGCAGTCATCTGGTTTTTAATGCTCTTTCTTTCTGAGAATTGCAGAGGCCACCTGGAGGTCTACCTGTGCCCTCAGAGTCACCTGAACAGTGCAAAAGGGTGACCCTGAGGGCACAGATAGACCTCCAAGCGGCCTCAACGACTCTCAGAGAGAGCGCTAACGACCAGATGACTGCAAGGAATATAAATCCTTCCATCCTCCGCCATTCAGTCAGAACTGAAGAGGCTTCTTGGATGAGAAGCAAAACCTCTTCAAAGAAAAAGTCCAGTTGCCTTTTGAAAAAGCACCTTTGGGACAACAGAGGTATCTTTCTCCATCCGTTCCTTCACCTGCAATCAAAACCTTCTCAGCTAGCGACCATCAACACATTTTGCAGTAACAAATACCATAAATCATCCATGTGACAGGGAAAACAACACTTCCTCTCTCCATTCTTAACCTGATGCTCCATGTATCAGAAACGTCACAGGGGGTGAGTTGGGTCACTTCTTCTCAAAACTAAGGGTGGGCCAAGGTCTTAGAAGCCATCATATCGTAGTCCGTGTCACTTGGGGGTGGGAGGGTGGAGAAGCAGCGAGCTAAACAACACACGCCTCATTTTAATGAAAACTCAATCTGTTGAAGCAACCAATTGAGAAGTGATTCAAGCCCAGCGTAGCATCATAAACAAGCCACAGAACCAATGAAGAGTCCAATGTCTTCACTTATTATGGGCAGCCCAAGGAAGTCTTGTCACAATTTATGGTCCCAGCATCGGAGGCATTTATGTCAGAAACTTCTTTCCTTTGTCCTTAAGACGTCTCATACGTCAGGTCTGGAGAGCTTTTGGCTCACCGAGAAGAAAGAAGTAATGAATGTGTAACAAGAAATAACGGAGCAGAAAAGGCCATTTAGCAACGGGCAGCGCCGGTGCTTATGCCAAGCAGATTTGTGAACTTGACCTCTCAGGATTTCCACTGAATCTCTCAAATAAAGTAAGGTGACATCCCTTTTTCTGAAATGCTTCTTCTGTTCTGCAGGATGCGCAGAGCCTTTCTTTCTCCAACAAAGAGGCCAGCGAAACAGAAACACGATAATCTGCGGAGGCCGTAAAGAGACTGCATGGCTGATCAGAGTGAAAGAGATGGGTGGTGTAGAAAGATTGGCTCTATTTGTATGACCGGGAACCATTGTTATTTCCTCTCAAATTTGCCATTTTGGATCCTCCGATCAAAAAAAGGGATCTCTGCAAGGAATTGATGGGTTGGTAGCTGGAGGTGTATTCCAAAACTGGTACTACTAGGAATCTCAAAACCAGGTGAGGCCACGAATACCTTCCTGCCTTAAGCAAGATGCTCTTGAAGAGAGATGCTCGTAGGAGAAGGAGGGCTTTACACAAATTCTTCTACACCAGGCTGAAAAGCTTTCGTTCTTTATGAAACCAGGGGCATCTCTGCCAAAAGGAAGACAAGCAAGACGTTTTTGATATTGTAGGAGCCCCAATATTTGAGGGTTTCCTACAAAGATGAGGGGGCCAAACTATTTTCCAAAGCAGCAAAAGGCAAGATGAGAAGCAATGGATGGAAACTAACCAAGGAGAGAAGCAACCTAGAGCTAATGAGAAATTTCCTGAGCGTGAGAAAAATTAACTAGTAGAATGGTTTAATTGCAGAAGTTGTGAATGCTCCATCACTGGAGGCTTTCAAAAAGAGATTGGGCAACCATTTATCTGAAATGGGGATTGGAGCAGAAGATTTCCAAGGTCCCTTCCAACTTTATTGTTCTATGAGTTGGAATCTAGTCAAAGTTTATTTTTGTTGCCAAGGTTGCAAGGTAGGGTGTAATAATAAAAGAGATCCAATGTTTTCCCATCCGCTAAACAAGGTTGGAGATTAAATATATATGTTGGGAACATTAATTAATTTGCAGGAACCAAGATTTTTCAGGTTATGTTCTGACCTAGGCTTCCTTAGAAAATAAACAGCACAAACTTAGTCCCGTCAAACCTCTTTTATTTATACAGCTGTAAATTACTTTCATTTACAGTCCGCAAGGCTCGATAAACAGTTTTTCAGAGGAAGGTTATCAACACCCACCTATCTCACGTGGAATGCTGCTGGAGAGCTAATTTCCAGATGCAGGGCAAGGCCAAACTTGGCACAGAGTCACAAACAGCATTTTCACATCTTGAATCAGCCAGATGAATTAATTGCTTCCTGCAAAAGCTCATATCCTGTTCGCTTCTCTTTTATGTCTTATGGGAGGGGCCAATCATCTCCAAGCCTTACTCCCAAGTTGACCCTGTTTTCTCAATTGTTCCTGTCTCCTGGCAGCTCTGCGCATGCACACACTGGGAACAGGCTCCCTCTTTTCTTCTGCCTTGCTGATGTCAGACTCCAGAGACTCCGGAGGCAGCAAAGAACTACCAGATGGCCCTGGCTCCCTCTCTGCCTCTGACTCAGAGCCCTCGTCCGAGCCTTCCCCAGACTCTAGGACTGGCCCACGTTCCTCCCCAACCTCCTCAGTGTCCGAATCTGCTGCCAGCTCTGCTGGCCACTGGTGGGCCACAACAGGTTACAGTTTGGGTTGGGTCATTGTGTTTTATGCAAACTGGCATCTCTTTACAACAAAATTGCTTCTAAGTTGACACATCAACATAATCTTTGATCCCATCTGAGACTTGAATTTTCTCGGGTATTTTTCCTACTTCTTCTAAGATGCTGCCTGTGATTTGAGCAGCCCTCTGTTTTCACTTCCTCCAGCACTCATGTTTTTGCAAGTAAGTAGCAAGTCATAAAAAGCAACCTTTATATTTTCTTTCTCTCTTTTTTTAAATGAAATTTGATTCAGTTTATCTCTTGTGAGATTGACCTATCTCCGAAGAAAAAAATAAAGGTGCTGATTTCCCTAGACACATTCTTCCGCGCTACGAGGACCGAAGCAAAATTTCTACCATTTTTTCCTTTTCACTCGTAAGTAAAGGGCAAAAGATGTTGGATCCCAATCTATGTCACACTGTGTGTATGAGGTGTGCAAAGAAGGAAAGGCATAGAAATGGTTTCAAGCAGCAGCTGAGGGTAGGAAAAACAAACGGTGAGCAGGATTAACTAGGTGCATTTTTGTTCTTATATCAGAAAAGGCAGCATTTATGCATAGTTCACCTTGTATTATGCAACACAGGGTAAACTCTGCCTTTAAAACCTGCTTCAAATGATGCATTACTGCTTTTTTTTTTAAATGAACAAGTGCATATTTTACAAGTAGTTTTAATTTTTGCTCTGAAACCACTTTGTCCCCTTAAAACTAGTCATGATCTAAAAGGAGATATTTTGAGTTCCATTTTGGAGGCTAATTTTTAAAATGAAAAATAAAATTAAGAGACCGGTTGAACATGTATACATTGAATGTAAACGGAATGTAACAAAGTTTGACATTGCAGGCAATATCCCTTTTTTAATTTTGTCCCCTAAAAAAAAGGATAATCTATAATAATCTCATATTATTTATTCATAATAAAAAGGGGAAATAAAAACCTAGCAAAAATTGTGCAAATCTGCACATATGAATGTATGCCTATGAAGACAGTGTGAAAGAGATAAAGGTCAGTATAAAGAGATGTTTCATGAAACCACTTCAAAATTATTTCAGTTTATAGATTTATAAGGATAGAGTTAATTGAAAATTGGTGAAAATACGCGCAACTGGACTTTCTGATTTTTCTTTGAAGATGTTTCGCTTCTCATCCAAAAAGCTTCTTCTGCTCTAACTGGATAGTGGGGAATGGAAGGATTTATACTCCTTGCAGACAGCTGGTCATTTGCATCCTTTTTAGAGAGTCGTTGAGGCCACTTGGAGGTTTATCTGTGTCCTTAGGGTCACCTGAGTAGTGCAAATGGGCGTGGAGCAGGGGTGGTATTCATTTACCTTCGCTACCGGTTCGCAAATGTGAGCACACGCGCCATTTACACACATGCATAGGACCTTCTGTGCCATGCGCAGAGCATCAAAAATGGGATGTGATGACATCCAGGCGGGTGGGCACAGCCGCCGCTACCAGTTTGCCTGAACCAGATAGAACCAGCTGATTACCACCACTGGGTGGAGCCTTCCTGGAACTGCTGAAAGGACTGTGTTGTAGAGTGGAGATAGATGAGGTCGTATCCCTCCCCCTCCTTGAGAGAAGGCTGTTCAGTTTTGACATGTATGGCCTCTTTGACCTCTCATTCAAACCAGCATGCCTCTCTTTCCAAAATGCGGACTTTGCTGTCTTCAAAAGAGTGGTCTTTGTCTTTCAAACGCTGGCGAACTGCTGAATCTTGTCCTGATGGATTTGTTCTCCTATGTTGCATCATGTGTTTGTGAAGTGGCTGTTTTGTTTCCCCAATGTACAGATCTGCAGTTGACGAGCTGTCTGCAAGGAATATAAATCCTTTCATTCCCCAGTCAGAGCTGAAGAAGCTCCTTGGATGAGAAGTGAAACGTCTTCAAAGAAAAACCAGAAAATCCAGGTGCTTCCTGAAAAAAAGCACATTTAGGACAACCATGACCTGGAGGACTGAGAAGCTCCAGAGACACCACCTTTCATCTGTTTTTCCTCATCAGTATTGAATAGCAAAGATAACACATTCATTTCAAAAGCCCGGTTTTACATCTGATTAATCCAATGAGTACGGTGCTAAAAGCATTTTTTTTTAAGAAGGCACAATTTAAAACCGAGAATCATTGTTCAAAACAGAACATTGGGTGCACTTCCATATTTAGCACCGCAGCAAACCTTATTTACAGAAGTGTGTAAATGTTGTCTAAACAGGCATTTAAATAGATTTTAAATGGCAGTGGTTTGGTCGGGGTTTCCAGAACCGCTAAATTAAAAAAAATGGTTATAAGACAATCTTGTCCAAATGAGTAACTTTAATAGACCATTTTCAATCGCATTGCCTATTAAAGCAATAAAAGCAGAAAATGACAACCGTTATTTCATCTGAAATACACCAGAACGTTTCAGAATTGTTCAACATTTCAGAGTCAAAATAATATTTGAGAAAGTCAGGCGAGCGCTCGTTAAAAGCGGGCGAACTCCCTGAACTGTGAAGGGAAAAAAAAAATACCCAGCGTTTGGCAGGAGGTTGAAGAACTAATCACAAAGCCATTGGTTTAAATGAAAAATCAACACCTTTACTGTTTAGCTTTACTGCTCGGCTGTCATTGCTAGAATTAACAAAATATTGATTGTAATTAACGTCCCCTTGCCTTGAAACCTCTTCCTGAAACGCTACTCATTGTCTCTTGAGCAGTTCCAGTTTGCAAGCAAAAAGAAAAAGAAAAAAAGGCACAGCCACTAATCAGACACGGAGCGTGTGGAGGGCCATTTCTCCCGGCAGGAAGACGAGAAGAAGGACATTCAATGTTGCTGGCCGTGGATGACACCTATCGCCCGATTCTGAAGTCTTCCCTCCTGCTTTTCCATTCCTCCCCCATTATCCAGAGCCAGCGTTGTGAGACACGCAAACCCCCCCCCCTGTGCTTGCCAGGCATGGGAGCGCTCCATGCCACCAGGTTAAAGCCCACAAAGCTCACTGCCCAAGAGAATACACCCACTTAATTGGAGTTATTTAAATAGAAGATGAGGAGTGGGACGAGGTAGATTAGATGGTGTCATTTCGAAATATTCTTTCTTCAGTTGGCCTCCCTTGTTTAATATTAAGCTTTGGGGGTGGGGGCTTATGGCGAGTGTCTTTTGTCCCAATTTCCCTGTTTTTTAAAATTCCCTGCAGACCCTGGCTGCATTCACATGTTGTGCTAAGTCATGAAGCATGGTTTCTAAACTCCCGATGGCTAGATTCGCATGGCATACTAAGCCTGGATCAAATAGACACATTATGGCTCAGCCTGATGTGTGAGAACAAGTACATAGCAGAGAACAGATCTCCCGGCAGATCTGAGAGGTTTAATGCTCTCCTGAAGCACAGAAGAATTATCTATCCCTGAAGGAAGCATAACTCTATATCAAGAGGGAACCATTTATTTTTACAAGAATGGACGTCCACTTATCACTGTCCATTATCAACCATCAAGTCCTCTTTCCTCATCTCGCTGGAGGCAGAGTGGATAAGAAGCTTCTACAACCATCCTGGAAACCTGGTGAGACCCACATGGCTCCAGATCCATGGCACAATCCATGCTTCTTTAGAAGAAGAAGGAGAAGTCCCAACAATTCAGCTTCCTTTGTGTCAGCCTTGGTTGACCAAACTAGAAAACCCAAGTTATGGATGCCAATACCATTTTCGTTATACAGTTGCAGGAACTGAATCTTGCAAGTCTAAATATGCTTCTCTCCTTTTCTTTATCTTCATGAGAACTTCAAAGGGTCACGTCATATGATGCTTTCTCACATTACATTTCTGCTTTAGACTCAAATTTCTTTTATCTGACTGTTATCTTGGTTGCTTCTCTTCCTCCTGTTCCTCAAGGATCTTCCTACAACCCCTTACCGTCTATTAGAGGCCAGACACACTTTCTTCTCCTTATCTACAAAGGGACTGTCCTCCCTCTGGTTTTTTGGTTCTCCAGTTTCCACCACATGCAGAAGATCCCAGAGCTATAATTGCAATTTATCCCAGAGTTATAATTGCACTCAGCAATGAACTAAAGGGCCACCATCAGTGAGCTGTTGGACAGCATTACTTGGTCTGTTGTGTGGATGTTTGGGTGGTTTAGGGGTGGGGAATTTGTGGTGGGTGGGGAGGGGTGTTTGGGGATTGTTATGTGTGTTGGACTTGGTCTTTGGGTGTTAAGTGAATTTTGTTGTAGGGGAATACTGTATATACACGTACAATGACAATACAGTTGTTGTTGTTGTTGTTGTTGTTATTATTATTATTATTATTATTATTATTATTATTATTATTATTATTATTATTGGTTAATCTTTAGTGAGATTCACAGCCTTTGAGGCTGGTTAATAGCTCAGCAGCTCGAGTCCTAACCAAGGACTTAGGAACTGTTAAAGGTATCGTCGGAGGATGTAAGCTGTTTTGAGTAAGGTGGTTTTTTGTAGAGTCAAAATGTTCAAGTCCGGCAAATTTAGAATTTCTAAATTTTTTATTATTATTATTATTATTATTATTATTATTATTATTATTATTATTATTATTATTATTATTATGGAAAGAAACAATGAGAAAGCACCAATCAGTTGACATTCTAGAACTTTAGAGATCTGAAGGCAAGTAGAGGGAACTGGGCCAACCTGCCTTCAGATCTTCTTCTGGTCACATATGGGGTTGACCTTCGTAGCCCAAGGCTTGCCACGTTTAAAGCAATTTTTCCTTTTATCCAGTCCTTTTAGAAGCCACATTCCATGAAAAATGCAACAAAGAAGAACTATTACACTGATGCTGCTTTAGCAATTCCTCCCAGTCATGAACGTCATTTTCAGAAGAATCTTCCTACGACTTTACGCCCATTTGTTTCCATTAACCTAAAGAACAATGGAAAGAAAAATAAGCCAACCTCAAGCAGAAACTCCCAATTTGGCTCCTGCTAGACAATACCTGGAGTGGCTTTACGCTGCTGATTCTGCATGACTAATTGATTGCTTCAGCTGGGGGTTAATTAATTAATTAGTAGCAGGGCTGCATTAAAGATTGGCGGCATTCAGGGCTCCCCTAATGGACGCCATCTACAAAAGCTTTATTAGTACATAAAATGAGTGTTTAAAATCCACACGGCAACTAATAAGCTATAAAATTACTTGCTTCATTATGTATTTTGGTTACTTTCTTCACATTGTGCTGTATCTCTTTACTGGTTTTCCCCCCTTTCTTTCTTCCTTTCTCTCTCTCTCTCTCTCTCTCTCTCTTTCTCTCTCTCTCTCTCTCCTTTTTGCCAGCCAGTTTTAACTGCCTATTTGAAATCAATTTCTCTAATAATGGCCTTAATGAGCTCATCAATTAAGGCTGCCATAATGGAATGTAACTCTGTGGTTTCAGTTATCAGTTAAACTCTGGAACTAATTTTCATGCTTCATCTATCAAAAATGATTGGCTAATATTGTTTAGCTGCTGCTTCAGCCCGATAGGGAGACCCTCAGCCCTCTCCACTAATGTCCGAAGGCCGACATTTTTCTTGGGAGAGAGAAAAGGGTGGGAAGAGGATCGGGAACAGGGAAGAACAATGAAGAGAGGGAGCCGAGAGCTGTTTGGCTGTTCCTGAGACCCCCAGGGAACGTGATTGTCTTTCTCAAAGCCAACATGGTAATTAGTCGTAATGGATTACATTTTCAAACATATTAGATAAGATGATTGTTCCACTTGAAAAAGCCCATTATGAGTTTACCTCTCTCTCTTTCGCCGTTTTAATAAGCATTGGCCTTCTCGGTGACCCCTTTAAATAACAGTATAACTAGCCAATGGAGCTAAATAATATGTATATATATGTATTTTGAAGCATGTTTTAGGTAGTAGACTTCTACCAGCACTTAGACGGACTGGTTAAAAACACCAGAGCCTCCAACTGCGATAGGAAGGAGAAATGGCCAGTTCTTTTCAAAATGTCCAACTTGGCACACCCAACTGAGAGAAAGAATGGAGTTCAGAGGCTATTTTCTACATACAATTTTTAAAGGGGTGTAAGAGAGCATTACTGGATGGCAGTTGGTTCGACATCAGGCTGTGCCCCTTAATTCCTGAGTTTAAACATGCTTGGGATAAACACGTATCCCAAAAAATAAATAAATAAAAATAGAATAAAATAAAAAAATAGTAATCGGCATTGACAAATTCACCATCAGTTAATTGCAAAAGGCAGCCTTGCTTGGAACAGCTTAAATCCTGCAATGATATTCTAACACCATCAGACATACATATCAGCCTCTCCCAGGTCCTTGGGAAGGACTGGATAGATGGACAAAAATGCCAAATTCAGTCCGGTTGACTGCGCAACAAACCATAATAATATTTAAAAGATAAATGAAAAGTTAATAATGAAAAATTAATTAATTAAAAAGAAAAGAAAAGCAAACAAGCAAAACACTCAAAGGTCAGGCTCTCTGCCCTCTGTTTTCTCTGTTTTTATGTCAATAAAGCAGCTTTGCAATGATGAGGAAGGGTCTTTTAGCCCTCAGACCTAAATAAGGTGATTAGTACATTCTCTACACTACAAATGAAATACCACAGCATGAACGATGGGCTTTGTGGTTGTTTGAAAATGCAGGAAGCATTGAAATGCCAGCATGGCTGAGTTTGCCCGTCAGCATCTTTTACAAACTATTTAGATCTTCTGTTCTAAACTCTATTTTAAAAGAGAGGATCCAGATTTGAAAGAATAAAGAGAATAACGACAGATTTTTTAAAAAGTTTCCTCTTCTGTTGAGGTGAGCAGTCCTGTCCAATGTTTTGAAGCATCTTTGTCACGATTTGTCATGATGGTATAAAATGAAACTGGAAGGCATGTGAAGAAGGGTGCTGACTTATTTAACCACTGGGTCTCTGCTGTAAGTTTTAAATTTCTGGAATTCTTGGAGCAGAAAATAATAGGAAATAGAATGGAGGCAAAAAGTAAACAAAAGCAGCAGTAAATGAAATAGCTACAAAAACAAGGAACAAGGAAATAGCACCAGCTGTTATATATTCCTTTGATGGAATGGAACATATTCAGAGGTACTAAAAGCAAAATCTCAGGTGAAAAAAGCAAAGCTTCTCTCAAATTGAGTTCAAATCCTGAGTTCAAATCCTGAGTTCAAATCCTGAAGGAAATCCGTCAGGGGTGTCTACAGGGTGTAGTCAAAAAAATCCAAGATGATTGACAGATGGTGGGTTGAATTCCCGCCTCTTTTTTATACGTGCAAAGCTGGAGGAGCTTCCACGACATCATTCTGGCTGCCATCTTGGATTTTTTTTTTTTTTTTTACCATTCAAATACTAACCCAACATTCCTCTGCTTTAGCTCTGGTAGCTTTTTCAGGTCTCAGCATAAATATTTATATTGCCCTAAAAACCAACTATCAGTGCTCCAAACATTTGAGAAAGATGGTGGAGAGATCAGTAGATTTCCCTCTTTATTTCCCTCCATTACCATTCATGCCTCATTGGTTCCTTCCCCCTAGAAACAGACACACACTTAATAGTATGCTAAAGGAACAGGGGACTCTTATATAAAAGGAAGGAAGGAAGGAAGGAAGGAAGGAAGGAAGGAAGGAAGGAAGGAAGGAAGGAAGGAAGGAAGGAAGGAAGGAGAAGGACTTTAAATTGTCTTGACCTTGTTAATTCCTTCTTGTGGCAAATGAATTTCAGGTTTCCAAGTCAGAGGAAAAAGAGCTTAGAGCTAAAGTTAGAACAAGTTTGCTTCCTTTGAGAATCAGACACCTATTTCTTCCTCCTCCTCCTCCTCCTCCTTTTCTTTCCCCCCACTCCCTCTCCCCCTCTTCCTCTCTTCCCTTCTTCATCCATTTATTTCCTTTCATCTTTCCTTTCCTTCTTCCATTCCTTTCCTTCTCCTTCCCATCTCTTTTCTTTCTCCTTCCCATCTCTTTTCCTTCCCTTCCCTTCCATCTTTCCTTCCCTCCCCTCCCCTTTCTTTTTTCTTTTTTTTTTGTTTCCTTTCTTTCTCCTTCCCATCTCTTTTCCTTCCCTTCCCTTCCCTCCCCTTCCCTTCCCTTTCCCTTCCCTTCTCAATAGTCTTCCTTCCCTTCCCTTTCCTGGGACTATGGCTGACTCTGTCCATGGGTTGTGAGATTAGGGAGTTTTGACCACATGGTCCGATGGCTGGGGCCGTTGGTTTTCGTGGAGGCCTTCTGCTAGTCTTCTGCATTGCGTGTTGTAGATCAGTCCTGTATTTTCTTCATGAGCAAGTTCTCAACACACACAAACACTCGCCCACGCACAATAGATTCAGATTTTCTGGCAGAATGTAGCTAAAACCAGAGCCCTTCCTTCCTTTGGGGGCAGAGGGGAGTCCACCTGCCTGGAGTTCCACTGGCCAAAGAGTTTCCCCATCTACCGCATTTTGTACCAGTCTATCCTGACTCCTAACACAGAGTTGGAATTCTAAGATTAGGGCAAAATACAAACTCTTCCATCCCCCATCCCCCCCAATTATTTATATGGAGAGAGAAATCCTATATTGGCACTTGCAATGTTTAAAATGTGAATTTTTCATTCTGCCATAATTCCAGCTATGGGCGTCCTGCCATTCAAGGGAGCTGAATGGATCAGCCTCAGAGAATTAAAAAAAATAAATATATCTTCCTTTGCACTTGCCTTCTGTCAAGGAAAAGCTGATGTCTCAGTTGCAAAAACAGGGAAAAGAGAAAACAAATGATGTCCTTTGTATAATTTCCTCACACCGTTTCTAAGGGCCAAGGATAAAAAGAACACAGGTTAAAAGCACGCTGGATCAAAAGTGAAATTAAATCCCACTTCTTGGCTCTTATTAACCGATACTTTAATAAGATAAAGCGCAGTGATAATACTTAATTAAACTAACATGACTTTTTTTAAAAAAATAGCAAGGTGGGCAACCTTGTATCTCAGAATGGCAATTTTATCTAATCATTGAATTCCTTGGAGCAATAAAAATCAGTGAAAGATCTGATGTAATTAAGTAAGCATGCAAAAGATGTATTTCAGCAAGGGTTCTTTGAAATGAGCGGTTTTCTGAAGATGCAATGAAAGACAATCCCTTCCTTCCTTCCTTCCTTCCTTCCTTCCTTCCTTCCTTCCTTCCTTCCTTCCTCTTTCATTATCCCCATTTTTCAGATATCAAGCTGAGGATGCTGAAACCAAGTCCACAGGTACAGTGAAATGATATTTTCAATACAGTGAAATGATACTTTCAAACAATGGCTACCCACCTGCCTTCCATTGAGGACCTGTCTATTGCAGGAGTCAAAAAGAGGGCTGTGAAAATATCTACAGACCCCTCGCATCCTGGACATAAACTGTTTCAATTCCTACCCTCAAAACGACGCTATAGAGCACTGCACACCAGAACAACTAGACACAAGGACAGTTTTTTCCCAAACGCCATCCCTCTGCTCAACACATAATTCCCTCAACACTGTCAAACTATTCACTAAGTCTGCACTACTATTAATCTTCTCATCGTTCCCACCACCCATCTCCTCCCACTTAGGACTGCATGACTGTAACTTGTTGCTGGTATCCTTACGATTTATATTGACTGTTTCCTAATATGATTTGATTGCTTATTTGTACCCTATGACTATCATTAAGTGTTGTACCTTATGATTCTTGACGAATGTATCTTGTCTTTTTATGTACACTGAGAGCATATGCAGCAAAGACAAATTCCTTGTGTGTCCAATCACACTTGACCAATAAAATTCTATTCTTATTCTTATATTTGATCTGAGTGTCTCCCATTTTGTACACTGTGTTTATACCCTCAATTAGCATTTCCGAACCTTGACACCTGCAAAATGCATGGATGTCAACTCCCAGAATCCCTCTCCCAAATCAAGCATGCTGGCTGGAGAGGGGAATTCTGGGAGTTAATGCTGAGGTTAAGAAACGCTACTCTGAAGGACGTATCCCTGAGACATCCCCTATGTCAGGGTCTGCTTTTGCCAGCACCAAGATTCGGGGGGGGGGGAGGCCCTCAAAACTCAGCTGCGAATAAAAGTGGGCTGAATTTCAGCAGAAAATAAAATAAAGTAACATCCAGGATTGGTGTTATGCCTCTAACCAGGTTTAAAACATGGCCTAACTTTTTTTTTTAAATGTTTGGAAGAGTTATAGGTAAAAGGAAACCAGGCCTTCAAAGAAGACGGTGGCTGGACACCATCAAATCTGACACCGGCCACAACAACAACAATTTAAAAACAATAACAAAAAGCTCCAGAAGAGAAGTGACCTTGAAGGGGCTTGATAATGCCAACGAGGCCCCCTTTGGAGGCCCTGATGGTTTTGACCAAGGAGACAAGGAAATGACCATCTGGACAGGTGTTTGAAGATCTTTGTGGCAATCAAAGCTTGGCCCTCTGAGCACCTTGATGCTGATCCCCCCTTTCTTGGGGTCTTTGAAATCCTTCTCAGCGGCCGAAGGGTTTCCCTCGCTGCCGAGTACAAGCAAGGTTATAAGCCTCGTTCTTTCGACATCCATTTCTTCCCGGCTTCCAGGGAGAGAAGGGGTTGAAAATTGAGATAAAGAAGTGTTATTAAAATTGTGACACGCGGCTCTCGGGCTATGTTGAGCGGGAGAAGGAGCAGGACATCAGGAAAGGAATAATGAAATGCAAAAATCAGCCCAACTGACAATTGAGAGCCTGTGTAGCAGCTTAGCCTGTTGGTCTGGGCAATTTGTCATAATCAGCGGCACTTTTCTCATTAGCAAAAAGCCATTACTAGTGGACTTTATCAGCAGCTGCGAGTTATCGGGGGGCACACAGCAATCCTAGCGTGTAGGCAGGAGGTTCGGCTGGGCTCCCGCAGCTTTAATAAGCCACCAACTCCTTTCTGAAGTTCTCAGTCAGGTGTCACTAGGCTGCTCAGTCAGGCAGCCAGGAGCGTCTATTAACCAGCTCCCTGCCAGCCAAACCCGGCTCTCGTTCCCAGGGCAAGGAGAGGCAGGGGTCCTTCCAACCCCGGAGACCTCCCCATCCCATCTCATCGTCTCACCTGGTCCATTTGCTCCACGAATTGCTCTTGGGTGGTTCTTGGGTGTGCGTTTAAAAAGGAAGATCAGAACGAATGCAAAATAATGTATTATTTCGTGTATTAGGGAATCGAGGGTGATATGATAGCCATCTTCCAATATTTGAGGGGCTGTCACAAAGAAGAGGGGCTCAACTTGTTCCCCAAAGAACCAAAGAGCAGGACAAGAAGTAGCAGAGGGAAACATATCAAGGAGGGACCCAATCTAGAACTAAGGAGAAACTTCCTGACAGTGAGGACAATTAACCAGTGGACAGCTTGCCTCCAGAAGTTCTGGGTGCTTCAACTCTGGAGGATTTTAAGAAGAGTCTGGAAAGCCACTTGACTGAAATGGTTTTCCTGCTTGAGCAGGGGGTTGGACTAGAAGACCTCCAAGGTCCCTTCTGACTCTGCCATTCTGTTATTCCCAGGACACCATATGTACCTTTCCCTTTGCATTAAATGTCTGTGGGGTTTAATGCACTCTACAAAGGGTAATACATTCATACAAAGGGTACTAAAATACATGTAATGCCCTTTGAATTAATGAAGAACTTCAAGGAGGATTGTAATTGAAGTTTCCCCCAAAAAATATTCTATATGTAAAGCAAAGGGGGATCTGATACGGCCAATGTTGACTAAGTTATTCCATTGACTACTCTGGATTTTTTTTTGAAGAGTCTTTCCAGATGATGGAGAAGAAGCTCACAGATGTAAAGGGTTAATTTGCCAGGTCAAAACGAGGCTCTCACTTACAGTACAATGAGGAATATAAAGGGATAACAAGTGACTCATTATAAATTTGCTGGCAGGATTTGTTTCTTGTTTGTTTCTGTTTAAACTCTGAGATTGCTAGCAACCATTTCAAAGTACGCAAAGAGCTAAAAGGTTCTTCTAATACATCAGTAATACTGAAAATATATTTTAAGCTCCAGAAGGCGGGACAAGAAGCAACGGATGGAAACTAATCAAGGAGAGAAGCAACTAAGGAAGAATTTCCTGACAGTGAGAACAATTGATCAATGGAACAGCTTGCCACCAGAAGTTGTGGGTGCTCCATCACTGGAGGTTTTTAAGAAGAGATTGGACACCCCCCTGGTCTATGTCTATGGAGATTCTCAGTCATCCAGGTAGAGCTGAAGAAGCTTCTAGGATGAGAAGCCAAACGTCTTCAAAAGAAAAAACAAGAAAGTCCAGTTGCCTCCTGAAAAAGCACCTTTGGGACATCCATCACTTAAAGTTTTTAAGAAGAGACTGGACGACCATTTGTCTGAAATGGCATAAGAGGGGATGGACTAGGAGACCTCTAAGGTCCCTTCTGACGCTGTTATTCTGTTAAGTCTCCTATCACTATATAAATAATGCATATTATATATACATTATACACTGTATATTTTACACACACACATCGATAGATAGAGATGCAAAAAACATAAAATAAACCTAATTACTGCCATTTTTTTTTAAAAAAGGTTGGTAGGGTTGTCCTGCTAACAGCTTCAGATATGCCGTGACATGTTACATGCATGTAAGAGTGTTCCACTCTGCACTGCCTCAGGGCTATAAGGCTGGATTTACGGGTGTGTAATAAAAGAATAAAAGAACTAGTTAAGACCTCCTACACACCAAGTTTAGTTAGCTAATTCAATCGCTGGGCTCCTCTGCTTGGTAGGATAAACATAGTGGCTGAATTCATAGAGCAGACTAAATTGTAAACCATGGTTTACAAAGCACAGCAGTTCATACAATGCACTTTTATAAATGTTAGCATGATTAAAGTCGGTCAGTAACTGAACATGACTGATACTCTTCTATCAGATTCTTTATTAAATAATCTGTGCAGAAAATGTAGTTTATTGCACCGCTTTGCCTCGCCTCAGAAGGCACCTTACTCATTGAGTAGGCTGTTGGCTCCACACTTTTTATTTATTTATATTGGTATTTATTTATCAATTTAGATACTGCCCACCTGACTCTGAGAGGGACTTTATTCCTATTATATTCCTGGAACTGATTAACGATGAGTACCAAGGTACCACTGGAGAGAGAGATGGATAAAGATAGATAGATAGATAGATAGATAGATAGATAGATAGATAGATGGATGGATGATAGATAGACGATTGATAGATAAACAGAAAGATAGATATGAGATAGATAGATAGATAGATAGATAGATAGATAGATAGATAGATAGATAGATAGATGGATGATTGATAGGTGATTGATAGATAAACAGAAAGATAGATATGAGAGAGGTTAAAGATAGATAGATAGATAGATAGATAGATAGATAGATAGATAGATAGATAGATAGATAGATAGATAGATAATGGATAGATGGATAGATGGATAGATGGATAGATGGATAGATGGATAGATGGATAGATGGATAGATAGATAGATAGATAGATACTGTAGATGGATGGATGATAGGTGTATGATTGATAGATAGATAAACAGAAAGATAGATATGAGAGAGAGGTTATAGATAGATAGATAGATGAGAGAGAGAAAGAGAATCAAAATTCTACACCACCCATCTCACCTGAGTAACTATGGGTGGTTTACAATGAAAAAAAACACAGTGATAATAATTAAATAATTAAAATAATAATTAATAACAGAGTTAGGAACAGGAAATGAAGAGAGAGCTAAAAGTTCCATTTAAAAATGATCCAAACTGCCCTCCCATTATCGTGGGACGACTCTCAACCTGGTCACCACTTCTTTACCCTCCTACCATCGGGAAGGAGATATTGAAGTATAGCCAGATGCACAAACAGGCTGAAGAAGAGTTTTTATCCGTGGGCTGTCAGACTCCTGAATGAGAAATAACTACGTAGTATGATGGACTGCAGGGCTGGTGCAACATGTAACATGTTCACACTGGCGCAATAGGACTGGGTGTTTTGTTAATATGATTTATTGGGTTAGGGATTTTCTGTCTTCACTGTGAGTTGTATTGTGTTGGGGGGGGTGCACCAATATCATTGTACATATGTTGTGCACTGACAATAAAGATTTGAATTGAATTGAATTACCCAACATGAATGAGCTGGGCAAAATATGTTGGATTCACTTCTCTGTGTAGGATGCATAGACAATTTTTGGGTCGGTTGTTGTGTGTTGCCCCCCACCCCAGTGAGATAGATAGATAGATAGATAGATAGATAGATAGATAGATAGATAGATAGATAGATAGACACACACACACACAAAGTAATGCCAGTTTATCTGTGCCTAGCTTTGTTCCTTGTAGAAGCAAACATGGAAAAGACCGATGGGAGCATCAGGGTTAATAGTAAAGCCTGTCCCTCCCCCTGTCCTCCCCCTTCTGCTTTTGAAATGGCTCCATGGTTTGAGAATGACTCTTGGCTTCCCCTCCTAATCTGTATTTTACGAGTGAGAAGCTTTGCATTATGCAAATCGTTAGATAGGAACAGGTGACATTTCAGCAAAGAACATGATCAGCAGCCCGGGCCTGGACTGGGCGGCTGATTTATACATTAGTATTTGTCACAACGATTGCAAGGGCTTCAGTCTATACTCTGCAATTTGATTATTCTTCTTTTTTCTTTCTTTTTTCCCCTTCCTCCTTCCTCCTACTCCTTAAGGTGGAAACTTGGCCAAAGTGTTGGAGACGGGAGCCAAGGAAAAACCCAGGTGATGCATAGGTTTCATAGGCTTCCTACAAATAGCTGATAGATTAATTTTTCACACACACACACACACATAAACAAGAGTAGACAATTAGGATTAATTATCATTTTGCATTGTGGGGGGTTTTTTTTGCCAAGGGAGGTTGTGATGGATTCTTGGATCTGTTATTCTGAGGGTATCAGAAGCAAATTGGATCATTAACCCCACAAACAAATGAGGTATCAGAAGTTTAGTCTAATAAAAAGAAGGACTAGGGGTGACATAATAGCAGTCTTCCACTATTTGAGGGGCTGCCCCAAAGAAGAGGGGGTCAACCTCTTCTCCAAAGCACCTGAAGGCAGGACAAGAAAGAATGGCTGGAAACTAATCAAAGAGAGAAGCAGCCTAGAACTAAGGAGGAATTTCCTGACAGTGAGAACAATTAATCAGTGGAACAGCTTGCATTCACACATTCTGGGTCCTCCATCAATTGGACACTTTTAAGAAGAGACTGGACAACCATTTGTCTGGAATGTATAGGGTTTCCCGCTTGAGCAAACGGTTGGACTAGAAGACCTCCAAAGTCCTTCCAACTCTGTTATTCTATGCTCTGTGTATATTACGAATGGTTGCAGGAATTGGATATGCTTAGTTTAATGAAGAGAAGGACGAAGGGTGACATGAAAGCAGTCTTCCAATATCTCAGGGGCTGCCACAAAGAAGAGGGAGTCAACCTCTTCTCCAAAGCCCCAGAGGGCAGGACAAGAAGCAAGAAGGACAAGGACAAGAAGCAACAGATGGAAACTAACCAAAGAGAGAAGCAACTTAGAACTAAGGAGAAATTTCCTGACAGAACAATTAATCACTGGAACAACTTGCCTCCAGAGGTTGTAAATGCTCCAACACTGGAGGTTTTCAAGAAGAGATTGGACAGCCACTTGATGGTATGGGGTCTCCTGCTTAAGCAGAGGGGTTTTGCCAGTGGCTATAAAAATGACGAAACTACAGGTTTTCTATTTGCAAAGCAAACGGTATAACCACTGTGCTATTATAGCATTTGGGGCAAAAGTAGCTCCAAATGACATTAGAGATTGGACAAAAATAAATAAAAAAATAATTCAGAGCTGTTTATCCCACCCACAAAGGTACATTTTCATGGTTAAATTTTGCACATATACAGTAATTAAATTTAAGTTTGTGTCTGTATGAATGCACCCAGAGGAAGGAACCCTGATTGGCAATTTCTTCCTTGAAAGAGAAAAATGGTAGAACCCAACACTGTGAATTGCTGAGTTGGTGGTTGTGGACATCCTACAGTCCCAAATACCTTACAAGCTGTTGCCAAAGCATCTTACTCCAAGCATGATTTTTTAAAAGCCAACTTAGACTCAAGCCGGCAAGGCAGGAAAGGAGTTCCTCCAAGCTTTACAGCTCTATTTAGAAATAAGATGCTTTGAATTCCAAGGGCTTGACGTCCTGGGATGAAAGCTTGAATGCTGCTTGTTCTCAGTTTTTGATTTCACATTAAGAGAGGGAGTGAAACATGGTCTCTTGGTTCTCCAAATGTATATTAAACCACATTCACTGTGGCTGGGAACTAAAACATCAGATTGGATTGAAAGACACACAGTGGTATTTAGGAACTGTTCATCATCCCAGCTTTAGTGTCTAATGCAGTGCTATAATAATTACCCAACCGGTCTTTACCAAATGCAAAACGGTGACAAATTCTCTCAAATGCAGATTGATTGCATGAGTCCTTAGTGCAAATTTGTTCTGTGATCCCTTTGGGGGAAAAACACTCGGTTTGAGAAAAGCACTGGAATAATGAAGTTGAGGTAGCTAGAGCAGAAGTCAGAACCGAGCAAACGGGATTCAGAATTCAGTGTGGCAAACTCCCAACAAACCAGAGATCTCACTCAAGGTGACCATTTCTGGTGAGAGAGGGAAGTTCCCTGAGGATGGGCTCCAGCACGAGTCCGAAAGCTCGGAAGGCTAAATCTCTGGTCCCGGTGACCGACCCAGATTGGATCCTGCAGCATGATCCCGGGACACGTAGATTCGCCTTCATTTGTGACCATCTTTCCTGTTGGATGAATGGATGAGGGCAGTGGTGAAATGTAAAATTTGTTACTACCAGTTCTGTGGGCATGGCTTGTGGGGGGGGGGGGGTAATGTGACTGGATGGGCGTGGCCAACTTTTTTTTTCTTTTTTCAAGCATTTTTTCACAACCTATTAAAATGCTTTTAAAAGGTAAAAAAAGGCTCTGACGATCACAGCTGTTGCACATGATCATCGGAGCCTTTTTTTTTTACTTTTTAAAAGCAGGAAGTAACGACACCCGGGTGGGTAGGCGGAGCCTCGCGCCACCATCGCTACCGGTTCTCCGAACCATCTGCCACAATCGCTACCGGATTGCCAGATCCGGTCCAAACCAGCAGCATTTCACCTCTGGATGAGAGCCAGGTTGGATATTAGTGGAAACTCTGGTTTCACACAACTGCTGGTCAGTCATTTGCTACTGAAGTCCAGTAATTGCACCCCTATGGGTAGAAAAGCAAGTTCCTTTTAAGAAATATATAGATAATATTTTACGGTATTATGTATCTGTCAACGGTTTTAGCTTCCCATGCTGGAAGGAAAGAGACGTCTGCAGAATATATCGGCTGTCTACAGATGGTCCTGGAATTTCTGTGGAAAGTCATGATGGTCATGAAACGAGGCACCCACATGGCCAAGCCAATTTTAAGATTTTTCTTTGCGGTGGTTGTTCAGTAAATGACATGTTTGCTAAGTGAACGCAGCCATTGCTAAGCAAGTCCTGTATTTCTCTGGGTATTTTTTTGGGATGGAAACCAGCCCCAAAGGCTGGAAACTGGCAAAAAAACTGGCAGTGAATCACTGTCAAATGATTTCAACCATCCTATTGCCTCCGGAAGTCGTGAATGCTCCAACACTGGAAGTTTTTAAGAAGAGATTGGACAATCATTTGTCTGAAATGGTGTAGGGTTTCCTGTCTGAGCAGGGGGTTGGACTAGAAGACCTCCAAGGTCCCTTCCGACTCTGTCATTCTGTTAAAGTATTTTTTTTTAAAAAAAATCCAATATCTACTGATGCTACGAATCCTAAAATAATAAGAAAATAGCAGGAGTAAATTTACATGGGATTTCAAACAGCTGTATCCATCATCTTAAAACTAAATCCTTGTTCTTCACCTACAGCAATGGTTAAATTCCCCAACCGCATAATTTCATCGGGATTTGTAACTGGTGCTACCAGTTGGGCTAACTCTCAGGATCACCTTCTGTTTTTGGTTACAGATTCAGACATTCCCAGCTATGAACCTTTTCCTCTTATAATTTAATGACAGTCAGATCCTTGCTGCAGCTAAAGATTTAGCTGATGAATTCATCAGAAGAATTAATTCTCAAGATGTTTGACCCAGAGGCCTCTGGATGTAAGTCCCGCAGCACCTCCTGTTGGCGAGTGGCTTTGTTATCACCATTTGTGGCTGCTATGCAACATATAAACCATATAAAACATTTTATATTGACTGCTAAATATAGTATGGAACTGTAGAATGTCTCATCCCAGCAAAATACTTTCCCTCCAATCATAAAGCATTTGTGAAACCCTCCTACAAATAAATGATTGCTGATTGAACATTGCATCTGGGCCTTGACTGGTTACTGATATCAAGGGGAATATTATCACTAAGTAGAACTTAAAAGTATAGGAAGAACACAATGCGAGGAAAATGGAGAGAAAAAAGAACAATTTTTAAATCTGCTTCTGTCCAAAACATCTAGCTATCTAACTGACATCAGAGCTCCAATAAAAGAATTTGCATCCCACTTGGTTGTAACAAAGCTCTGATCATTCTGCTTGGAAGTGACAATAAATGATAACATACAATATCATTTACAAGATTGATAGGCTTTGCGGTTTTTTTAAATCTATTTATTTTAAGAAACGCGAGCAAGGAAACAAAAGAAAAATACATCATTTGGCATGTGCTTCTGCTGTGCTGACAAACTATTTCTAGATTGCAACCACATTTTTAAAATGCATCCTCAGAAGTAAATAATAATACTTGTTCTTGCTAATTTTGCAAAATTACTTTCCTCTGCACTTGACACTTTTAGGTTCAGTCTCAAATATGTTGCCCATACAGAAGTAGTAAATGTGCTGAAGCCTGAAATATCATATAAAGCCGAATATGAAAAATGTATAATGAAAATAAGACAGTAATAAATATAATTGGAATCTGTTTCGATCATAACAGGACAACAATCATGACCATCCATTGTGATATACATCAGTTTATACATGAGCATATTTGTGTGAGTATCAGATGTATTTGTAGGCAGAAACAAGAGGATTTTTTAAAAATATATTTTAGATTTAATCCGGGTCATTTTAGTTGATCTTAGAAGCTAAGCAGGAGCAGTTCAAGAAAGGACTTCAGGTTGACTATTAGGTAATTCCAGACTTTCTGGTCAGGCAAGGATGTTGAAAAATATTTTCTGGTAGAAGAGGTTAACAAAAGATCTTCATAATGCTGTCAAGAAAATGGCATACTTGTGATCACCAAAAATCAAGATTGACTTCACCGTTTTAAGCTCATCAATCTTGACTAATAAACAGCATGTTGCCCTACTGCAAAAATACTACGCTGTTTTTCACGATCATAGTCTTCTTCGCTTCAGAATTTTGGTCTTCCAGGAAAGCCTCCAGAGAAAATAACAGGGTTGAGTTAGTGGACGGATCTCCTCACAGAAGTTAAATTTTACTGAGGTCACCTTTCCCCTTATGAGGACATCCTGAGCTAGAAAAATCTGGCCCAGATTTTGGGAAATCGCCAGAAGGATGAAAATGCTGGTATACAAGGAAAAGGAGAAAGAACCCTCCTCCCCTTTGACAGCTAACAATGATTCTTCGATCAACGTGGTTTCCATGAATGGGTGGCAGACCTGCCCATAATAGATTTCTGGGGTTTTGCTCGGAGGTCTTTATTTTTCATCCTTTCCTCGTTACCACATTTCTGCAATATAAAAGGCCTATAAAGGATAATATTTTCAGCTCAGGGTTGAAATGAAGGGTCCTTGGTGCTCTCTGCCCTTGGTGGTTTTCTTGCAGATGTTTCATGGCCCAAACGAGGTAAGATCATCAGTGCTAGAAGGGCGTGGGGTTTGCAGAGAGGAGGAGGAGGGAGGGAGGGAGGGAGGAGGAGGAGGGAGGGAGGGAGGGAGGGAGGAGGAGGAGGAGGAGGAGGAGGAGGAGGACTGTGGGATTCTTGGTGCTGTCTGAGCTTGGTGTCCCTGGAGATTCTCAGTCATCCAGGTCATGGTTGTCCCAGAGGTGCTTTTTTTAAAGGGGCAACTGGACTTTGAAAAAAGCACCTTTGGGTCTGAGCTTGGTGGCTTTCCTGCAGACATTTCATGACCCAACTAGGGAACATCATCAGTGCTAATTAAGTAGCGTTATCTAGACTAGCACTGATGATGTTATCTAGCTGGGTCATGAAATGTCTGCAATCAAACAACCAAGCTCAGACAGCACCAAGGACCTTTCATTTCAACCCTGAGTTATAAATATTGACTTTTTATATTGCAAAAGCATCAACTGTGTATGTCTGAGATGTACTTCCTGCAAGCCAAGGAGTACGTAGCATAAATATTCAGGGCAAGGAAACAGCTTTCCACCTGCTTTAAAACAATTAATTTCATTCATTCTGTTATTTTAGCAGTCTATTGGTGGGAATGCAAAGAGTTACCTTAGTTTGGCCCAGCCTGGAGACAGTGAGCCAAGTATGGTATCTGCCTGTCCCTCTTTCCAAAGCAACAGCAGAGTAACAGAGTCGGAAGGGACCTTGGAGGTCTTTTAGTACTCAAGTAGGAGACCTGAAACCATTCCAGCCAAGTGTCTGGAATATATCCAAATATATCCAAATCCCATTGTGCCCATGTTTTGGATACATAAGACAGGCCTTCTGGTTCCATTGGAACCACAATCATTGTCTTGAACGCTCATTTCTGATGTCTCTGGAGATTCTCCGTCCTCCAGGCCATGGTTGACCCAAAGGTGCTTTTTCCAAGAGGCAACTGGACTTTCTGGCTTTTCTCTGAAGACGTTTCGCTTCTCATCCATAAAATAAAAAGCGAAACGTTTTCAAAGAAAAACCAGAAAGTCCAGTTGCCTCTTGGAAAAAGCACCTTTGGGACATATCTGATGTCTTGTACCAACCCAAACAGCATGGAGAACCAAGAACACTGAGCTGTTTTCATTTGCATTGAAATCTCTAGAGTTTGGGGCTTGAAACGTATGCCTCGAAATCAACAACACTTTGGGGGAAACACACACACACAGAGACACACCGCTCCAAAAGCCAAGCGCAACAAAAGCCCAAAGTCAGTTCTTGGTGAGCAGAAATCACCCCGGTTTCCAGAACTGCCACATGCAGAGTTTTGCAGCCGGAGTTTTGCCAAGTCTAAAAGGCTCCTGCGCTTTCCACCTTAAATGGATTTTATCAGATTTTGCTCTGCTAAGCTCATGCTAATATTGGCTCCAATAAAGAACAAATCGGGCGCCCGACTCAACTCATCTTATCGCGCAGTCAAAACTGATGGCTGCAGAAGTCATAAAGATCCCATTTAATCTCTCGCCTATCTATCACCAGGAACGTCTTTATCCCTTTTCGCAAGCGGTGGTCATATCTGCTCATTACGAAAGCAAAACAGAGCTGGCATGCATAAAAGGAGGGAATGAAGTGCTCACTTTGATTTTGACAGCATGATCAGTGGGAGCAGTAATCTGTGAGAATCAAAAGGGCCTACATTATTCCATAAGCGTAATTTGAGGGAACAGCTCAGAGCACACACATCTGCCTTCATATATTGTGACTTGCGCTGATAAAACATCCGTCCTCATTTACTCTCTCTGTGCTTGGCTAATCTCCAACAGCCCTCCCGATGTCTAATCACGCCATCAGAGGGGAGAGAAGAGCCTCAATTGAGACTCAAATGAAAGAAGATTGGAAAACTATCTTCAATTGAAATTACATTTGTAAATGAACCATCTTTTCTGTTAGGTTCTTTTTTTTTTTCCTTTCCCCCTTTCCTTTCCCCAACACCCTCTTGCTCAGATTGTGTTATGCTAAATCTGTCTGGAGAAGTAGCAACGTGTTGTTGGACTGTATTTATTCCATTACCCAGGGTGTAAAAAATCATCGCGGCTTAGGAGTTGTCGGGCCTGTTTGCAAGCAGGAGATGATTTTATGGGTATTGCGAGCCTCTCCACTTTGTGTGTGTTTTCCTTTTTAATTGTGTGCTATGCTGCTGGGGGATGAGGAAAGGTCAGGGCACAGATGTTTCCCATTAAATAAACAACTCATTATCGCATTAACCTAATGTAATTAGCTACATCATTACCAAATACCGAAGACCTCTGGATGCATCACACTATCTGTGCAATCATAGCTTCATGTGTTGTGTTTACACGTGCAGGACAGACCGATTTGTTCTTTGTCTCCGTACAGATATTGATTTCAATGTATATTTCATTTTACACTCTCTCTCTCTTGCTCGCTCTCTCTCTCAATGGCTGTGATACTGCCGTGAAGAAACAGAATTTTTGTCTGGACAATAGTTATCCTAAAGGAAATTAGTGATTAACTAGGGCTTTTTTTTTCACACAGTCCATCATCTTATAGATATATTGTCATACCACGGACACAACAATGTGCCAACTGAGTCTTTAAATAAAAAATAAAAGCAGCTAACTGTGGGGAAAAAAACCCAATCTCTGATGTCATCCCAAATCAGACTCACTCACAAAAAACGATTGCATAAGTCAAGGTTTCTCAATTTTGGTCACTCTAAGACTTATGGACTTCAATTCAGCTGTGCTGGCTGGGAAATTCTGGGCGTTGAAGCCCCCAGGTCTTAATATGACCAAGGTTGAGAAACCCTGGAATGAGTCATTATTTGAACATTTTTTGATGCTCGCATGTCATAGCCAAGGACAATGTCTAGCCATTTGTGGCTGAAGCTAAGCAGGTCCAGACACAGTTAGACTTGGATGGGGTACCCTGTGCTGGAACCACCTGCTGAAGGAGAAGAGGCCCCAATAAGAGAGGGGGGTTAAAAGACATCCCAGCTTAGAGTCCATTCAGAAAGGACATGGTTGGTCTATATCTGGCTTTCCCAGGGGAAGAGACTTTTGTTGTTGTTGTTACTTGCGAAGTTGCATCCGACCCATTGTGACCCCATGGACAACATTCCTCCAGGCCTTCCTGTCCTCTGGAGTCCATTTAAGCTCACGCCGACTGCTTCAGTGACTCCATCCAGCCACCTCGTTCTCTGCCGTCCCCTTCTTCTTCTCTTCTCCAGGGAGTCCTTCCTTCTCATTAGGTGGCCAAAGGATTTGAGTTTCCTCTTCAGGATCTGGCCTTCTAAAGAGCAGTCAGGGTTGATCTCTTCTAGGACTGACCGGTTGGATGGCCTTGCAGTCCAAGGGACTTGCAGGAGTCTTCCCCAGCACCAGAGTTCAAAGGCCTCAATTCTTTGGCACTCAGCCTTCCTTATGGTCCAACTTTCACAACCATACATTGCAACTGGGGAAACCATAGCCTTGACTATACACACTTTTGTTGGCAGGATGATGTCTCTGCTTTTTAGTATGCTGTCTAACTTTGCCATAGCTTTTCTCCCCAGGAGCAAGCATCTTTTAATTTCTTGGCTGCAGTCCCCATCTGCAGTGATCTTGGAGCCCAGGAAAATAAAATCTGCCACTACCTCCATTTCTTCCCCATCTATTTGCCAGGAGGAAGAGACTTAGAATGACTTTATTAGAATAACTTTATTGTCACTTTGTAGAAAGACAGTCTGGTGAGATTCTTGTAAGTTGGTCATCAACAATAAAGAAACGGAGGTGACCCATCCTTGGAACTCTTCCGGTTGCCTGTGTCTGACAATGTCAGGGCGGGATCACTCTTCACCTATCCCCAAATGTCTCCAGAAATCAGAGCATGATTGAGGAAGCATCGACTTATTCCTGGGAAGGAGGGAAATGTCAAAATGAGAAGTGAAATTCCTTCTTACGGGCATCACGATGATGCAGTACAAATACAATGGAATGTAGATTTGGTCCCCATCACAACCACTTTTCAAAACCACAACAACTTAGGCATCTAGTTTACAGAGTTAGGAATTCCATTATCCATATTAGGAAGATATACAGGTCAGCTTACGACCACAACTGAGCCCAAAATTTCTGTTATTAAGTGAGACATTTGTTAAGTGAGTTTTGCCCCATTTTACGACCTTTCTTGCCATCGTTATTAAGTAAATCACCACAGTTGATAAGTTTGTCCCACGGTTGTTAAGTGAATCTGGTTTCCCCATTGCTTGTCAGAAGGTTGCAAAAGGGGATCACATGACCTTGGGAAACAGCAACGGTCATAAGTACGAGTCAGTTGCCAAGCATCTGAATTTCAATCACATGATCGAAGGATGCTGCAAAGGTCGTAAGTGTGAAAAACGATCATAAGTCACTTTTTCAGTGCCGTTGTAACTTTGAGCAGTCACTAAATGAACTGTTGTAAGTAGAGGTCTACTTGTATTAAGAAGAAGTAGATATTAAGTTTGAGATCAATCCCTTGCAAGTCTTTTTAGCTGTGTGACTCTGTGAAATAAGAGGCATCTATCAGTCAAGAACTGCTTGTAAGGTCAGGAGAAAAAATATGCTTTATTTTAAGTAGCTCCGGTGATTTACAACTCAACCATCCTTGGAAGCAGAGATGAGACAAACCCCTAACTAAGATTGCATTTTGAAGATAATGACCAACCTCAGCCCTGCATAACAGAAGACACGAAAGAACATTAGAGCAATGAATTACAGAAAATGCACCACCAGATGGTGTCTGCTTTTATTCTGTGGCAACTTCGAATTTCAATCAAAGGAAGAGGGTTTCAATGGATTAAATCTACTTGGCAAATGGACAAAAGATCGTGTTGATCAGAAGTTCTGCAAGATTACGGTGTCCGTCAGGAAAGGAGAAGTTCTCAGTAAGAGCTCCTATATGCTGGATTCAAGTTTGCTCTCCAGAAAACGTATCATTTATTTATATTTCATACATCTCAATCGCCCATCTCCCTCAGATAAAGGATATGATGTTAAGATTTAAAAACATCCATTGGGTGAATGAAATCGAAGATCTGTTTATGAGAGCCACTTGAGAAAAAGTAAGTATTGGAATTAAACTGCACAGATTGTGAACAGATACAAGGGGAGCACAAAATAGCAACCATAAAAAATTGTGACCCGAGAATGGAGACACAGAATCCGAGATGTTGGAGGATTTAGAAAAGCGCTAAGGTTGAACCTGTGTGTTAATCACTCCAGCTGTTCATGATGCTGGAGAAAAGGAAAGAAAGGACAAGGGTGACTTGCGATGTTTGAGGGGCTGCCGCCAAGAGGAAGGGGGTCAACCTGAGGGCAGGACAAGAAGTAATACGGTAGATGAAAACTTATCTAAGAGAGAGATCCAACATAGAGCTAAGGAGAAATTTCCTGATATGAGAATAACAATGGCTTGTCTCTAGAAGTTGTGGGTGCTCCATCTCTGGAGGCTTTCAAGAAGGACAGCCATTTGTCTGGAATGGGGTAGGCTGTAGGGTCTCCTCCTTCATCAGGGGTTGGACCGGAAGACCTCCAAGATCTCATCTGATTGGCTTCTCACATTCATGGCCAAGCTGGACAAACAAAGAACCGCCTGTTGTTGTCCCGTCATCCACTGAAACAGAGCTTATATCTGCAACCCAGCTGGGTAGCTATGGCAACTTTTCATTGACTTGGAGAAAAAGCTTCCATCCCTTTTTGGAGGCCAACTAGGGATGTATTTAGATCTCCCAAATAAGGAAAACTGCATCCTGAACAAACCAAATAGATGCAGAAGACGAAGAGGCTGAACTGGAAGGTGGGGTTAAAGGTGTCATCAGTTGGGAGTCATTGCGTTGTCAGAGAGGACCTAAGCCCAGCCCTCCTTAAATTCCTTTTTTTTTTTTTGCTTTAATTTATATGCTGCCCTTCTCCGGAGACTCAGGGCGGCTTACAATGCCTTAAGCAATAGCCTTCATACTTTTGTATATTTTTATACAAAGTCATCTTATTGCCCCCACAATCTGGGTCCTCATTTTACCTACCTTAGAAAGGATGGAAGGCTGAGTCAACCTTGAGCCTGGGGAGATTCGAACTTGCAGTAATTTCAGGCAGCAGATGTAAGTGGATGTTAATTAGTCTGCTGAGCCACCAGAGCTCCATTGATCCTTACCTACCGGTAGTGCCAACTTAACTTTGATGGTTAGTTGACTAGATTCTTGTATTAAAAGAGGTAGTAATAACAAACTCTTCTGTGCTTTGAACTCAAGAAATGTTCCTGGTTATTTGCCTCTGACAATACTCAAGAATCACGAAAGTGAAATATTGCCCATCCAAAGAGATGTTAGTAGATGCACTCACTGTATTTTTGTCCAGAGTCAACACAAAACCAGCTACAGAGAGTAAGGAAAATGACCTTGACAGAGTTATGCAGGAAGCATTTACTGGGCAAAAGAGGCTGGAGCATTTTGTAAAGCCCAGGCAAACAAGATAATATTGGAAAGTGATTCAAGCATTCACCTCCCTAATCCATTGGACCATAAGAAGGGGGGAGGGGGAGGGGGCAGGTACAGCCCAACCAGACTTGCCCGATTCTATTTTCATAGCCAATCTCAATAAAATAAAAGTAAAATAATAAAAATAAAAATAAATAAAATATAAAATAATATTAAAATAAAATAAAATAAATAAAATATAAAATAATATAAAAATAAAATAAAATAAAATAATAAAAATATAAAATAATAAAATAATAAAATAAAATAAAATAAAATAAAATAAAATAAAATAAAATAAAATAAAATAAAATAAAATAAAATAAAATAGTTGATTTCCTGGTTTGCTCTATCTAATGGCGCTGGCAGTCAGTGAGAAGAGATGTTGGGGGTTCAAATCCAACAGGCTCAACTCTTTAGCGCCTTATAAACCATCAGCCACAAGGGGGCAGCAGGATGTAAACAGAGGATTTTTTTTTAATGTGTGCCCCCCCCCTTCTTTGTCTAAGAAACTGCTAATCACAAGTCACTTGTGTTGCCTTTCTTCCCAGGGACACACACACACACACACACACACACACACACCAGATGGTCTTGGGTTTTCTTTCAGGAAGGACGTAGGTGTGAGGCTTTGCTGATCCTCATAATATGGTTTCCGTTAATAAATCTCCCTGCTTCTCAAGAGTTATAAAATCTGTGTTACTGGTCTTTGGTCAGATTCTGAGCCTCAGGAACATTCTCACAGACAGACACCCCAAGTTTCAACTTCCAGTTTATGTCCCAAAGGTGCTTTTTTTTTTTCAAGAGGCAACTGGGCTTTCTTGTTTTTCTTTGAAGACGTTTCGCTTCTCATCCAAGAAGCTTCTTCCACTTCCAACTTACGTATTATCATTTCTGGCTCATATATTCCAACACAGCTAATCTTGCGACAAATGGCTGCAAAAATTGATGGAGTTAGCAGAGATGGCTAAATTGACTGCTTCGATTAAAGACAAAAACACAATTACTTTTGTTTCTACTTGGAAACCGCTTCTGGACTTTGTGCTCGGGGTGGAAAAAAACCGAAACTTTGATTTTGGGTTTTACCGATGAGATAGGTTTGTTGTTATAGAAATGGCTGGTGTATATTACTATGTAAAAGTAAAAAGTTGAGGTTTGATGTTATTATCTTATTCTACTGCACCAAAGGGAGTCAGAAATCAATGCCTTTTCTTTTTTTAATTCCCTTTGTCCCAGATTTTACCCTTCCCTTTTCCCTCCCTTCCTTTTGTATTTTTTTTGTATTTTATGTTACAAACTGATAAAAAATCAAACCTTAAAAAAAAAGGATCCCAATCTTTCAGGATCCAAATTATTCCACCATAGTTGCAGGTTGTGGGAGCGCAAGACGGCCAGGGTCCATCAACCACCTTCCTTGACCTCCGGAATGCCTGCCACAAATGGACGAGGGGCTCCAAGCCTCCAGAGATCTCGGCTTAAACGCTGCCCGTCCAGGCAAAGCCTGTCGCGGCACAAACGGTCCCTCTGCGTGTTTTCGTCTTCTATGGATTTTTTATATATATAAATCAACCGCTGGTTATTTCCACCGTGCAATTTGCGTCGAATATCATTTTTGTTTTAATTACAGGCTTTGTCTCGGGCCAAGCTTGCATGGCTGTTGTTGAGCCAATTACCATAAATTTCCCTGTAACAATTAAGAATATGGGTACCCGGGCTGCGTGTATTTTAAATGTTATAATTATGCTGGGCTCTTCCGTTAATTGGCCTATCTGACTCTTTTACTTTTTATGCTGCTCATCTGCTCATTACCGCGGCCATTTAATTCAATTAGCACCTTAATTAGAAGAACAGCTATGTCCAATGTCGTTGAGCTTGTCAGGGTATGCAGCTTGATTAGTAAAGACAAACAGACTAAGCCGAGAAGGCGGTTGCGTTGTTCGGGGGAGGCCCAGGATGGAAGCCATCCAGCTGCTAAAGGAGCACATCTCCAACCCCCCCCTGCTTTGCAGAGAGAGAGAGAGAGAGAAAGAGAGAGGGGGGGAGAGAGGGAGGGAGGGAGGGAGGAAGAGAGAGAGAGAGAGAGAGGACATAAAGAGAGCATCAGGCAGAAGAAGCGGTGCAATAATTCACAGATCTGTGACTCAAAGCACATTTCAGCATCCGTACTCTGGACCTCGGAGCCTGCTGTCACTGCTAAATTATCCGCTGCTCCTCCATGCTTCTTAAAAGGCACACGCTCACATGCATACGTGGCATGGCTTCCTCCCTTTCCAAAGGTTGCTCCTGTCCTCCTCGTGATGAGAGGTGTGGATGGATCATCACTTCCAAGCTGATCTTCTTTCTGGAGGGTGCAAGCCTCAAATCTCCCCCCACCCCCCTTTGCCCAACCGTCCTTCCTGGGTGCGAAAAGGACGGTTTGGTTGTGCAAAGGACACCCCCGAAGGAAGCCTCCGATTCTCCGCAACGGCTTTGTTTTTCGCCAGTCTATTTAAATCTTTATTCCCTGCCTATTAATTCTCCTAATTAGAATTAAATGAAGCATGCTAAATTGCTAGATTAACCAATAATTAAGCAGCCAAAGCGCCAATAATTAAGCAGCCGAAGCAGGGATGCTTAATACACAACGGCAGCTCTTTCCTTCTCTGGAATGGCCTGGGTCATGGATGCTCATTTTGGTTGAAGGAAATTTCAGTCGCTTGCCTTCCTGGGTCAATTCTTCCTCCCCACCCGGCCCCTTCCTCTGTTTTATTTAGGTTAGCTTATGCAAAAGGAAATGCGTTGAGCAAGGTCATTTTATAATTTAAGATTAGAGTCAGACTGGAAGCCCAGAGTTACGCAGGTCTAAAACAGGCCACAGATAATTTTTAAAAATGATCTAAAAGAACTTCATAGTATATGATGGCATTTGATCCATTGGGAATATCAGGGCAGCTTTATATAAACCTCTCTCCCATATTATCAGCTGAAGGCTTTAGGTTTGTCTTGAATCTAATGGACTCATTCAGGATTGAGTAGAATCAAAGAACCAGACAGGACCTTGGAGGTCTTCTACAATGGCTCAGCCAAGAGAAGATTGACCTGTATGGCTGCGAAGAGTCAACATCAACTTGATCACACATAATCAATCAAAAGAATGGAAGACTGGCAAAATATTTGATTTAATAGAATAGAATAGAACTTTTTATTGGCCAAGTGTGATTGGACACACAAGGAATTTGTCTTTGGTGCATATGCTCTCAGTGTACATAAAAAAAAGAAGATTTAAATTATACCTAACTTAATAACTAGAACCAAAGATATTGGGAGTAAGGAATTAAGATGCACCTTGCTGAGTAGAGTTGTGCAAATATTTAATTCAAAGATGAGGTTTCTCATGGACATCACTGTATACAGTCGCTGAATCAGATCAAATTTCCAAACCGTAGCAAGAATTTGTTTCAGATTGCCAGATCAGATATGATCCTCCACTGTGATTTAATTCAGACCACTATTGCACATTTCTTTTGTTTTATTTATTTGTTAAGTTTTTATTTGGTGTACACCTGTGTATTTTAGATTCCGAATTAGGTCAAATCCTACCAGTTGGCTTTGGACCACTAGATTTGAATTGATCCCAACACCTGAAAGGAATCAGATGGTTGTTGCAAACCACTGATTCAGAATGACTCAGGGATCCAGATCAAATCAATGATTCAAGTCAGGCAGATTGACAGATGGCTGCTATTCTTTCCAGACCTCAATAAATGAAGCTCCATTTCAGAGGAACCGCCAGAATCCACCTACAAACGGATTCCAAAGGATTATAGAGACAGGGCTGGGATTCCAAGGCCGTCCATCTTGGAGAGCCACTCTTATCTCCACACGTTTCTATATCCTGGTTGCACAAGGCTGGTGGAAGTTGCACTTCTCCTGCCTATGAAAAAAATGAAATGCTGGGTGAAGGGAGCTTGCATTGATGCAGCAGGCCCCATTCTGATGTCTTTATAATTAAGTAATTGAAGTGATTGAAAGGATCAATATTTTTTCCATTCAAGGCAGCAAAACTAATCTGTTAACATATAAAAGCGAGAACTATCTCACTGTTTCGGCTCCCGCACATATTCTGATTACTGAGCTATTGACTTGGGGGAGAACTTGGACAAAAACATTATAAGCACATGAAACAGAGCAAGAAGGAAGAGAAAAGAACATCTTGCAATGAATATTGAGCTCTGGGTGTTTTAAGCAGGAGCCTCCAACCTTGGCAACTTTAAGTCTTGTGGACTTCAACTCCCAGTTGAAGGCTGAGGAACTCTGGGAGTTGAAGTCCACAAGTCTTAAAGTTGCCAAGGTTGGAGACCCCTGTTAGAATCTTAAAAACGTCCTGCAGGTGGAAGAGAGGAGGCTTCCTTAACATAGAGGTCTCATTAACTCCACCCCATTGCCTAAATGGGGTGCTTACTGTAACAAATGTGATTAGAGGTAAAAATCTTTGAAGATTCTCCATCACCCAGATCATGGTGGTCCCAAAGATGCTTTTTCAAAAGGCAACTGGACTTCCTTGTTTGTTTTTCTCTTTGAAGACGTTTCGCTTTTCATCCAGTTCATCAGTTCTGAAAGAAGCTTCTTGGATGAGAAGCAAAACAATTTCAAGCAAAACAAGGATAGTCCAGTTGCTTTTGAAAAAGTACCTTTGGGATGACTAGAAATAAGCAAACTTATTTATCTCTATCACTAAGATGCTATCTGATTTGAGTGGTTTATGGTTACAAAGAATAAAAAGAGAAGTACGGAGGATATGAATCCTGAAGACAAATCAGAGATCACCAACAAAGCTTCCTTACAGGGACTCAGTAACTACCCCGAAGCAAATCCTGAGAGAACATCCACATTTTCAATAATTTTCTGAACATTATCAGGGTAGGAACTCAATCTAGCCCTCGAGTGATGCTGTTCCCAAGAATGGATGTTTCTGCAGAAAAAGCCCACTCAGATCCAATCAATGGCATTTATTGTGGCAGCAACGACTTCACAGTCCAACCCTGAGCTACAAATATTCTCCTTTATCAGAAAAATAAAATCCAGATGAGCCGTAGGATGGATCTAGAAGAAGCTGGAGGGAATATCTAGAATCTGCCAACCACACTTTCTGAGGAACAATTGATGCGGGCAGGGGGGGGATCTCCCAATCAGAAGATCTGAAGAACCAAAGACACCTGAACTGTCGTCTATTAAATTTGTAAAGGTGGTGTTTCTTTGCAACTTTGAACCCGAGATCAATAAAGCTCAGCTATGCAAACACTGCACCTATATTGACACAATTTTCACCAACTCTAGAACAGGAGAAATGCCTGATAATAAAACAGATAATACTCTTGAACACTCTTCAGTGTTTCAAGTTTCTGTCTGAATGGGTGTATGGCCACCTGTGTGTGTGTGTGTGTGTGTGTGTGTGTGTGTATGTGTACATATATATTGGTGCTTATATACCTAGTTATACAGAGTACATTTCCGTTATGCTGTAGTAATCTGGGGGAAAGTGTCAGCTTTAAGCTTCTTTCGGATATCCTACCGCTGTAACTTTAAGGTATTGACCCAGAAGTAAAACAATGGCCTGAATAAAATAAAAATGTTAATTATCCTTTGTGTTTGTAATTTAATTAAAGGTGCAGTAAAGTTTTACTGTTTGGCCAGGTGATGATGTTTAGAGCTCTGAAAAAGCTATTTGTGCCGGGGAGATTAAAGTGCATTTTAAAATGTTCCTCCAGCACTTTCACATTTGTTGATAGATTTTTAAATTAAACTTTAAATTGTAATCTAAATTACCTCCAACAATTCATGGTCCCTATAATGAACTCCCACCATTCCTGCTGTCATCGAGCGATGATATACTGTAAATGGCAAGGGCTTGCAGTTTTACTGAAGAGAGTTCTAGCGTTATTGAGCTGCACTCGTTGTGCAGAAACCTCGAATGAAAATCAAACGAAGAGGCAGATTTTCTTCGGCAGAGAAAACGGCAGCCTTGTGACGTCCCTCACTCAGAGGATGGCTTGGTTGTGGGTCCTCATTCGGGAGGGTTTGCACAATCAAGGATTTACCTTGGTGTGTTGGGGCTTTACCATAGGTTTACCATAGATTTACCAAAGGTGTGTTGGTGTGTTGAACGTATCTTTTATGTACTCCAAGAGCGTATGCACCAAGACAAATTCCTTGTGTATCCAATCACACTTGGCCAATAAAAAATTCTATTCTATTCTATTCTATTCTATTCTATTCTATTCTATTCTATTCTATTCTATTCTATTCTATTCTATTCTATTCTATTCTATTCTATCCTATCCTATCCTATCCTATCCTATCCTATCCTATCCTATCCTATCCTTTCCTACTCTACTCTACTCTACTCTACTCTACTCTACTCTACTCTACTCTATGACCGCCGTGGCCAGGGGGGCTTTTCATCAGGTCCGCCTGATTCGCCAGTTGAGGCCCTTTCTGGATCGGGACTCCTTACGCACAGTTACTCAGGTGCTCGTCATTTCCCACCTGGACTACTGCAATGCTCTCTACATGGGGCTCCCCTTGAGGAGCACCCAGAGGCTCCAACTGGTGCAGAATGCGGCTGCACGGGGGATTATGGGAGCAAGAGGGCGCTCCCATGTGATGCCTCTCCTGCGCGAGCTGCATTGGCTTCCAGTGGTCTTCCGGGTGCGCTTCAAGGTGTTGGTCACCACCTTTAAAGCGCTCCATGGCATCGGACCTGGGTATTTGCGAGACCGCCTTCTGCCGCCGATAGCCTCCCACCGGCCAGTACGCTCCTCAGGGTGCTGTCAGCCAGGCAGTGTTGGCTGGCGACCCCCAGGGGGAGGGCCTTCTCTGTGGCAGCTCCTGCCCTCTGGAACGACTTGCCCCCGGAGATACGAAGGATACCAGATCTCCGGGCCTTTCGCCGTGCCCTAAAAACTTTTCTTTTCCATCAAGCAGGGCTGGCGTGAAACCCCCCCCCCCTTTTTAGCTCTTTTTAGCTTTTTAAGTGTAAATTGGGTTTTAATTGGATTGTTTTAAATTGTGGGCCAAACCTTATAATTCTTTTAATTGATTTTAAATTTTGTATTGGTATGTTTTTATTCTTGCTGTGCACCGCCCTGAGTCCAATAGGAGAAGGGCGGCATATAAATTGAATTAATAATAATAATAATAATAATAATAATAATAATAATAATAAGAAGAAGAAGAAGAAGAAGAAGAAGAAGAAGAAGAAGAAGAAGAAGAAGAAGAAGAAGAAGAAGAAGTAGTAGTCACAAATCATGTGTATGTTGTCTGTGCAGCTAGGACTGTTGAATTTTACACAGGAGAGGCATTCTTCCCACCTTTAATAACATGTCCTACAATGAATTGTGGCACTTCCTATTCTCCAAAGCCCCTGAAGGCAGGACAAGAAACAACAGATGGAAACTAACCAAGGAGAGAAGCAACCTGGAACTAAGGAGGAATTTCCTGACAGTGAGAACAATTAATCAGTGGAATGAATGGCCTCCATAGGTTGTGAATGCTCCAACATTGGAGGCTTTTAAGAAGAGACTGGACAGTCACTCGTCTGAAATGGTACAGGCCACTCCTGCTTGAGAAGAAGGTTGGGTTAAGAAGACCTCCAAGGTCCCTTCCAGCTCCATTATTTTGTTCATCAGTGGATGGCTTGCCTTCGGAAGTTGTGGGTGCTCCATCCCTGGAAGATTTAAGAAGATATTGGACAACCATTTGTCTGTAATAGCATAGGATCTCCTTCCTGAGCAAGAGCTTGAACTAGATGGCCTCCAAGATCTCTCCCCACTGTGTTATTCTGAATTGGGGAATAATATGTACCATCATTTTGCATGCTATGATGTGCAGTCACTGCTCATTTCATCAAGGTCTTCTGGTCCTTGCAAGACTAGAAGACCTCCAAGGTCCCTTCCAACTCTGTTAGTCTGTTATTTAAACCAGGAGGCCAATAGATAACTCCAAAGCATAAAACGGATGCGATCCGTTAATACGAATCCGTGTTCCCTCTAGTAGATCAGGCTGCTGAGGCTGAGCTTTCAGTGGCAGAGTTTTAGTATTGGACTGCTCCAGATATTTGTTAACGTTTCTGTGGAAAGTAGCCAAGGAACCCATTCTGGAGGAGACAGTGCTGGCTTCAGGATGAATCCTTCGGGGAAACTCTGAGCTCAGTTCCCATCCATGCAGGCTTTCATTTTTCTCCAGATGGCCCCTGGTTCTCAATCTGTTGTGTGGAGCTGGCAGCAGAGTCGGACAGTGAGGAGGCTGAGGAAGAACAGGGGCCAGTCCTGGAGGCTGGGGAAGGCCTGGATGAGGGCCCTGCGTTGGAGGCAGAGATGGGGCCAGGGCCATCGGGGAATGATGTGCTCCGGAGCTTCCAGAGTCGGACAGTAGAGAGGCAGAGGAACAGGAGGAGCCTGTTCCTAGTGCACATATGAGAAGGCAAGAGCAGCTACAGCAAAGAGGATGACTCGGGAGTAGGGCCAAGAGATGATTGGCCCCTCCCATAAGGCTTAAAAAACCAGCAACGACTCTTGGGCTCTTTGTCGGAAAACAACGTTGATAGATTTGCTTCTTGTCTTGCTGCATTTATTTCTTGTCGGCTTCTTCTGTTTCTGAACTTTTGCCAAGAAAAGCCTTTGGCAGGTTGCCTAATTAGACCAAGGTTGGCGATAAGGCTGAAGAATTGTGTTATGAAGAATTTGTTTTGAATTCGTTTGGACTACGCTGAGAATGAGCCAATTCTCAGCTGTTCTAATGAAGTCTGTGTGTTTCGAACTGATTGCGTCTGATAATACCTGCTTGGGCCTGGGTCACAACACAAAACCGTGGCAGTTTGGGCTTCTCCTGGGATTGGTGAGAGCGGCTTTAAAGGGAAGACAATGTCTTTGTTAGCTTTGAACACAACTGGGGTCTTGTAGCAGACACAAAAATCGTGTCGGTCTTGCCGAACGATGCACACAGATTAAAGGAGGCCTGTCCGGTCTTTCAAGCCAGAATCTGGGGTTTCCGAGCGGCTGCCCAACTTTCATAAAAATGGAGGAGAAATCAGAAAATGCACAGCCGGTGAAAAACTTCATGGGGGAAATAGAATTTTACTAGTTTTATTAGGGAGTCAAGCAAAGAGAGAGAGAAGCAGAGACAGCAGAGTCTTCGGGGCCTTATCAGCCAGGTATGGTGGAAAAAACCCACACAAATACACAAATCACAAAACTGCTAATCTTGCTTGGTGCATGAGAAGGAATGAAAGAAACGGCTACATTGGTTTATACTGTATATACATTACAAATACAATGCAGAAGATGGTGTACTGTAATTGTTCACCTTTCTCTTTTTCCATATAAATGTTCATATCTTGCAAAAGTTAGTGTCCCTAAGAGGAAAAAAAATGCTGGGAAAAGAATGGAATGCTTATCCTTTCTAGGTTACCATGAGTCTATTTTGTGAATATTGATCCATTTAATCCTTTGGTGGGTTTTTTTTTTTAATTATTGTTTTTTATCATCTGATGCCTGGAAGATGTCCAGTTTCTTCCTCTGTTCTGCAAAGCCTGATCGGTCCTTGCTAAAATTATGTCTCCAGTCTTTTAATTTTTGGCCGTCTATCCCATATTCTGTTATCAAGAGAGATAAAATACCTCCCAGGGTTTTGCTTGATCATAAGAACAAGTTTTAATCTCTGAATCCTTTAGGGCAAATTAAGCACGCCACAGATTCCCAATGTTAGAAATTCAAATTTTCCTCAGTCCCATTTGTTCAGCCTTATTGCCAAGGAAGCAATTTGGCGAGTTCCACCCAACATTTTGTGGGGGAAATCTTACAGAAGACTTTCATTCATCACTTTTATTATCGGGAAGAAATTATCTCAGCAATGACCTTGAGCAGGTCAAACGCTAATGATCGGATGTTCTTTTGTTGTGATATTGGTAGGATTGAATGGGATTTTGGTTGATCATTGGTTGATTGATAATTGGGGGGTTTCTAGCGTACTGGAAGAGAACAGAAAGAAACCCATTTTTGAACTATTGAAAGTTAAATATTTTTGGAAATTTTAATAGGTGATAGAACTGACTTGAGTTTTTGAGCTATCCGTGCTTGGTTCTTGTAGCTAACACAGCATTACTAGATGTCATCTCCAACAAGATAGTTTACACAGCCAGCTGACAAACCAGCAAGCAATGAAAGACAAAGCAATTTGAGACCTTTAAGCAAGGAAAGAGTCCGCAATCGTGTATCCTCCATCAAGCATAACCATTTTTGTGAGTTTCTTTGAATGCTTTGTGTTGACGTGAGAATGTTGCTTGGAATATCCAGGAGACATGAATAATTTAAAGCTAAACATCCAGATTTGACAGCTTCTATGCTAAGACAAAAATGTCGATATTTATTGCCCTTTATTTCTTTCCAAATGGAGCTTTAAGCAATTATACTTTTTTGGAGCCTCGGAAGGGGAGGAGGGAAGGAGGTGCTTAAGTAAGCCCTTTTCTTTCACGTGTAGCTTCTTCTCTTTGTTGTTGTTGTTGTTAATGTTGCTAAGTTGTGTTGTGTCCGACTCTTCATGGTCCCATGGACCATAACATGCCAGAGCCCCCTGTCCTCCCAGATTCATGTTCATTATGTTGCTGACACTATTTAACCATCTCATCCTCTGCCGTCCCCTTCTTCATTGGCCTTCTGTCTTTCCCAACATCAGGGTCTTCTCCAAGAAGACCTCTCTTAATTGCACTAAGTTGAACATCTCTTCTCTTCTGACATAACATATTTGGAAACTAGAGAGGGGGTGAACCCTCCTGTCAGGTCTTGAAACATTTTTTTGTTTTCTCCCTGGTGCCTGAGTTGCTGGCCTTGGTTTGAAGGCATCTCAGGACACTTCATTTACCTAGTAGACTGAATGCTAAGATCAGAATTCCACCTAAAAGCCACCAAGTTAGTGGAGATTATAGTTTTTGTATTGTTAATCCCCAGTTTCTTTACCAAACTCTTGAAGATTGCTTAGATCTGATAACAGGTTGGTTGATGGAGAACAAGTTGGAATTACATCCAGGCAAGATGGAGGTGCTCTTGGACTTGAGAATTCAGATGAAACTTCTTCATTTGAGGTGGCAAAGGTCCCCAGAAAGGCAAAGTTCAGTCTGGAAGTGCTCCTCAGTCCCCAGCTGTCACTAGATTTACAGGTGACCTTTGTGGTGAGGAACAGGTTCCTGCAGGATAGGAATGTAAAGAATAAAATGTATTTTATGGGAAGATGGGCCCTTCGTCAGTCAACAGGAGTGCTGATTTACCACCAGTCTATCAAATACTTAGGAGGCAAGGGCTTGGCAGCACACACAAAAAGCAACAGCCAATGACTTAAATGCCAACCGTCAACACACCCCAATCAACATCTAAAAAGCCACACACAAGAGGCACCACATAAATACCACACACAGAACAGCACAGACTCTGCTGGAGAGAAGTTCCCCCGAGGATGGGCTCCAGCACGAGTCCAAAAGCTTGGAAGACAAAACCTCTCGTCCCGGTGACTGACCCAGATTGGATCCTGCAAAATGCGTTTATTTCAGTCAAGACAGATTCTCTGTTTTTAGCACTGTATGATACTGTATCCGTTTCTTTTTTAATTAGAAAGATATTTAAACGGGATAAAAATAAGCTTTAGTTGTGCAAGGGATTGTAAGTGCATAGATACGCATGCTTGATTGAAAATGGGGTAACAATGGAAAGGAATGAACTAATGGAGCTTTTAAACCTAATAGTACAGTGGGTGTTATGAAAATAGTTCTTTAGGATAATTAGAAATCGTTAGAAATGGTGCTGGAAAACTGCTAGTGTGAAATATTAGTTAACAGAATAACCGAGTTGGAAGGGACCTTGGAGGTCCTCTAGTCCCACCCTCTGCTCAGGCAGGAAACCCTGTACCATTTCAGACAAGTGGTTCTCCAAACTCTATAGTAAAAGCATAGATTCTAATTATGCTTTTCATGCCTAGAATAGAATAGATTCTATTCACAGAACTTGGTAATTGGGTCATTTTAAAAGATTATAAGCAAATCATTAAAAATAAAATAAATAACCACTTGGGGATATATAAGGTACACAAAGCAATTTTACAAAGAATTCTGGGAAATTGATATTTAATAAAACTAATGAGCAAGCAGGTATGGTTCCTATCTAAACAGATTTATATGATGGAGGTTTGGGAAAAAGTTGGCTGAAACCGGGCCTAGCATTCTTGGATGAAATAAACGATACTGCAAAGAATAGAAACAGGGTGACACCATTTCAAGCAACCTCAAAGAAAGATGTAACAATACTACGGTCAAGCTCGAAGGGCACTTATGCTGTTGCAAACATTATCGATTCTCAACTTGTCAAAAGACTGGGGGGAGAGGGTGAGATGGAATGTAGGCTCCAGACTTCAAGCAGTCGAGTTGTGGGAGCCAAGGACACTCATGAAGCTGGTTGAAAAACCCAAAGACACTTTCTCATAACAATACAATGACATTCAATGGGACAGTGGGACCTGCACTAATAGGAGGAAGGGGGAAATCTATACTGCCATTATGCGGGTTTGTTGGCTATGAGATGGGTGGCATATAAAATATATGGATGAATGAATGAATCAATCAATCGATCGATCGATCGATAATAAATAAATAAATAAATAAATAAATAAATAAATAAATAAATAAATAAATAAATTTCAAAGCCCATATGAAGAGAGTGGTGCGGTGGCCTAGTTGGAGCTCTCACCTCACAATCAGGAGGGTGTGAGTTCGATCCTAGGTAGAGGCTGATATTTCTCTCTCTGAGCATGTTGAGATTATATCTGCTGAATATAACTCTGCATTGGCGACAGGAAGGGCCATTCCAGCCGTTTTCCTGGCATGTAAGGCTTGCTCATCTCCAATTCCCCAGGATCATCATCATCATCATCATCATCACCACCACCTACTTCTCCTTCTCCTTCTCCATCTCTATCTTCTCCTTCTCCTCCTCCTCCTCCTCCTCTCCTCCTCCTCCTCCTTCCCAATCAATAAGCGTTAGGGATCCGAGGAGGCTGCCCAAGGAGCTAAACAAAGAAGCAGGCTTGTAAGTGTTCTTCTTGTATCACCTGATAAATGGTCTCCTCTTTAAAGAACTTATCTCTTTAGGACTGCAGCATGAGGAATGGCATCATTTGGCCGGCCGACTGAAGCTGGATCCATTTAAAAGATAGCGAGATACTGTCGACAGCAATAGACAGGGTAATTGCAGAGCGACTCCCGGGGTATAAATTACATCACTCTAAGTGGTGGAATGGCCTGAAGAGAGCGGAAAAATTCCTGACAATTTACTTGTCCCGCTGCCCCTTTGACTGCTTATCACCAGTCAGCAGAAGAAAAGAGCTCGGGTTGAAAAAATTAAGTATTGATCAAATTAACAGTTTTTACTGATCTCTTTAAGGGGAAAAAAGGACTGGAACAATTAAATTTAGAACACAAAAGGCGAGGGAGGATAACTTTTGACCCCAGGGTGGCAAAGCTCCCTGACACCGACAAGCAGAAAAGAGAGGCTTGCGAGGGCATTGTCTCTCCGGTGGATGGCAGCCATTCGGCAGGGGTGGGAGGGAGGGAGGGGCAGGGAGAGCAGCCACCCTCGCCCAGGGACCCCTCTTTCCTGGGAGACATCGATGGATTCCCACCTTCAATGGTCTTATAAGGAACACAAGGTGGCGAGTATATCTAATAAGCCTTCTTCCTCCTATTTTCCCCACAAGAACAACTCAGTGAGATGGGTTGGGCTAAGAGAGAGAGAGAGAGAGAGAGAGAGACTAGCCCAAAGTCACCCATGGCTAAGGCGGGACTAGAACTCCCAGTCTCCGGGTGATTGACAAAAAGTCACCAAGCTGGAAGGGAGGGAAAGAAAGAAAAAAGGAAGGAAGGGAGGGAGGGAGGGAGGGAGGAAGGAAGGAAGGAAGGAAGGAAGGAAGGAAGGAAGGAAGGAAGGAAGGAAGAGGGAGGGTGGGTGGGAGGGAGGGAGGGAGGGAGGGAGGGAGGAAAATGGAGGGAGGAAAGAAGGAAGAAGGAAGGAAGGAAGAGGGAGGGAGGGGGAGGAAGGAAGGGAGGGAGGGTGGGAGGCAGGGAGGGAGGGAGGAAAGAAGGAAAGAAGGAAGAGGGAAGGAGGGAAGGAGGGAAGGAGGAAGGGAGGAAAATGGAGGGAGGGAGGGAATGAAGGGAGGGAGGGAGGGAGGAAGGAAGGAAGGGAGGGAGGAAGGAAGGAAGGAAGGAAGGAAGGAAGGAAGGAAGGAAGGAAGGAAGGAAGGAAGGAAGGAAGGAAGGAAGGAAGGCTTATTCTCTTAAGCAATCAGATATTTGCAACAGCAGTTTGAGAAGAAGAGAGAAAGGCCGGCCTTTTAGACTGGCTGGCAAAAATGAGTGAGGGTCCCCCTCCATCCAGCCCATTGAGGAATGCACCAGGGTCTCATTCTCTGCCGGATCCCTTCTCTAAGTTCCCTTTGCAGGAAGATTCCGCCCAGGATCCGGGACTCTGGGCTTCCGATGGAGCCGGCTCTGACCCAGCTTCCTTGATGTGGGCTGTGAGGTGCGGGGCTTCTTCCTCCAGAGGGTCTTCTCCGTTACTCTTATCACTCTGGCATTTTTATGCATCGTTGGACTGAATTACATTTTAAGTAGCTGTTCTAAGTTTGACGACATTCATTCAGCCCGGAGTAATTAAATCAATGAAACTCAATGCACAATGCAGCTTTTCTGGAGTGACAGGAGCAGAAGACGGCCAGGGGGCCACTGCGCCAGTTAATGGGAATTAAAAACAGGAGAATAATAAGGGAGGGAGGGGGAGTCTTTGGGGGGGTGAATGCTTTTAAACAAGGACTTGTAATAGCAAACATTTCTCCCCATAAGCTGCTGGCTAGCACTGTGTTTTGCACAGACCCCACGCCCTGCAACGGAAGAGGTTCTTGGTTCCCTCTGGTCATTTTGCAGAAGAGAATAAAAAGGAAGGCGAACCAAGACTCGGGGCTTCAAATGCACAGCGTTGTATGGCAGATCTGCCCTGGGGGGTCCCTGCCGTTCTCTATGCCAGGCAGAAGTAGCTGCCCTTCTGAAAGCTGGTCTTCGTATCTTTTTTTTTCCCCTTTTGTCCTGGATTTGTCCTATTGGCATCTTATGACTCTCACTTTGTTGGGTCTGTCTTATGTTTTTTGATTCTATCTTTTCACTTACGATTTATCACTTCATTGCTTGTATGTACACTGAGAGCTTCAGCACCGGAGACAAATTCCTTGTGTGTCCAATCACACTTGGCTGTTCTATTCCGTTCTACTCCTATTCCTACTCCTATTCCTCCTATTCTATTCTATTCTATTCTATTCTATTCTATTCTATTCTATTCTATTCTATTCTATTCTATTCTATTCTATTCTATTCTATTCCATTCCATTCCATTCCACTCCACTCCACTCCACTCCACTCTATTCCTAGTGTAGTCTAGTATAGTCTCCTCTTTCTATTCCATTCCATTCCATATTCTACTCTACTCCACTCCATCCTTCATTCTTTCTGTTCTGTTCTGTCCTGTTCTTTGTTTCGATTGCACTCTATGAGTGACCCAGAGTCCAATGCAATAAAACTGTCTTCTGCCTTCTTAACATTCTCCAATCTTTTCTGTCTTTTCCATCATAAATCCCTGCCAGTTGCCAAGCATCCAAATTTTGATCATGTGACCGTGGGTATGCTGTGATGGCCATAAGACTGAGGACCTGAAGATAAGTCACTAACTTTTTCGGTGCCAATATAACTCTGAACAGCCACTAGTTGTAAGCCGAGGGCCACCTGCACCCCAGCAAACTGAATGGATGGAGATGGAAACCATCCTACAAAGGGTTTAGCCAGACGTCCTTTCCTCCTTTAAAAAAAAAAACCATTTACAAGTCAGAAGATTTTCCTTTTAACTCTTCTTGATCACATAAATGCCCATGAAATCCAAAAGGGACCCAGACTGCAAAATGTTGCCTGGTTACATTACTTTACAATTAATTTACGGATCTGTAAACAGATTGTTACATTACAGGTAAGGGAACAGGACAGGACAGAGTTAGGACTGCAGAAAAAACACTCGCAACCAGCCGGCCTTCCATTAACAACCTGTATATTGTGTGGGTCAGAAAGAGGACTGGGAAAAAAACCTACAGACCCCTCATATCCTGGACATAAACCGTTTCAACTTCTCCCCTTAGGATGCCGCTATAGGGCATTGCATGCCAAAGCAACTAGACACAGAGACAGTTTTTCCCCTCCTGCCCTCACTCTGCTGAACACCTAATCCCCCCAGCAGTGTCTTATGCCTAAGGATATTTACCTGTGTGGTAGGGCTGCATTACTATTATCCTTCTCATCTGTTCCACCATTCTCTTATTGGTATCCTTATTATGATTGTTATCCTTTGTTATGATAATTATTATTGCATTATTGTTTTGCAGGCACACCGAGAGCTTATGCACAGAGACCAATTCCTTGTGTGTCTAATCACACTGGGCCAATAACGTATTGTTTTTCAGCAGTAAATTTCTCCTAGGCTGGGAGAAAACACCATGGTAGGAGACACTCTCTGTGGCTCACGAGTATGAAAAATGGCAGAAGCCGGATAATCCTGGAGTTCCCTCCGCCTGCGGTATTTGATGACTTTCCTCTGCATAGTAATGTGTCTTTAAAAAAGAGAGAGAACGAGAAAGAGAGAGAGGAGGAGGGAACCGGCTGATATATGTTACAAGGAGTGTATCTGTTTCACTGAGACAGAACATTTTAATTTCCTGACACCTTTTAGTGATTGCTTCAATTTCCAAAGATTTTGATAAAATCGCCAGTTGAAGAGGATCAGGATTGAGTACGCGGCTCCAGCAGCAATTTAATGAAATGCTCCCGTTTCACAGTGTTTCATTTGACATAACCTAGCTCAGAGGTCTAATAAATGCGGTGTGATAAATGCTGGAGCTACAATTGTCAAAATACACTTGTAATTGGGTTAATATGCCTTAAAATACTACCTATCCGTTATCTTTCTTCTTTCCCGTTATATGACTTGTGCTGTAAAGACCTGACAGTGGAGCTGACTCTATTTTAATCTGCTCCTTTCTCTGTGGTGGGAGATTTCTTCTACCACAAGAAGATGGCCACGTTTTCTTTGCGGAGCCAGCCGTGCCCAAGCATGTGGGCAGAGGCCTTCCAGATAAGGTGCATCCATGTTGGTTTCTTGGTATAGTTTTGATATTCTCCAAAACCCCTGAAGGCAGGACAAGAAGCAACGGATGGAAACTAATCAAGGAACGGACCGACCTAGAACTGAGGAGAAATTTCTGACGGTGAGAACAGCTTCCCTCTAGAAGTAGTGGCTGCTCCATCACTGGAAGTTTTTAAGAAGAGACTGGACAACCATTTGTCTGAAAAGGTATAGAGTCTCCTGCTTGAGCAGGGGGTTGGACTAGAAGTCCTCCAAGGTCCCTTCCCACTCTGTTATTCTGATAGGAATCTGAAAGATTAGGCTCAGCACTTGAAACCCAAGATAAATGTAGTTTTTTGTGCATAGACTCGTTCATAATTGCACTCCCCTATACATACCATTGTATTGTGTTCTTCGACAAAAGGCCTAACGTCTTCCAAATTGATATGACAAATATCAGTGGAACAGCTTGCCTCCCACAATTGTGGGTGCTCCATCACTGGAGATTTTCAAGAACAACTATTTCTCCGTGATGTTATAAGGTCTCCTGCCTTGAGCAGGAGGTTGGACTGGAAGACCTCCAAGATCCCTTCTAGCCCTAGGATTCTATATTTCTATGAAGCTAACATGAAGTAATGCCAGCATTTCCAAAAACAGGCATAACCCTATCATTGAAACAAAGAACTCCTTAACATGAGATTTCTGTTTTCTTCAAGGTGAACCTCACACTCCTAAAGTGGACCAGGCCAGAAACCCAAAGGAAGGAGATTGACAGATTTTGACGGGTGTGATGGTGTGTTGGTGGGTTTGACATCCACCAACAAGACAGGTTGCTTAATTTGGGATGGCTTTAAATCTTTCCAGTTGCAGAATTTCCTGTCTGTTCAAGATTTTGTTCTATTTGGGGTTTTCCTTTGAGGGTGTCCTCTTCCTGTCTCATAACTGGCATACAGTTATGTTTTTTGAATAGCGCAATTAGCACTCACTTCCTGTCATTTGTACCTAGCATTTGACATTCCTACCTCATCAACACTAATGGGCCAGCAATTAGTGCTGATTACTGGTTATTCTTTCTATTCCACTGATCTACAGATTGGCAGAAGCATCCCTGAAGCAGAGTCTTAATACTGGAACCAAAAGACAAGGAAGGACCTAGGGCTTCTTAATAATTACCATTAAAAAAACTGTAATGATCCAAGGCAGGTTAAATATATGCAGAGTCAACTGGACACAGAAGAATTCCAGTCTTCATATGTAAGAGGCCAAAGAACATAAAATTATTTTAATAGTTGGTTTGTCACACAGTCAGCCAGATGTTCAAACTGGACTTGGCATTTTTGTCCACCTATCCAGTCCTTCCCTAAGACCTGGGAGAGGCAGATGTGGATGTTTGATGGTGTTAGAGGTATCATCGCAGGATTTAAGCTGTTCTGAGCAAGGCTGCCTTTTGTAATTGACTGACGGCGAATTTGTCAATGCCAACAGTGGTCAAGTGGTGCTCCAGATGTTTTAGGATTGTTATTATTTTATGCCTGGCATAAGAGTGTCTCATAAAAACAGGAACTTTATCAGATGCATCTTTATGATGGCATTCTTTGCATGATACACATTTCATGTCTATCATGAAATCATCAACAGTAATAATAATTGTGCATTATTCCACCACATTATTGTGGAAACCTTTTTATCTCCTCTCGTGGATGAAAGTAAACCAGCTCCGTTTCCAAAATGAGGTAATGCCAACAGATTATGTAGGCACGAAACTGATAGTCTACATATTTTAAGATACAGTAGTCAGTCCAGATAGTCCTTGACTTAAAATCACATTTGTGGCCAGTTTTTAAGTAAGTCGCACCTGATTTTACAAAATTTGGTAATTACTAGTAATTGGTTATTAGGCAAATCACTGCGATTAAGGGAATCACAAAGTTGTTGAGCAAATCTGATTTCCCCGCTTGTCTTCCCTTGTCAGAGGCCAGTGGGGAAGGTTGCAAATGCCAATCTTGTGTCTCCAAGATGCTACGTATATAAATATGTACATTCGTATTGATTACCAGATGCTTGAATTTTGATCACGTGACCATGAGGTTGCTGAGATGGCAATAGACATGAGAACCAGTTTATAAGTCATTTTTTTCAGTCCTGTTGTAACTTTGAGTGGTCACTAACCGAATATTTGTAAGTCGGGGACTAGCTGTGGTATATTTGCCTAGAATTAAAGGTTTAACTATTATGCAACTGAATACAGAATCCTTCTAGTTATAATGAATACACAAATTAAAGATCAGTACATATTTTTAGAAATTAAAAGCTAGATATGACCAGAGGTCAGTGGTGGGCTGCCCCCGGTTCGCACCAGTTCTATAGAACTGGTAGTAAAACCGGTGGGAGGCTCCGCCCACCAACCCTGACGTCATCAAAATACTTCTGTGCATGTGCAGAAGCTTCTGCGCGCACGAAGCAAGCGCAAGTGCGGCCCCATTGCAAACCGGTAGTAAAGTTAAGTAGAACCCACCCCTGCCAGGGGTGTGAATTTTATCTTCAGAAATTTGCAGAAAAAGTGGATATGATTTTGGCCATGGTTTGCTCTCCAAGCTTGTTTCAATTTGGTTTCCGAACATTTCGTTACCAGACTACGTAACGTCATCAGCAGGATTGTCTTGTCCTATTCTCCTTAGCTTATAAATGTCTTGTGTCCAGTGTGGTCAGTTTATAAACTAAGGAGAATAGGACAAGACAATCCCACTGATGATGTTACCTAGTCTGGTAACGGAACATTCGGAAACTAAACTGAAACAAGCTTGGAGAGCAAACCTCGGCCAAAACCTAAAACTCGAGCTACAAATATTTTCTATTATTTCAAAATGGCTGTGACTTTCGGCCTACAGGACAGTTTGAAACATGGCACTGCCCAGCTAGCATAAACTGAATTCATTCCTTTATTTGCTAAAGACTTCAAAGTACTTGGGACATGCCATTTATGAATCTTCTGATAATTCGTTTTTTGTTCTCCTGGTTTTATTTTATTTTTTTAATACACCTTTTTTTAACCTGCATTACTTGGCAAGTGATATCTCCTTGCAGGCTATCTTGTTGTTGTTAGTTGTGAAGTCGTGTCCGACCCATCGCAACCCCATAGACAACGTTCCTCCAGGCCTTCCTGTCCTCTACCATCCTTTGGAGTCCATTTAAGCTCACGCCGACTCCTTCCACCTCGTTCTCTGTTGTCCCCTTTTTCTTTTGCCCTCACTCTTTCCCAGCATTGGGCTCTTCTCCAGTGAGTCCTTCCTTCTCATTAGGTGGCCAAAGTCTTTGAGTTTCCTCTTCAGGACCTGGCCTTCTGAAGAGCAGTCAGGGTTGATCTCCTCTAGGACTGACCGGTTTGATCGTCTTGCAGTCCAAGGGACTCGCAGGAGTCTTCTCCAGTGAGAAGGCCTCCATTCTTTGGCCTTCTCAGCCTTTCTTATGGGCTATCTAGAATATAGTGAATTGGGTAGGTCTAGCCTAATGAAGAGAAGGACTAGGGGAGACATGATAGTTGTGTTCCAGTATTTGAGGGGCTCCTACAAAGATGAGGAGTCCAACTATTTTCCAAAGAACTAAAAGGCAAGATAAGAAGCAATGGATGGAAACTAACCAAGAAAAGATGCAACCTGGAATTAAGGAGAAATTTCCTGACAGTGAGGACAATCAACCAGTGGAACTGCTTGCCTCTAGAAGTTGTGGTACTCCATCACTGGAGGCTTTTAAGAAGAGACTGGACAACCATTTGTCTGAAATGGTATTGAGTCTCCTGCTCGAAGAGAAGGTTGGACTAGAAGACCTCCAAGGTCCCTTCCAAATCTATTATTCTATGTTCTTATGAGTTGCCATTGAATTTGTTGACAGCTGCTAAGTTGCTGATTTCACACTGTAGAAATAGATGTAAATGCTATGATGTTTAAACTTTATGAAGTCCAATGGCAATGCAACACTGACTGCATATTTTCAGTTAAAAGAAGAAAATATACAAATATAAACCTTTTAGGCTGCATGAGACACATTGCAAACTTCGTGAAAAATGTTAATGATTATTTGTGCAATTTGTTACAACGAAGAGGTAGCAGTAGAATTGTGAGTTCTTATTCTTATTCATCTTTTTGTGAATAATCTTACTGATGCACGTAGTAAGGCTGTTGATTTATTGTTTTTATCACACTATATTTGGGGAAGATGCATGAATATGAAAAGCAATATTAATGGGCTGGTTTATGTAACTTATTTTATTTCTATTTCAGGCTGGTTAATATCTATTTCTATATTATTAATAGGTTGAATCACGAGGAGCTTTGTCACAGTTTAGTTCTACTAAAATCAATAGGATTTTAAATTAGTCATGAATAACTTGTCTCAATTAATTTCAGTAGAACTAAAGCCAACCCAATATTATTCAGATTAACACAGGTCTCTACTAATCTTTCCTATATTGTTTCTACTTTATTCATCTGCTACGTAGTCACTTGTTTGGTTGAATGAATTAGTTTTTCCTGCTAAACAAAAAGACACATACATATATTTACACATGTAAACACAAACCAAATTTATCTTGGCTTAAAAAAAATTAGGATTCCTATAAAGAGACAACAGTGATTTTTTTCCCCCTTTGATCTATGGGGCACTACACAAAATGTGGCTTCTTTTGTGCAATTCTGGGTTTAAACTGGTCAGCAAAATTGGCTTTTAGCATGTTGTGGTAAACATTTGCAGGATCATGGAAACAGGGAGAATGTTTTTTTTTCTGTTAATCTATTAGCATATCTAATTTCAATTGATTGTCTCCACTGAAGTTTCTCTTTATATTTGCAGTAATAATGAAAAGAATTGGACAATGTTTTTTTCTCATTTGCTTATTAATAATCTATTGTTTTCAAAGTTTGCATGTTAGGCCAGTCCACTCCCACAGAGAGGGTCTCCTCAGGGTGCCATCGGCCAAATTATGTCGGCTGGCAACACCCAGAGGGAGGGGCTTCTCTGTGGGAGCCCCAGCCCTTTGGAATGAGCTGCCCCCAGAAATTTGTAAAATCTCTGATCTCCGTGTATTTCGCTGTGCCCTCAAACCCTTGTTGTTCCGCCAGGCTGGGCTATCAAGGTAAAGATTTTAATTGGGTTTTTTAAAATGGGATTTTAAATTTAGGGTTTTAAATTGAGCCTATCATTTAATAATTTTAATTATTTTTAAATTTTGTCTGTCTTTGTGCTTTTAATCAGGCTGTACACTGCCCTGAGTCCTTCGGGAGAAGGGCGGTATAGAAATTAAATAAATAAATAAATAAATAAATAAATAAATAAATAAATAAATAAATAAATAAATAAATATATAGGCTTGCTGGTTGCAATTGCTTTTTTTTTTTTAATCTAATGATATTGTTTTAAAGCTGGTAGGCCTTAGCCAGAGGCTTAAAACATGAAATGTATGGGCTGCTAGTAATTCTCTGTGATCTCCAATAGTATTTTGTTAGCGCTGAAAACAAAAGAGAGAATCCTGGGGTTGGAAGGGACCTTGGAGGTCATCTAGTCCAACCCCGTGTTCAAGGAAGGATACCTTATATACCATCCCAGTCAAAGGGATGTCCAGTCTATTTTTGAAAACCTGCAGTAATGGAGCACCCACAACTCGGGGAGGGAGGAAGGAAGGAAGGAAGGAAGGAAGGAAGGAAGGAAGGAAGGAAGGAAGGAAGGAAGGAAGGAAGGAAGTACACATCAGGCAACAAGGAAAAAAAGAAGGGAAGGCAAATCATTAAAAGGAAAGAAAGGAACAAGAAAAGTAAGTCAGGATTTGGGCCCCTCTAAGTGGGAAGTTGACCCAGATACCATCTTCTTAGATCTGATCTTGAACAACAACAAGAATTACATATCAACCCAGTGATAAGCCTAACATTTGCATTCTGGTTAATGAAAAACTGAAATGGCTATTTGGTAGCTATGATTCACGGGTACGGTAGTTCTGTTAAAATGTGGCACCTTTAGCAAATATTAATTAAAACTTGCAGAAAAAGCATTGCTGTAACAGGTTTCAATAGCTTATTGCTTGGTTTGCACAGTATAAAATGGATTACTCTCAAAAAGATTACACTGGAACAGTTTCCGTTCAAGGTTGCTTTAATTGGCCATAAAATTCAAACCATTATTTTTAAAAAATGTCTGACTTTATTGTCTGACTTTTCAAACTGAAGAGTATACTGAGACAGCCATCCTCATCACTCTAAAACATTTTGGAATATTTTATCCTAGCCATCTTTCTATTTAGATTTCTTCTTCAAGCGTATATGGTATAAATAAGGCTCGCATTCCAGCAGACATCAATTTACGAAACGTGGGGGGAAAAAAACTCCAAAAAAAGCACCTCCAGTTTCAGATCAAGGATGATCTGAAATGAATTGATGCGTTCTGACTGGTGAGTCAAAATAATTCACTTTTTTCCCACCCCGGTGTTAAACCAAGTCAATTTTACCAAACTATATTTGATATCTTATTGTTTATTTTCAGTTGGCAGGCAGCAATTTTCCAGAATAGCTCGTGATCTACAGCTCTGATATCTTACAGGTCACATGTCATTCAAGAAAGGTCAACGATTCATTTAAAGTTAATCATTCTTCACATAAACAGGCAAATACCGTTTCGTTCCCGGTGCCCTGAGCTTCTCTGCTTTGATAGGCCTTCATGCCCACACCGGGGAGGCTGCCTTATTTGATGCCTGAGAAACACTGGATCGAAATTATGATCAAATACCTTGATACATTTCCAGAAAAAGCAAATTCCCCTAAAGGGGATTTCATTTAAAGTCTCTTCCATGTAGATCCTAGACTTTTGCCCTGATCCTTTCTCATCGGCAGTGATGCCAAAATAGATCTGGGTTTAAGCACTGAGGCCTGTCCAAGACATGTCCGGAGACTGAAGAGGGGGTCAAACTATTTTCCAAAGCACCTGAAGGCCGAACAAGGAGCAACAGATGGAAACTCATCAAGGAGACAAGCAACCTAGAATGAAGGAGAAATTTCCTAACGGTGAGGACAATTAACCAGTGGAACAACTTGCCACCAGAAGTTGTAAATGCTCCAAAGCTGGAAGTTTTAAAGAAGAGATTGGATAATCATTTGTCTGAAGTGGTGTAGGGTTTCCTGCCTGGGCAGGGGGTTGGACTAGAAGACCTCCAAGGTCCCTTCCAACTATTCTATTCTATTCTATTCATCCTATCCCAACCCATCCCATATTTTCTATTCTATGCTATGCTATGCTATGCTATGCTATACCATGCCATGCCATGCCATCCCATCCCATGCCATCCCATTCTTTTCTATGGCTTTATAAAGTGATAGTAACACGTCACATGATTTTGATTCTATGCCTCTGTTCATACACTCCGGGTAAGGTGTGTGTGGACTCGATGTATAACAGAAGAAGTTGGGAAGGTCCAACAGAGGCTTATTTGATATGCAGTGTTGGGTTTTTTTGTTCCTCTTAATGTCCCCCCACCCATCCTCTTCATCAGAAGTCAAGCTGATGAAGAGAAATGGGATCTCACATCGGTTGTGTTCCATTGCTGGTGGGCTGATCACCCTAAAGGAAAGGATGTGAAGAGCTGAGGTTGCATAGTGGTTAGGATGCAGCACTGCAGCTACTTCAGCTGACTGCTAGTTCAGCAGATCAGCGGATCAAATCTCACCGGCTCAAGGTTGACTCAGCCTTCCATCCTTCCGAGGTGGGTAAAATGAGGACCCAGATTGCTATTTAGTATACTGTCTTTGGTGTAAGCCGCCCAGAGTCCTCGGAGAGTGGGCGGCATAGAAATATGACTAATAAAATAAATAAAATAAAAATGTGTATGTTAGGAAGGATGATGGATTGAGTTTGTTTAAAGCCAACATTACGTAGTTTTTTCTTAATGGATCTCAGTATTTATAACCCTTTGAAGGGGACTGAATAATGGGGGCTGCCTTGGTGTCCCTTGCTGGTCAATGGGTGGGGTGGGGGGAGATGGCCTTTAACAGAAGACATTTCTGTCCCAAAATTTTTGTTGCAAAATGAGACCGTTGTTAAGTGAGTTTTACCCTGCTTCACGACCTTTCTTGCCACATTTTGTCAAGTGAATCACTTCATTCGCTGACTTAGTAACTCGGCTGTTCAGCGGGTTGTGCAAACTGAGCTCCAAGGAAAGAGGGCAGGACATCCGACAGCTACGAGAGCAACCCGGAATGTTGGCTGAAGAAAGAAAGAGAAGCCGCTAAAATCATTTTGTCCCTAAGGTCTTCTGAAGATGACATTGATCTCAAGATAAATTAGACTTTGATAAGATCTCACCACCTAAACACAAAGTTTGCAGCTTGTAGGCAGCTAGTGATCCAGGGCTCCTTGAGATGCCCTAGGAATGGAAGAAATGTTTCTTTAACTGCATTTGTACGGAGAAGACCAAAACTTCATCCAGCGAGGCCGTGGAGCACCGGGGGCCTCGCTTACAGACTGCCTCCTTCTGCAACCTTTTGAAGTTATGACAGTGCTGAAAAAAATAACTCTATGACCATTGAATCTTAGCAACTGCTAGCTATCTTTAATACGGTGTTCCATGGCCCACACACCCTCCTTACTGGTTCAATAGAAGAATTTAGCTTAGTTTTTAGGAAACCAAGAGCACAAATTATTTTAGTTTACCCCATAGACAGGTACAAAGTCCCCCCCAAAAAGTGGCTTAATTTTGTTTCATTAAACCAGCTTTCTCCATTCAGGTGTTCACAAAATATGTTGAATTAGAGGTTGCAAACTTTTTCAGCCTTTGCTTATGCTATCTGGGACTATAGCCTAGTTTGCTATGTGTGGTGTATGTGATCAGATTTGCTAGGGCAGATAATAAGGTAGTGTCCCAAGTAATTCCCATTTTAAAGCTAGATTTACTGTAGATTATCATTCTAAAATATGAAGGCTAAAACACACGAAGGACGGTTGCAGGAATTGGGTATCTCTAGTCTAGTGAAAAGAAGAACTAGGTGTGACAGGATAGCATCTTCCAGTATTGAGAGGTTGCCACAAGAAGAGAAGGTCAACCTATTCTCCAAAGCATCAGAAGGCAGGACAAGAAGCAATAGATGGAAACTAATCAAGGAGAGAAGCAACCTGGAAATAAGGAAAAATTTCTTGACATTAGAATTAGCCAGTGGAACAACTTGCTTCCAGAGGTTGTGGATGCTCCATCACTGGAGGTTTTTAAGAAGAGATTGGACAACCATGTGTCTACAATGATATAGAGTTTCCTGCTTGAGCAGGGGGTTGGACTAGAAGACCTCCAAGGTCCCTTCCAACTCTGTTATTCTGATATCTGTAGCAATAGCCCTTAGACTTATATACTGCTTTACAGTGCTTTACAGCCCTCTCTAAATAGTTTACAGAGTCAGCATATTGCCTCATTTTACCCACCTCGGAAGGATGGAAGGCTGAGTCAACCTTGAGCCTGGTGAGATTTGAACTGCCAATTTTCAGGCAGCCGGCAGTCAGCAGAAGTAGCCTGCAGTACTGCCCTCTAACCACTGCGCCACCATAGCCCATCTATGTACAAAGTAAGACGTGTGCTTTAACTCAGGGTTTGGTGCTCCATTGATTTCCATGTGAGAGCAAAGCCCACATCTGGGCTGATATGGTAGATGATACCAGGCAGGGGACAATCTATGTGAGACCTTACGGTTCAAAGGATCACCCATTTCCTTCAGTCGTTCATCATCTTTTGCCTCGTAGCTCACAAGAGGCTGACAGGATGTGCCAGAACTGAGCAACATCACTTGCTGAACTGTAAATAATCTGGAAATTAAATCAATAAAGGACTGGCCTTCATTAGCACGGAATCTGCATAGAAACCTGTTCTGGATAGTATTAGAAGTTACAGAGGGAGGGAGGGAGGGAGGGAGGGAGGGAGGGAGGAAGGAAGGAAGGAAGGAAGGAAGGAAGGAAGGAAGGAAGGAAGGAAGGAAGAAAGGAAGATGTTTGTATAATGTCAAGTTGCATTTTTTTATTTGAAAAAAAAAACATCCTGAAATATTAGCAGGGAAGCAATAACTTTCTTAAGACCAAACCAAAGTCTAAAATTTTATTTTCTAGCTTTCACAGATACTAGAAGTATTTTGATTGCCTCCATTGGAATAAGCTGAAAGTCTTCCAGTCTAAATGAGAAGTCCTTCTTGAACTTTATTTATTTATTAGATTTATAAGTAGTTTTTAACATTTTAACCTGTGTAGTTATACTATTTTAATATATTTAATCATTTTTCTATCTGTTTTATAAACGGAAAGCCACCCAGAGCCACCATATAGAGGGGATGAGCACCATAAAAAAGTAACAAATAAATAAATTCCCACCCGTGTCACCTAGAGGTGACTATTCAGTCCATCTGTCTCTCTCTTTTTCTACAAGTTGAAGGGAATATACAGCATTCTGATGTCCCAAAGGTGATTTTTTCAAAAGGCAACTGGACTTTGTTTTTCCTTGAAGACATTTCGCTTCTCATCCAAGAAGCTTCCTTGGTTCTTTGGAACTGAAGAAGCTTCTTGAATGAGAAGAAAAATGTTTTCAAGGAAAAACAAAGTCCAGCTGCCTTTTTTTTTTTTTAAAAAAGGCACCTTTGGGACAACCATGACCTGGATGACCGAGAAATCTCCATAGATACCATTTTCTGATGCTTCCCCCCTAACTCTCTCTTAAGACAGACTCAAGATCTGTCAAATCTGGTAGACTTTATGATATAATATCATAGAGGGAAGTCAGACTTTTGCTGGTGAGTTGAGACAAAGATAACTGGAGGTTTCCAAAAAGAGATTAGGCAGCCATTTGTCCAGAATGGCGTAGGGTCTCCTGCTTGGGCAGAGGGTTGGACTAGAAGACCTCTGAGGTCCCATCCAACTCTGTTGTTCTATTATTTAGGCAGGATAGAGGTTGGGATGGGGGACATCACAAATCGGTTAAGGTTTCCATCATGGCTGGAAGACCCTTTTGCCCATCAAGAAGGAAAGCCCTGAGCAACAGAATACAAAGGCCCAGGGTGGAGATGTCCAAACCGCAGCCCCCCGTTTCTCCTTGACTCGATCAGACCCTTGTCTTCCTTCTAAGCAGTTCAGGGTGAAGTCAAAGTTCATTGCTATGCGCTCTGTACTTGGCGCGATGATGGTTTTATATTAGCCATTGACTCAACCTTCATTGATCCTGGAGAATGTATCGCACAAATCATTTTGCACTAAACTGCTCAATCAATGAAGAAATCTCCTGGAAAATTTATATTAAAAGTCACTGTTTGCCTAAATGAGTTCCCAGTGCCCCGTATTGAATATTTTGCTGATGAATTGAGCGAGTTTAAATTTGAACATTGCAGACCCATTAAAGAATGAATTCTTAAATCAAATCCTGCCATTTATGATTGAAATGAGATTTCCTCTGCCATGGACTAGCTGCTATATAAATCAGTTGTGCATTTTATACTGTACTATAAACAAGATATAATTCTTTTAAATACACAACAAGTCCCCTAAATCTTTTGATGCATCTTGCTTTTATCTGATGTTGTTATTGCTATATTTACACCAGCTTTATGAAAGAAGAGAGCTTTTGAAGGTTAAGAAAACCAAAGAGTTCCTTATTAAGTTTCCTTAATTTTTCAGAATAAACTCATCAGCGCCGGTTGCAGCTTTTACTGAGAACAGATCGTTTCCACTCCTTCCTTCAAAACGTACCCACATCTGGGTAGGATTGTAACTTCTACAGCATTTGTGATGTGTCTGTTCACTATCTTATTTAGTTCATTTAAGACAGGGCAAAGTTAATGTATATGCACCATCAGTGGTCAGTAGCACCATTTACAATGTGATCATCTCATTTCTGATCAACTAGTAATGCCTAAAAAGGCCCATTTTATTTGTGTATTATTTCTAAATTGCTCCTGGTCTTTATATCTAAAAGAATAATTTTACATGTTAGGTGGTCTCTCAGTGCAAGAACACAAAGCTAATAAAAAGCCTTAAAGCATATAAAATATAGAAAAGAGCCACTCTCTCCAGCAGCTATCTTGGTAATCACTTCATGTGTTGAAGAATAAATCTCTTTTTGTGACAAAGAATGCAACTGAGTTAAAGGAACGTGTTGGTTGCCATAAGAAATTCTGCAGAAAGAATGCAACTGTAAAATAATCGCACGTCTAAACTGAGAGAATGAGAACATATCAAACAGCTCTGGAGCCCTGAGAAAGGGCTTGGTACTAGTTGGGATTCTGATTAATGATAGAGGAAGGAAAGAAGGGAGGGAGGGAGGGAGGGAGGGAGGAGTGTGGATGCATGGATGCATGGAGATAGATAGATAGATAGATAGATAGATAGATAGATAGATAGATAGATAGATAGGAAGGAAGGAAGGAAGGAAGGAAGGAAGGAAGGAAGGAAGGAAGGAAGGAAGGAGCGTGGATGAATGTGTGGATGCATGGAAATAGATAGATAGATAGATAGATAGATAGATAGATAGATAGATAGGAAGGAAGGAAGGAAGGAAGGAAGGAAGGAAGGAAGGAAGGAAGGAAGGAAGAAGCGTGGATGAATGTGTGGATGCATGGAGATAAATAGATAGATAGATAGATAGATAGATAGATAGATAGATAGATAGATAGATAGGAAGGAAGGAAGGAAGGAAGGAAGGAAGGAAGGAAGGAAGGAGCGTGGATGAATGTGTGGATGCATGGAGATAAATAGATAGATAGATAGATAGATAGATAGATAGATAGATAGATAGATAGATAGATATACACAGACAGACTGACTGACTCTCCTCAAAACAATCTGAAGAGGTACATTTAGGGTTCTTCTAGTAAAAATTTTAAAATAAAAACAAACGAAGTCTGAAAACCTGGCTTTGCCATCTGCCCTGAGGTTCCAGAAATGTGGGATTAGAACCTGTAAGGTGGTTGCATTGGTAGGAAAACTGACTCTGCACTTCAGCAAATTATGTTTTAATGGTTTCATTGCTTTTAAGATTTTTAAAGCTCTTTGTTATGGTTTTGTTGTTGTTGCAGTTGTACTATTCTTTTTTTATTTTGTTTGCTGCCCCCTTTGTGAGATAGGCAGCTATATAAATTTACCAAATAAAAATTGTTGCATCATTTCTAATAGAAATTATATAGAAAAGTACAGCAAGGGAAATACAGAAAGCTGCAGGCCAAAGACAAACAACAGTCATAGAGTGAATGAGCCTTTTACGAGGCCTTTTACGTATTTTATGGTGGTTAAAATAAATGTGAAAAAACAAAGACTAATTAATGGAGGAAAAGAGATAAAAGCTCTTATAAAGTCCATTTGTATCAGTGTGAAAGTTGTTCGGTCCTTCAATATAGACCCCATGAAAACATTTTGCTTCATTTTCTCATTCTGGGACACAGAGAATTTGGAAACCAGGTTAACCAATAGACTCAGATCCTGAATCCATTCCTTAAAGTCAGGAGGAGAAGTTTCTTTCTATTTCCCTAAAAATTATTCATGAAATGACAAAGCCTCTGTTTTAGGAATATCATTCAATATCGCATTAAAAGTCCTTCACGGTAATATTTCTTTCCAAAATTAATCTGGCAGGTAATAATTTGAAATCAAAATAAGGTCACTGTTTGACAAGCTCAGACCACAGGCATTAAAGAGCTTCAAATTTGTCTTGGAAGACCAGTTCAAAAAAATGGAACATCCAACCTTTTTCAAACCTTATTTGAGGGCCCAAAAGTGCTTTTTCAAGAGGCAACTAAACTTTCTGGTTTTTCTTTTGAAGACGTTTCGCTTCTCATCCAGGAAGCTTCTTCAGCTCTGACTGAATGGTGGGGAATGGAAGGATTTATACTCCTTGCAGACAGCTGGTCACTTGCATCCTTTGAGAGAGTCATTGAGGCCACCTGGAGGTTTATCTGTGATCTCAGGGTCACCTGAGTGGTGCAAATGGTGTGGAGCCTTCTTGAAACTGTTGCAAAGACTGTGTTGAAGATCTAAAATCAGAGCTGAAGAAGCTCCTTGGATGAGAAGCGAAACGTCTTCAAAGAAAAACCAAGAAAGTCCAGTTGCCTCTTAAAAAAGCACCTTTGGGACAACCAGGACCTGGGTGACTGAGAATCTCCATAGACACTTGTTTGAGGAGATCCAATAAGCATAAAATCATATGTTCTGAGGAGAGATCTATTGAAATAAGGTGCTTGGGATGGCAATAACATCTCCAGGGACCCCATTCACATGTGACATTCCCTTCTTAACAGAATAATAGAGTTAGAAGGGGCCTCTGAGGTCTTCTAGTCCAGCCCCCTGCTCAAGCTGGAGACTCTAGATCATTTCAGACAAATGGCTGTCCAGTCTCTTTTTAAATGCCTCCAGTGATGAAGCACCCACAACATCTGGAGGCTCCAGATAGAAACCATATCTTTTTACTCCAGCCAAATGAAGCCATCCAAGTTCTGTCTCAAGTGTCTAGAGGCTGTGAGGATCTGACTCAATGGTCCTACCAAGACTGACTGGCTGGCTTTGGGTGTTTGGCCTGCTCAAATCAGGGGATATTTCATCTCTGATCTTGGATGGGATGATGTGTAACTTGGGGGTCTTGCTAAACTCACAGCTCCTGCTTGAAAAGGCACAACTGTGTCTGAAGGGATATTGGAGGTCTTCTAATCCAACCCCCTGCTCAATCAGGAGACCCCATACCATCTCAGCCAAATTGTTGTCCAATCTCTTCTTGAAAACTTCCAGTGTTGGAGCACCCACAACTTCTAGAAGGAAGCTGTTCCACTGGTTAATTGTCCTCACTGTCAGGAAATTCCTCCTTAGTTCTAAGTTGCTTCTCTCCTTGATTAGTTTTCCATCTGTTGCTTCTTCTACTGCCATCAGGTGCTTTGGAGACTAGGTTGACCCCGTCTTCTTTGTGACCGCCCCTTGGATAATGCTTTACCAGTTCAGGCATGGAAGCCATCTTTTACATTGGGCCTTCAGGCCTGCCACATTTTCTACTGTGGGAAAATGGGAAGGGGGATTATATGGAGTATGGGAGATATCTAGCCATAATAACACTCTTTTCTCAGAGAGTCAAGGACGTCTTGCCCTGGCACCTGGAGTCAGGTGACTGGGAGGCATCTCCAGTTGGGACAGTGCTTGATGGGATCATGTGATGGACATGTGGGTGCTGGGCAGGGTCTTGAACTTTTCTTTGGGTGGGGAAAACCTGGAAACTTTCAGATTCGGGTTTTCCCAGGTGTGCCAATATGACATCTCTACTAAAATGGAACTTTGAGGAACTTCAAGCCTCGGAGTCTTCTTTCATTGGGGGTGTTACTTGGAACCCTGACACTGGAAGCAGGAAGCTTCTTCTGATGAAGGTTGGGCCTTGTTTGGCTCCACATAGTCAAGGCCTTGTTTCTTGGAATCTCAGTTTTAAACTCAGAACTGAACGAAATCACAGGAAGAATGGATCTAAATGCCCAGTGACTTCAAAGAACCAGCTTGTTCTGCTGATCTTCTTTCAAGTAGAATAAACTTCCAAACCCTCAGGCAGGTGGGTTATGGGGTCTTCTCCATTTAAAGGCATTTCTACCTGAGGATTGGAGCGTTTCCCGCCCTAAAGACCCCTTTAAATCAGAGATGCCACGGAAAGGTTGAATGGCTCACTTTAACCAGGTTGTAAAAATTCAGCACTGCAATTCTAGTAACGGATGTTTTTATGTCTCTGTGGGCCTCTTTCATCCAAGGACAAACATCAAGGGTTTTATAACTATCACTTGATCATTTCTGTTCAAGTAGAGGAGGTAGATTCTCAGGAAGATAAGAGAAGTATTATCTCTATCCAGGGACAATAGAAAGGATATTGAGCTGATAGCATCTAACTAAAGGTTCAATTTTCCACATGCCAAATTGTTTTCATGATTAATTGATTTACATCAACTGGCCTCATTGGCAAAACATTTTTGTTTTTGTTTTGTTTTTTGTTTTTTTTAAAAAAAAACCATTGCTTTGGATATTTTCTTCCAATTAAATCATAGAAGCACAAAATCTAGAATCTCTGTTGAGACAATATTTTTTCCTAAGAAGCACTTACAATTTGGGGTCAAAAAATATTATGGTGATTTTCAGCCTCCCGGATACTTTCTTATGAAAATATCATGCGACAGACAATTTTGAATATATGAAATTCAATCCTGATCCTATTAAATCTTCATTGCTGATAATGAGTCCTGAATGGAATCAATTGGCTTTTCAAACATGTCAGCTTTTGATGTTTGTTCATTTTAAACTAGCTTTCCTTGTCATCTGCGCAGCTACTGTAAATTGAACTTCCAACATTTTTGATGCACAATGAATTTTGGATTTATTTGGCTTTTTGACAGGTGCATTTATCACAACCTCTGAACCTTTTGCCCCAATGAATTCAGCTCCACTGCAACTTTCACACTAATGCTTTCCCTTCGGTTCAAATTATAAATTCATTTCTTTTGCATCTTTCACATTCCTTGAGTTGAAAGATTAGCATAAAGCCCTGGTTTTCGGTTATAATGGAGCCGAATTTAACGCCTTGAGTACTTTAACTCATCACAGGATTAGATAATTATAGTTGAGTGGCCTAGCTATACTATAACTTAAGCAGAAATTTCAGTATCATCCCAGTCTGGATTCCTTTTCCTGTAAATTATGGAGACTCTTTTTTTGTTCATTCTTTTTCATCCTAATTAAGAAAAAGCATGTCTTTTGAGAAGGAGTGGCCGAATAATAATTGCTTTCATGAGCTCAAGCCAATATATTTCCTTTGTCCCTTTAGCTTTCTAAATCACTTTACACGAATGGAGTGCTCGTGTGTAATTGGATGAAGGCGCTTAATTCACATTTTTTAAGAAAGTCAAATTGATATTAGTTCATCAATCTAATAAAGCCTTGGAATATCTGAGAGTAAAGAAGGATATCGGTTCTTTAATTAGGAAAGGAATTTATTCAATAAGTTATTGGAGGAACCAATTTACAGAGCTTAATTTTGCCACGGAAGCTGCCGGTGTCTTTCTCTCCACGTGTGGGGTGGGAGACTTTTCCAGAACTGTGAAGGTGATAACCTTGTGATAACCCACGTGTTCATCAGTCAAATTACTGTCCCCAGTAATGATAATGCTAAAGCTCTGGAACACCAGGGCAGCTAATCTGTATTCAAATTACACTCAATGAAACAGCCAGCACAATTCGAGTAATAACTCACTGGAACTGAGAGGTGAAGGGAGAGGCTCAGGCCCTTCATGCAGATTGGACATTATCATACATTTCTTAGGTGTTGGACAGGTCTGCATGAGAGGGCTGTTAATGAAAATATCAATCAAAACCTCTGCTGACTTAATGGTCAATTTAAATTAATTAATTGGAAAAGGGGGGAAAAAAGTTGAGAGGAGCCACATTGATTGTTTGGCTCAAAGCTGTTGGGCGGGAAGGAGAACAAGGAAGCAAACAAGGTTTCTCCAGGGTGGAAAAGAAGTATTTTCATATATATATACACACATGCATACACATACCCAGGTGCACAAAGAAGTGGAGAGGTAGATGGGGGAGTGGTAAGAATCTAAGTTCCCAAAAATCCAAAAAATTGTTACGGGAAGGTTGAGTGCTAAGGTGAAATTCTGTAAACAGAGCTCAGAATGCCACACTGGGAACTTTAAACATTTTGGGTTTGTCTCAGAGAAAAAAAGAAAAAAAATATGTTCTAAAGGATGATCAGGATTTGCACATCATACTTTAAATGGCCAAATTCATCAGCTGTTTAAGACTTGCAACTCTGATCTTTGCAAGGAAAGCCTTGGAAAGCGGGAATCTTCTGGTGGAAATCCATGCATTTCTAGGTTGTAGGGATACAATACTCACCATCTCACATCTCTTTTCGCATCATTCTCTCCCCAATATTATGGTTCTACTACTGTGATTTTGGTGTACAAGGAGGAGGAGGGAGTCAGGGTCAAGACGTTAAAATGGATTTGGAGAATTTTTCTAGTTCTTAATTTATTTTTTTTTCCCCTTCCAGGGATTATAGTCCTACAAAATATCCTTATACTTTGAAATCAGATTGTGTGAGACAGGAAGAATTGAAAATTCAATCCGCTGATTAAAATGATGAATCCGCTGAACTAAACACTACCTTCTTAACATGCTTTTAAAATGGCAAAAATCACCTGCAAATTTTGTAGTAATGTCTTATTACACTTGATGTGGTTCAGAAGGAATCTGAAATCTGGACTTAACCAAATTTTGCAACCGTAAGATCAAACAGGACAATTAAGGTAAATTTTTTCAACTGGATTCAAGTGTTCCCTGGATAAATGTAGGCACTGATTTTACTGCTTACTACACAGGGGCAAACATTTTTGCCCAACCATGAACCAAAATTCACTATTGTAATGCTCTCTACATGGAGCTCCCCTTGAAGAGCACTCGGAGGCTCCAGCTGGTCCAGAATGCGGCCGCGCGGGTGGTTATGGGCGCACCTCGTTGTGCCCGCGTGACACCCCTCCTGCGCGAGCTGCACTGGCTCCCAGTGGTCTTCCGGGTGCGATTCAAGGTGTTGGTTACCACCTTTAAAGCGCTCCATGGCACAGGACCCGGATACCTTCGAGACCGTCTTCTGCCACCAGTAGCCTCCCACCGACCAGTCCGTTCCCACAGAGAGGGTCTCCTCAGGGTGCCATCAGCCAAGTTATGTCGGCTGGCAACACCCAGGGGGAGGGCCTTCTCTGTGGGAGCCCCAGCCCTGTGGAATGAACTGCCCCCGGAAATACGTAAGATCTCCGACCTCCGGGTGTTCCGCTGCGCACTGAAGACCCTGCTGTTCTGCCAGGCAGGGCTGTCAATATAATAATTTTAAATTGGGGTATTTTAATTTTTGGGGTTTTAAATCGGCCAAATCTATTTAATTATTTTAATTTTTAATTATTGTTGTGTCTTGTGTTTTTAAATTGGCTGTACACCGCCCTGAGTCCTTCAGGAGAAGGGCGGTATAGAAATAAAATTATTATTATTATTATTATTATTATTATTATTATTATTATTATTATTATTATTATTATTAATATTTAGGTCAGATCATTGCAGTTTTAAACACATCAGCAGATTTCAGATTCCTTCTGAACCACACCAAGTTTGGATATAAAGGTTTGGTCAGAAAAAGTGATACTTCATTGTACAAGAGAGAAGCATGGAATTGAAGAAGCTGCTCCAGAAACCTGATAATAGTCCCTACTTCATCTAACAGAGGTTGGGAGCTTCCAGATGTACACACAGCTGTTCATCTAACACCCTACAAAGGCCCTCTGGTGGCTTTGCTTTTCATAGTCTTGTTATTTCCCATTCAGTTTTGAAAGAAAGAACAATATTATTACTCCGCATTCTGCAGGTGGGTAAGCCAAAGGCTTAAGCCAGGGAAAGAATAACTTGGTTGAGGCCACCGAGGAAGCAAAGCTGGAACAAGAGACTCGTGACCTCAAAGCACCAGTTGGAACTGCAATATGAGAACACCAGGAATTGGGAGTGGAGTGGAGTGGAGTGGGCCTTTAATTCTGAACTTAATTCTGAAATTGCTGGATAGAAAAAGGTTGCGAAGAATCAGAAAGATAAAAGTCGTTGGGTTCCCAGCCGTATCCTTGGAAATATCTGGAAACAAACAACCCAAAGAAAGACTTTCGCCCGTCCCTTGCATTAAGGGCACTGATGCATTTTGCCTTTCCCTGTAGTCTCAACCAAGCCAGCAGAAACATTCAAATTCTCCTGCCTCTTGGTTCTTGACTGCAGAACAAACATCATAACCTGACACCCTCGACAGCTCGTGTCTCCTGCGAGTAACTGGGAGCATCTTCTGGAGGCATCTAACCAGGGTTGAAATGCAAAATTTTTTGTTACCGGTTCTGTGGGCATGACTTCGTGGGCGTGGCTTGGTGGGGGGAGGTTCATGTGACTGGATGGGCATGGCCAACTTTTTTTTTTACTTTTTACTTTACTCTACTTTACTTTTTACTTTTTAAAGCATTTTTGCTACCTATTCGCCCGAATCAGTAGTAAAAAAATTTTCTTTAAAAAAGAAAAAAAAAAAGTTCAGATGATTGTGCGCACAGCTGTGATCATTCAAACCTTTTTTTTAACTTTCAAAAGCATTTTTTTACTACCGGTTTGCTCGAACCGGTAGTTTTTATCACTACCAGTTTGCCCAAACCACAGTGAACGGGTAGTATTTCACTCCTACATCTAACCGCCGACTTTACTGTATCTCACTTCAGTGATTGCTGGTTGGTGCTCTGAAGACATTGTTAAGTCACTAAGGCAGAAGTGGCAAGTCTGCCCACTTTGTTAAAAGTTTCGCTGCGCTGGAAAAGAGGGTTGTGTTTCTCCAATATGACGTAGAATTTCCTTGGGCCGCGTTTTTTGAGATCACTTGTGACCCAACGAAGGTCATCCATTTCTGACTTAGTTCATTGTGATTGACTTAAGACTGTTTCCGGGCATCCTCTGGCCATGGGAACTGTGCTCGGTTCCATCCTTTCATGCGTTCAGAAGTGAGTGTCTTGAGAAAGATATTAAGAGACTTAGGAAGACCCAGAGAGAAATGGCAAGATAGATTGTGACGAACATGGACAAAATAAATGTAAGATGATAAAAGAGTTTACGGCCTTGGTGGCATTTGTTGAACATACCGAGAAGAAATACGAAGAAGTATGATGGCTTTTGACTGAAAATTCTTTGTCCCATGTGGGTTGCTTTCGGGCTAATCCCTGTTAATGTCATGCTTGGTTAGTTGACGTCCATTTGATCTGTCTTTTGGAGATTTATTTTATCAATAAAGGTGATATTATGCCTCTGAAGATAGTTAGTATCATTTATACGAATTGTCTATTGACGGACACATTTAACAAAGGGTGTTTATGTGCTGAACAATCACATATTTTATTTATCCAATAACCACATGATCGATTTTTTTTTAAAAGGATATCGGGTTGAAGGACTTCTTGGAGATGTAAAGATTTGCTAGGATTTGAATACGTCTAAAACATTCAATTTGTGTCAGGACCGTGTTACATTTTATTAGTATTGTCCTTTCAGAGATCACATATTGATACCGAGTTTAAAAAAATCAAACCCAGCATGTTGACTTAAGATGATTGCCTGCTTGTGCGGGAAAGTTAATTAGTGTGCTTAAATTGATATCTACTGTATAAAGAGTGTTGAGGCCTCCAGTGCCCTAATCAGAATAAGAGAGTGTGAAGGGGCCTGGGAGGTCTTCTAATCCAACCCCCTACTCAAACAGGAAACCTCGTACAATTTCAGACAAATGAATGACCAATGTCCGCTTGAAGAGTGATGGGGCACCCACAGCTTCTGAAGACAACTTCTGTTCCACTGGTTAATCGTTCCTCCTTAGTTCTAGGTTGCTCCTCTCCTTGGTTAGTTTCCATCTAGTTTCTTGTCCTGCTTTGAGGTGCTTTGGAGAACAGGTTGACCCCCTCTTCTTTGTAGGAGCCCCTCAAATATTGGAATACTGCAATCATGTCACCTCTAGTCCTGCTTTTCACTAGACTAGGCATACCCAATTCCTGCAACCCTTCTTCATTTTTTAGCCTCCAGTCCCTTAATCTTCTTTGTTGCTCTTCTCTGCACTCTTTCTAGTAAACCTTCAGCAACAGCTTCTATGAAATTTGGTTAGATTTCATCTGAAGGGCTTGTTTCCAAAGACTTCCAATTCTGCAAGATATGTAGGAAAAAGAGAGCAAAAGACTAGCTCAGAACTTGGCATGAAGCAGGAGGTGGATATATTTTTCTATGATCTTTGATACCATCTGGTGGCTTCCATCCAGAAGTGTAAGAACACAATCATAGCCTAGATCCATTCCAGTTAAGTAGGATTATCCTCTGTGCCACATCCCAGGTCAGCAGAACCAAAGCTCTTCGTGTGATCTATGAAATTCCATATTTTAGGAACATAATTCAGGCTCATGTTGAAGTCTTTGAATATATTTCCTTCCAAATATTGATTTGAAAGCAAAGGAAGCTTGTTGTGTTACTTACAGCCTCAATGTAGTTGGAGCAAATGCAGAAAATCAGTTTCCACAGTAGCCAATGCTAAGGGATCCCAAAAATGTTCATGGATTTATTATAAAGTCACCCCTGAGTTCTCTGTTACACAATAAAAGGAAACACTCAACTCATTGCTTTAAAAACCATGTGCTCTTTATGCTGTTATTGTTTCAAATAGCCCGTCAGGAAATTTTTCCTTAATTCCAGGTTGGATCTCTCCTTGATAAGTTTCCATCCGTTACTTTTTATCCTGCCCTCAGGTGCTTTGGCAAATAAATTGACCTTCCTTTCTCTGTGACAGCTCCTCAATTACAGGAAGATTATCACTCTTAATCCTTCTCTTCACTAGACTAGACATGTGCCTTGTTCAGGAAAAAAAAAATTCTCACGCAGAAGGGGAAGGCAAGCAAGGAAACTTCCATTTCACCTGCAATTATTCTTGGGTGTAGATGCTCCTGCAAAGGGTAGACCACAAAGTTGAATTTCTGGAACATTGGTGCCATCTAGTGGTGGATTATAATAGTATCCATTGTCCTGCAAAGATGGCACCTATTTTTTTGTAAAGCTTAACGTTTGGGCCATACTGTAATGTATGTTCTTGCTCTCTCTGCTGTATGGAGTTATGTCAACATTCTCACATGCTGAAAGAGACTCTGCTCCCGTCTTTGTTTCTTAGATACGGGCTGCAAAAAGGATTACTTCAGACTTGCCTTTTCATATCACTTGGGGTAAGGCTAAAAGTCAGATAACATTGGAAAAGTGGAATCCAATTTTCCTCTTTCTTCTAGCCTTTTTAAAAATATTATTATTTTGCATTTTTTCCACAGCTTTCAATTTCTGAAAATCGTTTCCATAACTGACAAGAAGGAATGATAAAGTTGGCAAAGGGAGCGCCTGCTCATCCATCACTGCTCTATCTTGTTCCAACTCATTTTGCATGTCTAGATAAATATATTCGCATATTTAAAAAATGGAGGGAGCAGGGAAGATTTCATACTACCTACTTAGCCTCAAAAGCATAACCCAATTTCATGAGCTTTTATAGGAATCACTTTCGCAATGGGCCCTTACAGATACCTGACCCCAAGTCAACCAAGACACGAAAGGCACGGAGACTGCAGAAGAGAGCTTCAGCCAGGAGAAACCTGCCATTCAGTTACAGAAAGTGACTTATGGCAGATTTTAACCCTTACGACCGTCGCAGTGTCCCCATGGTCACATGTTCAAAATTGGCAGGGATTGATGATGGGTCATCATCTTTGCAACCTTCTAACAAGGAATTGGGGAAGGCACATTCACTTGACTCTTACTCATTTAACTGAAGTGATGAACGGAACAACTGTGGCAGGGACGGTCATAAAGCAGGGCAAAACTCATTTTAACTGCCTTGCTTAGCAACAGAAATTTGGGGCACAATTGTGGTTGTGTCAAGGACTATCTGTACCTCCATCTCCACCAGGCCAGCTGTCGTGGACTAAGTAGCAGCATTGGGAAATTCATTTTTTTCATCAAACACCTTGGGGATGAAACATTTTAGTGGATTACCCATCAGTTGTTCTGTTTGAATGTTTGAGAAAAAAGGATTTCATTTCAATTAGCCGACCCTGGAGTCCATCACAAGGCAAAATGGTTCCAACATGTAGTAGCAAGGCACCCCCTCCCCCCAATTTCCCTGTGGATGCATGTAGAGACCCAGTGAGCTGAGCTTGGAGAGAGAAGGCAAAGGCCACTAGCCAAACATGAATTAAGCCCAGGGAATCAGATAAAAATGAGAAAGGAAGCTGAAGTATGGCTAAACAAAAGCCAATTGTGGTTTGAGGTTGTTTTTCTTTACAGGCAAGGGGTCAATTTTCTCAGGGACCTTTTGCTGGTGTCCTCTCAAATAAAACTTTCCATATCATTCAGGTCAAAAGGCAAAGAGTGGTTGAAAACATGAGCCGAAGGCTTCTAGTTGAACAACTATATAACATTTACAAAATTAGGAGACTCCGATCCAAATTAGCTGAGCTAAAAATCTCTGAAGGATTACCCCCACCCTTATCAATTAGTTTTGTGCAACCAAAATGAGACTTTGTGTGTGCGCGCATGTGCATAAACAACTTTAGCTGGCATTTGTCAGGAAGGCATCATGAAAGGATGGCGTCTCCTGAGGTGGTATCAAAAAAAAACAAACAAACCCACATGCAATTTGTCCCAATTAAACATTGGTATTTCCCATGCCGTTTTTGGGTGTGCCTGTTTAAGAGCAATAATGCACTTAAGCACAAATGCTCAACTCCACATAATCAAAGGACATTTCTTGAAGGGTGAATGGACGACTGACTCCAGAAGGCAGAAATCCAATCAGTAATTGTCCAGCTGTAGCAAAACAGGCCAACAATGACCAGGAAAAGGGATTTTTTTTTTTTTTGCTCTTCCACCTTCCAAGACCAGCCACGGCTCCTCCATTGGTTCTTGGAAACTTGTGCAGTTCAGTCTTAGACTTAAAAAGTTGTTTTGGGGTCTGCAGATCCCACAGCAAGATACAGTTTGAGTCAGATACGCCAAAAGTTTTGCACCAGAGGCATTCATTTTGCAATCCAATTTCATTTCTTTCACTCAGAAATGCACCCATCTGATTAAATTCAGTGGAATAACCAAACTAGATGAATACAGCTGCAATTTCAAAATAACTTTTTAAAGAATTAAGATATATCCAATCACTGGTAGAATTAGTCCTCTACTTACAACCGCAATTAGCCACACGAACAGCTGGTTTGAGTTACTTGGATCTTTATCTGCACCTCCTTTCAGAATGCTTCAAAACGGCAGACTTTTATTCATGTTATACAAAGACAGTCTTGCTTTATTTATATTTATATTTTATTCCATACAAAAACAGCAACAATAGTAAAAAAAAATTATATTAAGAATGAATAAAAATAACATTCCCAAGCTCCCTTCAGTCAGCCGTCCTTAAAGGTACACACAGCCCTGCAGAAAATTATTTACAAGTTATCGGCTTAAAACTCGGTGAGGTGTGCCACCCGAAAGAGGCCGTTTATTTCTCCAAGAGGCCTGCATGTCCTGGGAAAAGGTTATTGCCAATTGTTTGGTAATTCTGAAAGAAATAATTTGAAAAGCATAAATTCTCACATTGTGAAACTTACAGGGCAGGGTGCAGAACCACCTTGTGTCATGGTTAAAAGACATTAACCAAGTGCTAAAACTATTTTACTAAAATTTCATGTTTTAAAACTGCTAAAACTGTGGCAACGTTGCCCATTCGGGTTTTTCTTAACTATAATCCAGTTGCTTACAAAGCCCCCTGTTTCATATGCAGGTATATAAATTAGGCAGTTACTCAATTACATATGACTCCATTCTTATGCTTTCAAAGGAGGTCAGAGAAACATTGATTTTCATCTTAAAAGTTGCCGCAGCTCTAGATGGTAACGCAGTAAAATTTCTTATTTCTGTTTGAATCTACTGGAGTTGCCCCTTCCTGAAAACGGACCCTGCTGGACACACGATTCTACCGGTGACATAAGCTTCATACCAGAAGGTGCCTCTGGCTGGATTTAGTCATTAAATCGATGCTCAATTCTTCTTCTCAGTTTGGTTGGTGTCTGTACAATTCACCTGCAATAAAAGGTTACCAAATTAACATACCAGGAACTTCATAATATTATTGGTTAATTTTACTCAAGAAATATGCTGCATTGATTGGGCCCTACATGGAAAAGCATAGGCTCCTAGGGCTGGAGGGGGCTTTGGGGGTCTTCTAGTCCATGGTAGGAGCCCTTAGGCCATCCCAGACAGAAGAAAATTTGACAACATAGTTCTCAATACCCAGAAGTACAGGTAGTCCTCAACTTACGACCATTCAAATATACAACAGAACTCCCAAATGGGACTTACCGCATGGATTCAAAGTTCTGATATTTACTCACCCCCACCATGGCCATGTGGCCCCATTTTGGGTTATTGGCAACTGGCTCCAATGGCTGTCTGCAGCGCCCTGCGGTCCCATGATCATGATTGAAGGTTTTGCCAGAAGCCACATTTACCCCGGTTTTCCAGCAAAAACCATCCCATAGCAAACAGTGAGTCTGCTGAACAGCCATGCTGTTTCCTTAACAACCAGGATTCTTGCTTTAACTACCACCACAGGAAAGCAGGTCTGGTCATATGGTGACCTGTTTTACAACCGTCCCAACCTATGACCGTAATCGCCAGGCTCAATTGTAGTCCTAACTCAAGGACTACCTGTAGTGAACAATCTACCCTCAAGACGTCACAATTATTCTCAATAAAACTGACGAACACCCAGGTGCATACTCTCACCTGATTTTTCTATACACACCACGGACTCATTCGACCTCCCTTCGCTCAGGAGGTATAACCTTTTTTTTCCCCTGATCACTTCCCACCAAAAATTTACAGCCTTATTTAATATTTTAAACTTTACTCTGACAGTTACAATGACATACATTAGTCAAGATTATTCCAATGGCTGAAGGGGTGTCACTGTAGCACATTCAGTACAGTTTCCACAACAGAAGCCCACTTAATTAAAGCAGTGACTGCACGAATGGCAGAAAACATAAAGAAAGGGAAGGAAAACAGACAGCGTGCATGATGATTGGGAAATGAGGCAAAAAGAGGAAATTAAATTAGGGTGAGAAGAGAGGCAGATAGTAGATGGAAAGATAAGAGGGGAAAAAACTACTTCGGAATGGCCAGGGATAGACTACTCCTACAGACACCACACAACTAGCAATTTATGCAAGCTAATGCAATATTACAACTTAAACCAAGCTTCGAATTACTTACATTGTTGTCTTGGGAACTTCCCTGTAGCACCAAGGAATTGCTTCCTACAGATTCTGTTTCCATATCACCGAGATCAACAGGGCTACTGCAAAAATAAAACATGGAATTAGTAATATTAGAAAATAAGTCACTAATGTTGCGATTAAGGAGAGAATTTAGCTTAACCCATTTAGCCTCTCTTTAGCCACAAAACCTGCCTCCCGATTTACCCAATGACCTCAATATTTAGCCAAAGTTTAGGCAAGATTTAGGAAAAGTTAGGCAAATAGGAATTGAAAGTATAAATCACATGTAATTTCCAATGATTTTGGAATCATTGATTTCCAATGATTTTTAGAATTACATTTAAATAATTTAGAAAAGTATTCCAGCAACTTGTTTAATTGATGTTTTGATATAAACAAAACTTTCAGAAAAATAATTGTTTTAAAATAACTGCATGTACTCTATTGCACCAACTAGGTTCTGGAAGTGGCACAAAATTCTGATAACCGGCTACTACATCATGTTAAATAGTTTATTTTTAAATAAAAAAAAGACAAACAGTTAATTTACTACAAAGAAATCGTTATATCAACATGCGTAGCACTATAGCTGCCTACATTTTGTAGAAAATTACACGTAGTCCTCACTTAACAACCACAATTGAGACTAGCAGCAATCTTGCTAAGCCATGTGGCCAGTGAGCAAAGCACCAAAGGGCCACAACGGACTTAAAAGCCTCGTCTCCAATGTGGCTGTTAAAAGAAATCACCTGTTGTTGTTAAGCGAGAAATCACACGACCACAAGTTGCTCTTTCACTGCCAGTTTCTCCACTGACTCTGCTTATCCAAAAAAGTGTAGGAAGGGCAGTCATGTGACTCTGTGATGCTGCAACCATCACAAATGCCTGTTGGCTACAAAGGGCCACCCACACCCCGGGGACGAAATGGAAGGACCACTCATAAAGTTACTGTTTCAGCAGTTGTAACTTTGAATAATTGCTAAACGAGGCAGTCATTAAGTGAGGCCTAACCTGTACTATGGTTATTAAACTCAATTCCACAAAAAAGAATTATGCTGTCCTTAAGCTAACCTTGGTAAGAAACAAGCCTGATAAATTTCAAAAACTTGCTCCTGCTGAATGATTCCTGAATTAAAATAACCCTCAACATTTAAAGGCTTACGATTTATGCGCCCTTAAGAGACACTGCTGCTACTTACAGTCCTTGTGCATCGGAACCTTCTTCATGGGGAGGGTCCCAAAAATGCAACGCCACTTTCCAAAGCCTGATCTGTTGATCCCAAGATCTCCGACTGTACTTTTTAAATTTATTTGGAGTCCTTGGATGGACCCCTGGAACTCGTAGACACCTTGGAAAAAAACATTTCAGCTACTTTTAGTAAACCACCAACCTTCAACAATTTAGCACTGCAGCAATTTCTGGATAAATTTTCCCAGAGCAAATAAAACAGGCCTTCGTCCTCCAACGAGCTTACGCCACCCTCCTCTCAGATATGCCCTACTGCAGTTTATATTTGTTTCAATATTTACATAGAGTAATAATTTAGTGCAAATTTGACATCAGAGGCATCCAGTTTCTCAGAATATTCTGCCACAGCCTTCAATGTAGCCATTCGCGAGAACAGAAATGAGAAATTATAGTAGCAACTTACTACAAAGTGGGTGAGCCAGAAATCATTTGTGACATTATGGCCAACTTTCCAGGGACAATTTTCTGAGCTCTTATTTTATCCTTTTCCCTTTTGCTCCCCTGCCCCCATCAAAAGCAAGGATGTGTTTCTTTCTTAGAAGTATGATTTATACATCTGATTCATATAAATGCTATAAAAGATTCCGGTGATTTATGAGACTAAAAAAAGGCATAGGTACTTCTTGGAAAGAAAAATTCATTGTCTTTACTTGCAAATTAAACGATATTTTGTACTGAAAAGAATCTCCACTCTGTGAGTAGAGAGCTTACCTAGGAACTTCTTGAATATATCTGTCATATGCCAACGTATTCTTCCCATAATTTATTTGTTTTTGTCTCCTCATTAGAACAGCCTCGTCAGTCTCCAGTTCCACAGCTGCTGTAGATTCCTTGGAATCCGAACTGGAAAATATAGTTTTATTTTTCATTTATTCTCGTTTCATGGCTTTGCATTCTCAGACACAAGCCAAGAGATTTGGGGGCCCACCCATGCTTTTAGTCAATGGTGGGATTCAAATTTAATAACCGGTTCTCTGCCCTGATTTCTTCCAACAACCAGTTCACCAAACTGCTCAGAAAGTTAACAACCGGTTCTCCCAAAGTGGTGCGAACTGGCTGAATCCCACCACTGCTTTTAGTGCTATTCTGCCCTTAACATGGGAAATATCTCCCCTTTTCTTCATTTCCCTCATATCTTCTCATTCCCACTCACTTTTAACATAGCTGTACTTCAATTATTCATTCTCATCAGCCTCCATTTCACAGATCATCCCTGGTAGATTTGCTATGAGCAATGATTTTTTTTACCTTCCAGTAGAGGTCTTCCTTTCTCTTCCAAATTCATTTATCAGCAGCTTTCTTTTGTATCTGTAAAACATTTGTTTTTTAAATAAAGTTATTTTCAGTGCATGTATTGCTACAGTGCTGTTCTGCTACAGCATTGTTGGTGTTTTATTATTTATTTAATAAATGTAACACTTAACAATATTCTCACATTTGTTAGATGGTAAGACTCTTACCCACATTTTCCTGACCTACTGGATTATCCACAAGAGCTAGCTTTTTTATAGCGCATTCTTCAACTTGTCTTGCAGCATAAAATTGTTTTCTATTTTGAACACAAGTGTCTGCTACATGGAAAAGGGGTAATACCTTCCCTACCTTACTAGATCTCCCTATCTCAAAGAATAAAGATTTTTTTTTGAGAAACTGAATTTAAACAAATTGCAGCTCTGTACCTTGCCATTTCTCTGTTGACGTTAGTCCTCATTTCATCTTCTTCAACTGCACTCCCCCAGTCTGAACATCTTGAATGGGGCTTGTGGCCCTCTGGGGTTGTGAAACTGTGAACACCAAGTTGCAGGAAAAACAAAGTAGCATCTTTGTCACAATATTCAAAACACACAACATAGCGTACCCCATCTCAACTGTGTCGCAGGTTAAGCCAAGCCATCCATTACTGAACCCTTCATGTATCATGAAGAGCTTTTGAGTTACTCTGTGCAGAACAGTGCTTATCCTCATTTGTTTGGGATAACACCAGTATGCTACTTAAAAATATTTAGTACAGTGCTAAAATATTACCAGCAACTAAACATTTTACGGCCACCTCTGCCTCAAGTAGAACTTCACTGTGCTTAATCGTGAGGAACTATTTCTGTACACCCACCTCTCTGATCTGCCATCTGCCAGGCTGTACGAATCGTAGTCAATGGTTGGGCCGCTGGGCTCGTGCGTATTCCTGTGCTTCCCATCTGCATCGCGCTTCCTGCCTTGACTCCATGAAGCAGTTGATCTGCCAAGAGACAATGAAAAAGAAGAAACAGTCAAGGAAAAGCAATTACAAAAAATTATAATTTTTTACAATTAGAAGTTTCAGAAGCTGGCCTGGGGATCAGCCAGTTTGAATTGTTCCTAGCTCTTGAATGCAGGTAGTCCTCGGTTTAACGACAAAAATTGAGCCCAGCTGCTAAGTGAGAAAATTGTTCAGTGAGTTTTGCCCCATTTTACAACTTTTCTTGCCACATTTGTTAAGTGAATCCCAGCAGTTGTTACGTGAATCTGGCTTCCCCATTGGTCAGAAGGTTGCAAAAGGGGATCACCTGACCCTGGGGCACTGCAACAGTCATAAATATGAATCAGTTGTCAAGACATTAGAATATAGATCACATGACCATGGAGATACTGCAAGGGTCGCAAGTGTGAAAAATGTTCGTAAGTCACTTTTTTCAGATCCCTTCTAACTTTGAACGGTCACTCAATGAACTGTTGCTAAATCGAGGACTGCCTGTACGGCATAAAGGTGGGGGGGGTGGAAGAGCTCCATCCTGCTACAGCTGCTCCTCGCCTTACAAACCGCCACTGGGGCCGGAATTTCGGTTGCAGAGTGAGACAGTTGGCAAGCAAGTCGTCCTGTGCTCATATCCAATTCTGTCATGGTCGCTAAGCGAATCATGTGATGGTTACGTGAATCCAGCTTTCCCCAATTGACTCTGCTTTGTTTTCAGGGCAGTTGTAACTTCGAAACGGTCACTAAGCGAGCGACTGTAAGCCGAGGACTTCCTTATAATGAGGACTTTGGAGGGGGAAAAAGCAGAAGTGGGAGGGAGGCCGAAAGAGAAACGCATCAGCAACTCCTCCTCTTCCTCCTCCCTTTTACGGAGTCTTACCCTCTTTGTTTTTAGGAACTGCCACCCAGAGCCAGGCTGCTTGAAAGAAAGCCGTTTTCAAAACTTTCCTTCCCAAAGAAAGCAGCTTCTTCCCCCCTCACCATCGGCCCCCATGAGATCCACCTGAGGGGCTCTTTTTTAACCTCACCTGAGGGGTCTCTATTCTATCTGCCTAGGATCATATATATATATATATATATATATACATACATATGCATTATATATAACCTCAGAAAATATATTGTATATGCAAAATACGTTATTTAACATGACGCGGAAAAACACCCGAGATTTTAATTTTTTGCATATACACACCCGCAAAAACTTAAGACATATATTGTATAATATATATAGCTGGACAATAGCCTGAATTAAATCCAGATAAAAGCTGTATGTATGTATGTATGTATAACCTATTTGTACACACCATTTTTACCTGGATTTAAATCAGGCGGTTGTCCAGCTTTTGGCATCCAAGACCCCCAATAACAACCCTGTGAGGAAGGGGCGACCTTTCCCCCCCCATCACCCAGAGGACCGAGGTGCGTGAGGGGGGGATTTCAACACGGGGCTCCCCTCAGGCCATCCCCGCCAAAGCCGGGCTGATGTGAGAGGCGCCTTATTTGGGTCACAAGGAAGCGAGAGAGAGGGCGAGGATGAGAGGAAAGGCCTCCGGGGCTCCGCGGACGAACGGAGGCCGATCAGAGCCTCTCCGAGGCAACCACAGGCCGTCGACGGCCCTCCCGGCCTTTACCTGCTACGAGTCCGGCCGGCCAAGGGGCTTCGCTGGCGAAACGACATGACGAGAGCGAGGCGTTTCCGACGATCCTCACCCGAAGCCGCCAAACTCGCAACTGAGGCGCGTCAGGTAGCGCCGCGCGCGCCAACCCGAGCGGCCGCTACCACCTCGAAAATGGGAGGGGGGAATCCTAGAGGGGAGGCTTTTCTCCCCCACTTTCACAGCTCTGGGACGGATTATCCAGCCGCCTTCCGTGGATGAAATTTTCTCCGCTTCCGAGCTCTTACCCTGAGGTACAAAAGGCCTCGGGGCGGCTTTTATCCTCCTCTCTTCAGAGCCGGGCTTCCCCCCCCCTATTAGCGGCGTGGCGATGGTTTGCTCCGGCGCGCGGAGCTCCGCCCCCTCTTCCTCCCGCCCCCCTTTTGCCTTTTTGAGCGAACGGCGCTTTGGCGGGAAAAGTTTGCAAGCCCGGACGGGCCTCTCTGCAGCGCCCCCCGAGGTTGCACGCTTTTCTTTGCGGCTTTGCGGGATGCTTTCCTCGGCTGAAGCTGCTTCCCGACGAGGGATCCATTGCTCCTTCCATATTGAGCAATTTTGCCAATTTATTTTGGTTTCCTAAAAGCATTTGGGGAGGGAATATTGCTGCACGCTTTGGAATTCGGCCACCTTACTAATATTTGGTGCTTGCAAGAAAACAGGGCTGTCTTAAAGGCGGGCAGAATAATTGCATGCTGGACCCCGAAAGGGTGGTCGCGTGCCAAGATGCTGCAGAGAGGATACTGCTGCAGCATAGATAAGAACAAGCTCCTTGGCAATGGATAATATTAATAATAAGACCCCCGAAAATAAGACCCTGTCTTATATTTTTTTGAACCCCGAAATAAGCGCTTGGCCTTACTTTCGGGGAGGTCTTATTATTTTGGGGTGCATGGAGGAACCCAAAGGAAATGGCGGGGACCGGCTGATCATGCGTTTAAATATTTTCAGGAGGGGCTTATTTTAGTGCATGCGCTCAGAAGCCCGATTGGGCTTATTATCAGGGGAGGTCTTATTTTAGGGGAAACGGGTAGTGTTTAAAAAACAGCATTGGCAGGAATTCTGAAAGTCATTCTGATTTTTAAAATGGTCTTGTTTTATTGGATCAGTGCGTCCCGTTTTTAGTTAGGAACCGAAATCTGGCATATATACTGTATTGTGTAAAGTCACCCTCTGGTCTTGTATAGAGGTTCCTAGATGCCTGGCCAAAATAAGAGCTGTTTGCTTGCATGTGATTTAAAAAGTGTCTTTCTCCTACACTGCAGGACATTCCCCAAAATTACAGGCTGAGATCGTCCCAAAGGTGTTTTTTTTCAAAAGGCAACTGGACTTTCTTGTTCTTGAAGATGTTTTGCTTCTGTAGAAAGTCAGCACCCACCCACCCTCCTAGAGAATGAAATATTTTGGGGAGTATTAAAAAGGCAGGATAGAATGTTTTCCCTAAAGGAGAAATGAGGGGGAAATCCTAAGGGAGGCGGAAGCCAGCCCCAGTCTCCCTGACCCAAGCAGAAACTGAAGAGGCCAGTTTTTAGAAATGCAGATTTGGTAATCCGGTCAGAAAGACTGGGTCAGACAGAGACTCCAGATAACTAACACAATTAGGCAAGCGAAAGGAATTGTCAGACAGAGCAATCAACCCATGGAACAGAAGTTGCCTTTGGAAGTTGTGGGAGCTTCATCACTGGAGGCTTTCAAGAAGAGACTGGATTGCCATCTGTCAGAAATGGTGTAGGGTCTCCTGCTTGGACTAGATGACCTCCAATGTCCCTTTTAACTCTGTTAATCTGTATCTATCTAGCTCAGACAAACACCTAGGATTTGCATTTCCCCTTCTGCCTACAGAGCCAACAGCCATTAGAATATTAAAGGCCATGTTCTTGCACAGAACAGGAATCTGTAAATACAAAACCATTTTGTCAGCTGTCCCAGAACTGCACGCTGTGTGTGTTTTGGTTCTGCCAATCAATAAATGGACATTTCTTTCTTAAGCAGCCTCCATTTTTTCCCCAGCTTTGGAACTGGATCTGGACTTTTCTTCCAACACTTCTCGTCAAGGAAAAAACAAAAGTCCTATTGCTTTTTGAAAAAACACCTTTGGGACAACCAGGGTCTGGATGACTGAGAATCTTCATAAAGATACAGGCTGAGATTCATCTATTACCCTAGTATAAACCCCATACAATATGATAAAGTACTATCAGATACTATTTTATTATGTCTAACTATCACTAACACAATCATTAGTGTTACCAATACAAAATATTTGTAGCTAAGGGTTGAAATGAGGGCTCCTTGGTGCTGAATTTGCTTGTTTTCTTGCAGACATTTTATTACCCAACTAGGTAACATCATCAGTGTTACTAAGGAGTGGGCTGTTCTCAGTTTATATTGTGGTGTCTTGCCTGTTGGTGGAGGCAGCTTTAGAGATTCCTTGGTTGGGCTGTTTACTGATGGTTCTTTGCCAGTTTTTTGATTGGGTTATTGCTTACTTGATTGTCTATAGAGAATCTCCGTCATCCAGGTCATGGTTGTCTTGTCCCAAAGGAGCTTTTTCAAGAGGCAATTGGACTTTCTGGTTTTTCTTTGAAGACATTTCACTCTTGGATGAGAAGGGGAACCGTCTTCAAAGAAAAACCAGAAAGTCCAGTTGCCTCTTGAAAAAGCTCCTTTGGGACATGCTTACTTGATTGTTGGTCTGACGTTGACCTTGGAGTTAATCTATGCATATTACTGGTGGAGAGGTGCTGGAATCTTTTTCTCTTTTGGGCTGGTTGAATGTCTCTTTTGCATAGCCTACAGAGATTGTTGATGTCTCTGTGTCTATTGATGGGTGATTTGTCAGGGTGCCAATCAGGCTTCTAGAAAATCCCTGGCATTTCTGGATTTGGCCTGGTGTAGGATGGTCACATTTTCCCAATTGAAACTAGGGTTAAATCTGTCTATATCTTGTGAAATTAAAGAATTTTTGTCATGCCTTCTGACTGTCAGCTCTGGTTCCCTTCTGGTACCAAAGCAACAACCCAACCTCCCACAAGAGAAGCTGTGTAAAGACTTTATTTAGACGAGCCCAAACACATTGTAGGAACCCAGAACAGCAGAAAAAGGAAATGGAGCATCTATACCACACATTCCAACAAAATGGATACCCACGCAACTGTCAAAAAGTCCCTGGAACCAAATGACCCAGCAACCCCAGAAGAAAAAAACAGAAGTCATCTACAACACACAATGTAAGGACTGCAACAGCCTCTCTGTAGGGCAAACAGGCAGAAGTCTGGCCGAAGGCATCCACGAGCACCAACTGGCAGTCGAAAAGGCATGACGAAAATCCTTTCATTTCACAACATAGAGACAGATTGAATCCTAGTTTCAATTGGGGAAAATGTGACACAATCCTAGACCAGGCCAAGTCCCAAAATGCCAGAGATTTTCTAGAAGCCGGGCAGGCACCCTAAAAAATCAGCCATCAATAGACACAGAGATATTAATAGCCATCAAGAGACTATGCAAAAGAGACAATCAACCAGCCCAAAAGAGAACAAAAAGGACTCCAGCCCCTCTCCACCAGTCAATCAAGAGCAAGAGCCTTGATAGTACAGTGGTTTAGTGCACCCTGTTATTAACACAGCTGCCTGCAATTTCTGCTGGTTCGAATCTCTCCAAGGCTCAAGGTTGACTCAGCCTTCCATCCTTTCTAAGGTAGGTGAAATGAGGACCCAGTTTGTGGGGGCAATAAGCTGACTTTGTATAAAATATACAAAAGTATGGAGGCTATTGCTTAACGCATTGTAAGCCGCCCTGAGTCTCCGGAGAAGGGCGGCATATAAATCAAATTAAAACAAAAAAAATCAGCACCCAGATCAGCATAGATGAACTCCAAGACCAACAATCAAGTAAGCAACACCCCAATCAAGAAACTGCCAAAGAACCATCAGTAAACAGTCCAACCAAGGAATCTCTAAGAGCACCCCTCACCCACACAGACCAGCAAGACACCAGAATGTAAACTGACAGCAAACAGCATAATGTTAATGTTTTGATGTTTGATTTTGTAATGATAATGTTACCTAGTTTGGGTAATGAAAGTTTGCAAGAAAACAGGGACACTCAGAGAGCACCAAGGACCCCTTCCTCCTCCTCCTCCCGCCCTCCTCTTCTCCCTCCTCCTCCTTCTCCACTCCACAATGCCCACTCCCTTTTAGCACTGATGATGTTACCTAGTTGGGTCATGAAACGTCTGCAAGAAAACAAGCAAGCTCAGGGAGCACCCAGGAGCCCTCACTATCATTAGTGTGTTGTTGGGCCATGATGTGACATAAACTACCAGAGGTTATGAACTTCTGTACCTTGAAAGATTTTTTTAAAGTTTTTTATTAGTAGTTCAAAACTAAAAACATTGACATTGAAAGATTATTGATCCCTGAATATCCCCGCCACCATTCCTCCATTTTCAAATTTTTTTTTTTGTAATTTTTATTTCAATATTTACTTGAAATTGATTGAAGGTTGGAGAGTTTTGCTCCTCAAACTTTTGTTCTAGTTTTAAAAAACGCCCTGGATTAATTAGCCTGTTTACATCCATTTATTTATTCATTTAAATGTTTCCGCCCCCCCCCCATTCCCCTATCAGATGGGCAGTTTGCGATTTATAAAATAATAAATAAAAACAATAAGTGCTTTAATCTCCGAACTGAACCACGCGCATGCGTGCAAAACGCACAAAGGATAAACATCAAACCGCTCGCCGCTTCCGGCCTTCCGCGTCCAAGTGCGGGCCACGCCTCCCTGGCAAGCTCCTCCCTCCGGTGGGGGAGGGGGTTTTCCGCGGGTGTCATTCGGCGCATGCGCGAGCGCCCGGGCGGCTCCGCCCCAGCGCCTCGTGCGTGACGTCAGTCCATTCCAAGCTCTCCATTGGCGGAGAAGAGGCGACGTTCAAATTTGAAACGGGAGCTGGCGTTGAGGGGGGAGGGTCGGGCAGCGGCGCTCGGACGGCGGTGAGGGAGCCCGCCTGACACGCGTCTTGAGCCCGTTCCCACGTTGTTTTCTTCCCCCGCGTCCCCGTCCCCGCCCCCGGCTGAGCGTAGAGGGGCTCCGAGCCCGCTTCCTCAGGTGAGTTGGTGGCGAAGGGAGGGGCTCGCGGGTCAAGAGGGTCGTGGGAAGGCAGCCCTGGACTCTCTGCCCCCCCCCACCCCCCGGCTGCCTTAACAAGCGGCCTTCCTTCCTTCCCCTGGGGAAGAGTCGGAGTTAGGGTTGGTGTGAACAGACTCGGAGGTCCTAATTTATTTTACTATTTTTACAATAAAATATAATTACACACACACACATATATACATATATATATATATACACACACACAAACATGCATACGTATATATATATATACATACATATATTTTTGTTTTCGTAGATTTTCACGGGTACAAGTATACACCAAGACTTGCATGATATATATATATATATATAAATTTTTATTTTTTTTTCTCAGGTTTTCGTGGGTGTTTTTATGTAGGTCTTTGGTTATTCGGGTCTTCTCCCACGTAAAATTGGAAGTGTCTTGGCGACGTTTCGACGAAGTCTCATTCCTCATCTTCAGGCTGGTGTTCTCGGCTTCGTGCTTCCAGGAGCAATTTTCCAATTTTACGTGGGAGAAGACCTGAATAACCAAAGACCTACATATATATATGTATGTATGTATGTATGTATAAATATATATATAACTGTTCTAGCCAGGGTTTTTCCTACGTAAATCAAGATGTTTGTATTGCCATAGTTGAGTGACATCTCAAATCACCCCTTTCCAGGCTTTATCAGACATTTTATGTTGTCTGTTGTGAGACTAGAACAGTAATGCACATATAAACCTACGAATAAAAGAACAAAGTAAATATTTGACCTTTACAGGGAGGAGTCATAAAATAAGGGTGTGGCTGACTGAAGAGGCCTTATAAGGCCGAAATAGATCTATCTTAGTCTCCCTTAAGTCTCACAGCAGACAACATAAAATGTCTGATAAAGCCTGGAAAGGGGTGATTTGAGATGTCACTGAACTATGGCAATACAAACATCTTGATTTACGTAGGAAAAACCCTGGCTAGAACAGTAATGCACATATAAACCTACGAATAAAAGAACCATATATATATATATAAACATATATATATATATATATATATATATATATATATATATATATATATATATATATAAACATATATATATATATATAAATATATATATATATATATAAACATATATAAACATTATATATATATATATATATATATATATATATATATATATATATATATATATAGTGTTCTCACACTTGGCAACTCAAAGCAGCTTGCAAAGATATAGAAACACAACATAAAAGAAATTAAACAATAAAAAGAAAAATAATAAAACAGTAACACTGCACTTTAAAAGAATGACCACCTCCTGCCAGACAAAGTTATGCCAATTATTTATAAATATCAAAATACTTGTCATTTGTATATTTATAAACTTGCAGTATAGAGTAGTAGGAGTCCTTGCTGCTCTCTGAGCGGGGATATTTTTCTGCAGCTGTTCCGTTACCCAAACTAGGTAACATCAACAGTGCTAAATGTATAATTATGAAAATTGTTGTTACTTCGAACTAAGGGATTAATTAAGAGTTGTAAAAAGGGAGCATTGTTGCCAATCATTTTCTTCCTGACCCCGGAATGTCTTCTCCTCCAGGAAAACGGCCTTGGGTGCAGAGTCTGGCTCAAGCTAGAATTCCTTATTTTCAATTCTGTGTTTCAAAGGAGTAGGGAGAAAGGCCCCGTCCTGACCGCTGGTGGGGAAAGCTTATTAATGCTGCCATTTTTGCAAACCTGAAGGGGATGCAGGTTTTTCATTCCTGCTCTTGAGTCCGGTTTCAAAGCTGCTGCCAGCAGTGAATTAATTGAAAGAAGCGGGGCACCTGTGTTCAGAGGTTGTTGCATTCCAAGGCTGCTATCCCGAAGCAAAATTCTCAGATAATGTGCTTTACGTGCTTTGCCTTTTAGGATGAGCCTGCACGCTTTAAATGGAGAAAATGCCGGTGAGGACCTAGCGGCCGGAAACTGTGCAATGCTTTTGACGTCTGCAGAGACCACAGGCAGGACTTCTATCCTTCGGCTGTCGCAGAAAGAAAATCTGCCACCCAAAGGAATAGTGAAACCTATGAAGGTACGCATGGAGGTCTATCACAGCCATTTTATACCAGAAACAACAGGGGGAAAAGGCATCTTCAGTTTTGTAGCCAGGAGACAGAACACCATATACCGGAAGATTCGGCTGAATACCACTTTAGAAGAAGCTATTAGCTGGGGGGGTTGCAAAAGAGATGCGTTTAGGCTCAAGTGGGCTTGGATAGTTGGTATCTCAGCATGTCTTTTATTGTTTTTATTTATTTGTATCCCACTTTTAATGTTTTTACAAATAACTCAAGGCAGTGAACATTTATACACACTTATTTTCTCCACAACAACCCTGTGAGGTGGGTTGAGCTGAGAGAGAGAGAGTAAGTGGCCCAAAATCACTCAGCTGGCTTTTGTGCCTAAAGTGGGATTTGAACTCATGGACTCCAGCTTTCTAGCCTAGTGCCTTAGCCATTAGACCAACTGGCTCTAAACTGGTTTGTTAGCTCAGCACTGTGTAGAAGACATAGGGATACAAATAAATATTTATTTGTTGCTTAGTTTTTACTATAGCTCTGATTTGTGTTTAAAGTTTTCTGGATTTTTATTTTTTTTTTAATTGCTGGAACTTTTAACAGAACTATTTTTGGGCTCCTGGCTTGAGTGTCTCTTAGCAATGGAATAGCTGAATATTAATGTCTTCTTAAATATGTAAAAAAAAAATGCAGTTGTAAGTTTTTTCCCTGCTGTTCTGAACAGGGTTATTCCCCCCCCCTTTTTTTTTTTTTCAGGTAACTTTCCAAACACCACTGCGGGATCCTCAAACTCGCAGGATCTTAAGTCCAGATAGAAAGAAAAAGGCTGAAATTTCTCTTGTCACAGACAATCTTCTCTTGCCTACATGCACTGCTGTGTGAGTAATGACTTCTCTAATATGCGTTTGGAGAATTTTTAGACCAAAAAAGTGGCAAGATGACAGTCTGTTTTCCCAAAATCTTGTCATTCCCTTACAGAATTCCCCCTTTGAAACAAGGAAGAGTTCCTTCCCTGTAGAAATTGGCACTTTTCTCCCTTGGAAGCCTACGCGGAGAAAGAGGGGCTTGTGCTAAATGTACTTAGTTGTTTAAAAGCATATTTAAATATGGCGGCTGTTCTTGGCCCTTCGGTCTGGAAAGGAAGGATAGTTGCCTTAGCTTGGACCTTCTGCGGTCAAACATTTTGATGCTTCTTGCCTTCTGTCCGATGGGCTACGGGAAGACCTTCTTCGTTTTTCCACACATGTCAGGATTCTTCTAAGATCATTTGTGAGTTGAGTCTAGGGACGGGTTATGCAAGGATGGTTTATATTCTGTTTTGAGCTGTTCGTTTTTACTTTACTAGACCGAATATTCTTTCTATACCAGTTAGTAAAGTTCTGGAATAATAGTGGGAAAATTTGAGTTACAGCCTGTCTTAGGTATGAAGCCACCTGTATGACTTTGCACAAGTCATTTCCATAAGTTTCTCCTTGTCGCCAGAGTCATGTCTAATATAAAGACTCGAGAAAAACATTGTACTTTTTAGTCTTCCAGAGAAACAGTTCTTAATCTTTTATTCCGCCAATCGTGTTTTCAAAATTTTAATATAGAAACTTAAAATCTGCTTTTCCTGGGGGTGGGTGGGAATATTATGATCCTATCTTGAAAACTGCACCAATGCATCAGATTCAGAAATTGGAGCATAATTATTCAATGTGCTACCTATATATTTGGTGTATATCTGTAGGGTCATTGTGCTCTAGGGTCTCCAACCATAGCCACGTTAAGATTTGTGGACTTCAGCTCCCAGAATACCCCAGGCAGCTTGCTGGAAGCTGAAGTCCCCAAGTCTTAAAGTGGCCACGGTTGGAGAGCCCTGCTCTCTGAGGTTTGTTGTTTTCTTGCAGAGGTTTCATTCAATATTTATTTCCAAATTATTCCCATGGAGTTCAGATCAGATCAGCTATAGGTGTTAAAGAGTAAAATCAAAGCACCCAATGAAACACAAATACTCTGCTTCAAAACAGGCTCTCAGAAGTGGGTAGCGTATGTCCTGGTCAATAAACAAGGGCCCCATGAATTACAGCCTCTTCTCCTTGGTCTTCCTGAGTGCCAAACAGAAGCCGCCTTTTCTTCAATTTCCGTATCCTCTAAAACTAAGTAAAGTGAACACTGTGTATCTTTTCAGCAGGAGTCAACCCACAATGACCACTGAGATTCCTTCAGGAAAAGAGAAGGTGCCCACAGAAGGAGAAGTCCTGATTCCTGATCTGTCAGATGATCTAAGCTTCCTGTCCACTGTCCATGATGTTGAGCCATTTCAGAGCTCAGGCAACCTCCTGAATTTCTCCAACGGCCAGAAACTGCCCCTTTGGGAAGATTTTACTGGATTTTCCCTTTCAGGTGGTTCGTTATCTTTTCCTCAAAGCGTTCCTGAAAATACTCCATCTGAGGAAGCAGGCTGCACAACCAGGAATCTTTTCTCCCTCCTGGACTCCTTACTGCACGATGATGACGTTTCCAAGCAAATTCTAAGTTGCGATCATGCCCCAAACCTTGTTTCTACCAGAACTTGCAACTCTGAGCCCTTACCAATATTCTACTTACAAAATCCTCCCTTGCAGCCCATTCAAAAATTCGGGAGCTTTGAAAATCTAAACAATGATGAAATAAAGAACATTGAAAAGGAGACTAGCACTGAAACGAGAGAGAGCTGGGCTCCCAAACTTTCTGACTGCATGATCTTTGATTCTGACTTTGACACTTTTGGGTGTGCGCCCAACATTCCAGCCACTGAATGTCCTGCACCCGGTTTAGAGAAATCTGATGTCCCAAAAGATGAAGCAGACATTCCGCAAACACAGGAACCGAAAGTACCAGATACATTTGAGACAATGGAATTAATCCCCAGAAGCCTGTAAGTGTTTGGGGACTGTAGCCGGACTAATCTGAGCCTTGAAATATACTGTAGCGTGTATTGGTAAAGCCCTTATAATCAGGGAAGGCCAGAAATTTACCTTTGGGTGTAAATGAAGTGGTGTGCATCTAGTCAATTGTTCTGGGTTGCATTATCAGTTTTTTTTAAAATTTTGCTCAATATCCAGTTCTTTTAGCCAGTCCAAAGTTTTGTTTAACTTCATTATGCTAGATTTTGTCCAGTTTTTAAGTATAAACATGTTTTATCAATATTGCAAGCAATGCAAAGTTTCTTTTGAGCTGGAAAACAATCATCTCCACATGGAAAGTTTTAATCTGTTGGAACATTTTGATTAGTTTGGATTCCGATCGAATACAAATTATAATATGTTTTGTGTGTTTTACCGTGGGAAATAATTAAGCCTCTGATCCCATGTTTAGATTTTCAACATCACAAAAGTACATCAATGGATAGTACCTTCATAGTGTTGCCTGCTGTCTAATTTTTTGAAAAAAATGGTCAGAGGGCTTATTTGAATGGAATGAACTGAAAAGAAGAAGCCTCGTGGCTTCTTCTGAACTCAGAGTACTTGAAACCATGGTTCTGAGCCTAGAACTTTTGGGGCATACTAGTAATTTATACTGCCAGTTATTTGAAAAAAGCTAATTTCCCCCCAAACCTTTCTTAGCTGTACGATACAGAGAAAGCAGGAGAACCACAGAGGTGTTGAATTGCAAATGACTGACTTAAAAAGCACAAAAGATTTGCCAGCCACCTCGAGTCACTTGGTTGAGTTAAGCAGCTACAGGAATGGAATAAAATGAAATGTCAAACATCGTTTCTGTCAAGACGTTCTAATATCAACCTTCTCTGTTGCTCAGGAAAGAGATTAAAGATCGGATTTTAGCAAAGAGCCAGGCTGTGGCTGAAAACGATGGCGGAAGTGAACCTCCAGAAGAAACCCAGGTATCATCCCAAAACTCATGGTTGTGTTTATGCCACGCGGGCCTTGCAGAGAGAGAGATCGGCCCTGCTTCTGGGGACATTGCAGAGAACGCCACTGTCTCCGATTCTGCAACACCAGGTCCTCCGTGGGTTCCCAGTTAAACTGTTGGTCCGATTTATTCCGAGGCTATTATTCGTCAGGTTCTTTGACACGTTCTCCACAGTGAAGTGGTGTTTGAGCTGCTGCTGCTTCTGCTGATTTCACGAGAAGCCGGGGGCTGGTCTGTGGGATTGGCAAAACGAGATTAGCAGGACAAGACTTCTGCTAGGACAATCTGCCTGCAGTGGAATAACCGCCCATTGTGCTGTTATAGCACAGCTCAGCAGAATGAAAGGGAGAAGTTCAAAAGGGCCTGGTGGTTCAGCAGACTAAAAGCATTGTGATTAACACCAGCTGTCTGCAATTACTGTAAGTTCGAATCTCACCACGCTCAAGGTTGACTCAGCCTTCCATCCTTTCTAAGGTAGGTAAAATGAGGACCCAGTTTGTGGGGGCAATAAGCTGACTTTGTATAAATATACAAAAGTATGAAGGCTATTGCTTAACACACTGTAAGCCGCCCTAAGTCTCCGGAGAAGGGCGGCATATAAATCAAATTTAAAAAAAAAAAAAAAAAGTTTAGCCATGCGTGCGATTGGAAACAACCTCTGCCTACTGAACATGTCTCTTCCCCCCCCCCCCAAATATTTTTTACTTAGGAGAAGCCAAAAAGCATCTCACCTGAGGCCTGGGACCAAGGAGACGTGCCTCTGAATGGGCAGCTGCCTGCAGGTGACCCATTGCCCCAGGCCCTTTGCGGAAGGACAGAACCGGAGAGCGAGAGTAACCTGCTCTTTACAGAAAATGAAGAATTCAGATCCCCCATGGAAGGTAGGTGTGAGCCTTAAGTCAACATTGGAAGGTTCCCATGAGCAAAACTTAAGTAAATAGTCACATGTCCCTGTTTATTTGTTTTTGCTTGTCCTGTTTCAAAGAAGCTTGGAACATTATTTATACAGAGCACTCCGAAACCCTGTAGACAATAGCACCAGACTAATAAACCAAAAGATTTTACCCACTGTTTCAAAAGAGAGAAGAAAACTAAGTGCTGCAACCATAACCCCCCGGGCAGTTTCACCAGGCTGAAAGTGCCGTTTTAATGAAGGCGAGAAAGCCATGGTCAGTTCTTCATTTAGAGAAGCAGTTGTGTTAAATCTGTTAATCCACATTAGTAATTATTTCAGAATCGTCTTTGATTGGAAGCTTTGGCCAAGTACTTTCTGTTTGCTAACAGCAAATAGTGAAACGGATGACACGGCCAATGGGAAGAAAGGCAGCTATCAATTGCAGGAAGGGTTTACTTTTATTTGTCTCTGAAAGTAATTTACTCTGCAACAAAGTTTTGATCTGTATTGCGTCTCATCTGTTTCTCCTCCTAGTTCTCGGAACCCAAATAGACTATCTAGAGCAATTTGGAATGGCCTCGGTAAGTAAGATTACTTGTTCAAGGACACTGCCCTATGCACAACCGCCCACACAGACACAAAATAGGTGCGAAGTGGCAGCCTGTGTCGACTTCACACGTGCGTTTCTTCCAGCTGAAGGAATCCGTCTTGAGAAAGCAGTCCCTGTACCTGAAGTTTGACCCTCTGCTCAGAGACAGCCCTAAGAAGAAAGGCCCCGATCCTGACCAAGCGGCTTTTCCAATAGCTGCATTGATACAAAATGGGTAGGGGTTGCCTTTATTTTATTATTATTATTTTTTTAAGTGAGAATTTTAGAAGCTCATTGAGAGACCTCTTTAAATGCAGTATTTACATTTCAAAGTTGCCTTTCTATGATTCGATTGATTTTATGAATCAATGGTTGAAACAACCTACCTCAGAAATTAAATGGAATTAGATGGGGGGGGCTCCATCAGCCCAGGGGTTGGTCTTACAGGGGTCTGGGCCCCTATAAGGGCTCCACGGCTGCCATCCTAGGAAGTTGGGGGCCAGACTTGGCGACCCCAACAAGGAGGTTAAGCAGAAGTGTTAAAACCCCTCCGGCTTGGCTGGCTTCCTCTTCTGAGCCATGCAGGGCCGCCAGCTTGACGAAGGCAAGAGGCGCCAGTGAGAGATTACAGGGTTGGTTGGTTTTCAACCATTGAGCTTCTGAGCCAAGTTGAAGACAGGCAGGTGCTATTACTACTTTAAATCTAAGAGGTAAGGGGAAAAAAAAAACACCTGATCTACAACATGTCTGCCCTTGTTTCTTTCTAAGCAGAACTTCTACAAAAACTGCCTCCACTGAAGTCAAAGCACCGGAACAGGAAGAAAAACTGGTGGAGCTTGACAGCCTCATTTTCCCAGATCTGGTAAGTGCCATCCAAATATTTCTGGTGGTTTGTTCCCTTTAATGTTTGTAGAATGGAAGCCAACACACCATCAGATTTGTCTTCAGAGATTCTCAGTCCTCCGAGTCCTGGTTGTCCCAAAGGGGCTTTTTTCCCCAAGAGGCAACTGGGCTTTCTTGGTTTTTCTTTGAGGATGTTTCGCTTCTTATCCAAGAAGCTTCTTCAGCTCTTTATAACTCCTTCCATCCTTCAATATCCAGCTAGAGCTGAAGAAGCTTCTTGGGCTGAGAAGTGAAACATCTTCAAAGAAAAACCAGAAAGTCCAGTTGCCTCTTGGGGAAAAAAGCCCCTTTGGGGCATTGTCAGATTTAAAACATCAAGGTATTGCTGACAAATGAAGTTTGGGCCTTCGTGCTTCCCATTTCATGCCATAGAAGATACATAGAAGCGTCTTTAGATCTGCTCAAGACGATTGGTCAAAGAAACCACTCTTCCCACATAGGAAGATGCAAGGAATTGTCCTAAGGACGTCCCATGAGGATGCTGCGATTGTCCTAAGTGGAAAGCGATCATAAGTCACTTTTTTCAGTACCGTGGTCAGGAAATGACCTGTTGTAAGTCAAGGACAACCTGCAGACCATTGAGGAAATGAGCTTTTCTCGAGTAACACTGCAGCTGTTCTCCGTTTCTGACCACAGGCAAAGGCACCTGCAGACATCCCCGCCGATCAAGAGGTGCCCCCATTCTCCTGCGCTCAGCCTTTGGAAGCTGTGGCAAATGTGCTGAAACCCAGTGAGAAGGAGACGGAGGAAGCTTTGCAGCAGGTGAAGCTTGAGAGGGATGCTGCTGTCCAAAACCTCACTGCCAAGGTAAGAAATTTGCCGCTTTTTGTTTCGAACCTCCCTCCATGCCCGTTCTACCGGAAATTGATACGTCATTTTCTTACGTAAATACCATTCAATGGGTGGAGCCATCTTTTAGGCCAGGGGTCTCCAAATTTGACAACTTTAAGACTTATGAACTTCAACTCCCAGAATCCCCAACCCGGAAGACTTGTGGACTTCGACTCTCAGAATTCCCCGGCCGGCCGGCTGGGAAATTCTGGCGGTTGGTGGCCAAGTTTGGAGATCCTTGCTTTAGACCAGACCTGGGCATTCCAAGCCCCCCAGGCTATCTCAACCCTTTGGCTGTCCCCATGCGGCCCATGGCGGGGACCACAGTAGCAGCGTCCTGTGGGGAAATTAATTGGCCCCTCCTGCTGCATTCCAATTCAATGCAAGCCATTCCGCCTTTGCCTGTAAGCGTTATGGCTCTAAATTCTGGGCTCTTCTGGAAACCTAACAAGACAAAGGACCATCTTCCACGTGCTTGTTTTGCAAAGCCATCCAATTCCACGGCTGCCATTTGGTCCCCTCAATGGTATGCTCCAGGGCCTTGTGGTAGATTTTTATATCCTAGTGGTTTTATCCAGCTTCCCCAGTGGAATTTCCCTGACAAAAGAAGACTGCGGTCCTAGGACTGTTGTGCTTCTGTTGGAGAAAACTTAGGGAAGCCAGGGGAAAAACGTGGCCTAGCTAACTTTCATTCCCTCCCGAAATCCAACCACCCACCTCTTCTTGCTAAGGGCTTAGGGAATTTTTGCTGTTTCAGATCCAAGAAAAGCAAACGGAGGCCTTGGAATGGAAGAAGAAGCACGACAAGATCTATGCTGAAAAGAAAGAAATGGAGTAGGTATCACTGGTGAGGAGGGTGTGTGCAAGAGAGGTTGCCCTTTGTCTTTCTTTTTCTTTTCTTTTCTTTTCTTTTCTTTTCTTTTCTTTTCTTTTCTTTTTTTTTTTTTTGAACGTATGTTTTATGGGTTGGGCTTTGCCTTGTGATGAGCAGGAGGAAGAAACTCAGAATAGCTGCACCTTGACTGAGTTTTCAGTACAGGCAGTCCTCGACTTACAACCACAACTGAGCCCAAAATTTCTGTTCTTAAGTGAGATATATTTTTTAAGTGAGTTTTGCCCTGTTTTATGACCTTTCTTGCTAAGTGAATCACTGCAGTTGTTAGTAACCCGGTTGTTAAGTGAATGGTTTCCCCTGTTGACTTTGCTCGTTAGAAGGTCACTGCAACTGTCATAAGTCCATGCCAGTTGCCAAGCCTCTGAATTTTAATAATATGATGATGGGGATGCCACAATGGTCAAAAGTCAGTTTTTTCACTGCCATTGTAACTTTGAATGGTCACTAAACAAACTTTTGTAAGTCAAGGACTACCTGCATACGAGGGGAGGAAACTCAAGCAGGGGTGCATAGTTATACCATGCACGCAACAATAAAAGGAGCATTTCTTTAATCCTCACGTCATGAAGAGCCCTGGTCTAGTTTTGTGATGCAATTATAAATTGGCTTTTCTCTCCACAAAGACCAGCAAAAGACTCCGCATTGGATAATGATGGCCAGGAGAACGGCTGCATTAGGTCGCATGCTTTTGCTTTGCATTCTGTTTTTCCAGAGATGGATGGATGGGTTTATATCCCTCCTTTCTTATTTTTATATAAATAAGGTGGTAAACATACCTAATCCTCTTTCCTCCTATTTTCCTCATTACAACAACCCTGTCAGGTGGGTCGGACAGAGTGACCGGCCCAAAGTCACCCAGCTGGCTTTGATGGCTAAGGCAGGACTAGGACTTCCCGTCCCCTGGTTTGTAGCCAGGAGCCTTTAACCCCTGGATTTAATCTTCCTTTTCTCACCAGCAATCGGTAACTGATGAGGCTGTAGGTGCCTCTCCTGATTTCATTTTGCCAATTGTTTGCCTTGCCCATCTTTTGTTTTGAGAGGGCAAATGACCTTTCTTGCTTTGTCTTCTCTTCATCTCCTTCACCGCCTAGTTTTGCTAGGAGGGCCTGGGAGTGAAAGGAAAGGCCGTCTTCAGAGAACGATGACGTCTCAAAGGCACTTGCTGACAGAAAGTGGGACCTATTCAACAGTGTGACATTTGATTAAATATCCTGATGGCATGTTAATATAATTTTCTTCTTTCATTTTCAGAAAAATTGTTGCAGAGTTTGAGGACATCATCGTACAAGTGATGGGTAGGTTCAGATTAGGTGCTGTAAATATCTCTTTCTGAGGAAGGAGCAACATCCCACAATCCCCTCTGGACTTGGCATTTTGTGCCTGAGACTTGAACGCATGAAACTACCTCACCTGCAGTCGGCTAGAAAACAGACTGGATGGCTAGATTAAGGTGTTGTGACACTACACAACTTGTACTGCCAAGTCATTATGATGAGGGCTAAGGAAGACTGGGAACATCATTCAGTGATAGTGGGAGGGTTTCAGGTAGGGAGACCCTGAGATTAGATCCCCCTGCCCAAAATTTCTAGATTTTAAAATGTCCCAAAGGTGCTTTTTCAAGAGGCAACTGAACTTTTTGTTTTTTCTTTGAAGATGTTTTGCTTCTCATTCAAGAAGCTTCTTCAGTTCTGACTGGATGGTGGGGAAGGGAAGGATTTCTATTCTTTGCAGGCAGCTGGTCATTTGCCTCCTTTTTGGAGAGTCGTTGAGGCTACTTGGAGGTTTATCTGTGTCCTCTCTCTCTAAAAGGATGCAAATGACCAGCTGTCTGCAATGAATATAAATCCTTCCCCACCAGCCAGCCAGAGCTGAAGAAGCTTCTTGGGTGAAGAAAAACCAGGAAGCTTAGTTGCCTCTTGGAAAAGCACCTTTGGGACAACCAATGACTTGGATGACTGAGAATCTCCATCGACATTTAGATTTTAAGATCAATAATTGAATAGGTAGTGTCTTGGGGGGAATTTCCTTCTGGCTTTTTCTATATTTCCTAGAACAGTGGCGCCCAACCTTTCTGGCACCAAGGACCAGGCAATTTTTCCCATGGACCGGCGGTGGGGGTGGGGGTGTTGCGGAACCTTAGATCCCACGCATGCGCGGATAAAGCTTTGCTCGCTCGCCCTCTGCTTGTGCAGCCCAGTTCCCAACAGGCTGGGGGCTCCTGTCCTAGAAGGTTGTGCCCATTGAACTGACTTGTTTTCCGCAGAGGATTGTCAGACCCAGAAGGAGCTTGCAAAAAAAGAACTGCAGAAAGCCTTGGATGCAAAACAGCAGGCGGTCTCGGACCTGAATGCCTTGGAAAAGTCTTTCTCTGAATTCTTCAACCGGTTTACAAAACAAAAGGAGGCCATAGAAGGATTTCAGAAGGTGAGCGGGTGTTTTTGTTTTGTTTTTTTTTCCTTCAGCTGCTCTGCTCTGAGCTGCTTTTGACTCCCTGAAACTTTCATTTTTTTCATGACAAGCATTTTGGCTTTAAAGGATGGAAGCTTTAGGTGTCCTTTTCGTGAATGAGGATCTTTGCAATCGGCAACAGAGCTGCCTACATTGCTAATACAATATAAATAACTACAGTTGTGCCAAATACCAATCTTCAAACATTTGGGGATAATTGTATATTTGAAGGAGTATAAATAGATCCTAAAACACTTTGCTGTCTTTCTTTGGAATGCTGTTAATAGCTCTTTATTTTCAATAGGAGGGTGCTATTTCTGCTTTTTTTTAAAAAGATATTTGCTTTTGTACATAGGGAACCAGTATTGTCTCCTGGTTAATTACGCTAATTGGTCAGAAGAGAAGGGTGTCATTAAATGAACATTTATTTTAAACAAATTCCAGTTTCTGTATCTGATCAGATATCTGGATTTGCTCTACTGGAGAAAAACAGGTTTGCCTAAAGAAAGTTTTTGCCTCAAAAACAGGCAAAATGCTACCTTAAATATCCACATAAGAATGTTTAAGAATCTAATTACCAACAGTTTAGCAATGGTGATGATGCTGGTGAAAGGAGCTAAGACTGGCATTTTTTATTTCGAAATCTAAGTGCTTATTAGCAGAGCCAGAATTGAAAGCCTCAAACTGAACAAAGGTATAATATTCCCATTCAAACGAAGAGGATTGTTTTGTGTGATGGCTTTGTGTTCAAGAAGACAACGGGGAAGGTGGGGGCTTGTCCTGGCCAGTGAAATCCAAAGGACCCAATCTCGTCCTCTAGAATGAAGACACGCTGAAGAAATGCGTGGAGGATTACCTTGAGAGAATTAAGAAGGAAGAGCAGAGATACCAGGCCCTGAAGGCTCACGCAGAAGAAAAGTTGGATCAGTGAGTTGGGCATCTGGGTCCTTCCGAGTTGGGGAGAAAGCAGAAACCTTGACTGAGTTAACGTGCGTGGCTGTTTTGTTCCTTCCCACGCAGAGCCAACGAGGAGATTGCCCAGGTGAGAAGCAAAGCCAAATCGGAAGTGGCTGCCCTCGATGCCAGCTTGCGCAAAGAACAGATGAGGGTCCAGTCGCTGGAGAGCAGCATTGAGCAAAAGGTCAGTCCAACCGAGAGCCCCCGCTCTTCCCAAGCAACGAGGCCGACCACGGAGGCAAGACTTGTCTCCCACGCTGGGTGGGTTTTTTAAAAGAAGAAAACCAGTAATGGCGAATTTATGGCACGTCCGTCACATTACGTAGCAATTCTAGCTAACTCTTCATTGATAAGCCTGCAAGTCAGTTGGATTCATCTGTGGGGCATACGAAAAAACTGCCCTCCAAACTGACATTTGGAAAGTGTGGGCTATTAAAATTCAAGTTGAACTCTACTTAAAAGTGTACAGCTCCTTGTATAATCGACATATGCAACTACATTTTCCTTTTTATAAGTACCACACACATACATGTACACAGAGAGAGCTGTTCCTATGAAGGAGAACTCGGTTAATATAAATGTTACTTTCTAAATTGTATTTATGCAACATCTACCATACGATGGCTTTCTTTTTGTTTCTTTAACAGGTAAAAGAAAACAAGGAACTCACAAAAATTTGTGAAGAATTGATTTCTAAGATGGAAAAATTGTGCTAGATCTCTGCATTCCTCCCGTTTTGTTCTGTTTTCCAATTTTGGGGTAGATTATTTATTAAATGTATTTCTACGCTTCAGTGTCACTAGTTTGACTAATATTATTTGATATGAAATAGTTTCTTTTTATTCCCACTTTCTGTTTCTAAAAAGTAATTGAAAAGGCCTACTGTGGCTCTTCTGTGGATGGCAAGGTTTGGGGTATTTTTGTTTTTAGCCTGCAGTCTTTAAACTACCCAATGTTTGATAGGATATTTTCTACATTCTTGAACTCAACTTTATTGTTTCCTTATATGTTTCTGATAGTCAGCAAAGAAAATTAGTTTCATTTTGTATGAAACAGAAAATTTATCTTTCATTTAAAAAATGAATGCTTCTGATATATTGCACAGACTCTATAATAAAAATTGTTCATTAACAAGTTGATGTATTCATACAAATCAATTTGCTGAAATTGCAAAATAAGTCTCTGGTTGTTGAGCCATCTATCTCTCTCTTTCTTTGGTCTTTAAAATAAAAATGTTTCATTAAATTTGTAAATTTACTAGGTTGTATATTTTATAACTAAATGAATAAATAGTATGCATTTAATGCAAGTAGAAAACTCAATTTATAACTCCTAATTTTTTAAGACCATGTCAATATTTGTTAGGGATGTTGAGATTTGTTTCAAATTTTTCCTAGCAAAGAATATACCATAAAACTAGTAACATTTATTATTTATTTGTTAAATTTATTTGCTGCCTATCTCGTCATGGGGCTACTTCAGGCGACTTATAAAAGAAATGGAAAGAACCAATCAAAGGCACGAGTAGGAGAGGCTCGTCCTAGCGGGATGAGGTGGATCCTCGGGTGGCCTGGGCCTCTGCCATTAAGGACTCTGAAGGTCATAACCAACACCTTGAACTGCCCCCGGAAGCAGATGCGTGGCCAGCCAAGTTTGTTTAGCAGACGTGTGTCATGGGCCGTCTTGGGGGCCTCAGAGATGGCTCTCGCTGCCGTAGTTTGCACCAGCTGAAACTTCTGAATGGATGTCAAGGGTAGCTCCATGTAGAGTACATTGCAGTAGTCCAGAGAAGAGAGGACTGAGCTTTGAGTGACTGAGCGCAGGGGAATCATGAGCCAGGAAAGGTCACCGCTGGTGCAGAAACGAGCTGTGCAAAACCTCTCCTAGTCACGCCATCATTTGCTCTTCGAGTAGGAGATGTGAGTCCAGGTGAGCCCCTAAATTGCAAACTGGATCTGAACGGGGTAATGCGGCCCCGTCCAGGATTAAAGATGACAAAACCTCGGATCATGAGGTTCCATGCCCTCAAAGCCATTCAGTCTTGCCCAGCAGAGTTCCGTTGAAACCTGTTGTCCCCCAATCCCAGGTCCTTACAACTTCCAAGCACCACGAAAAGGTAGTGTGACCTCATCACTCTGGGCACCAGATGTGGAGCTGAGTATCATCAGCACAATGGTGATAGGTCAACCCATAATGACGGACGATCTCGCCCAGCGGCTCCATGTAGATGTTGACTAGGCAAGGAGAGAGGGCCACAAGTAGGCAGTCGCTTCCTTTTCCTCATTGAAAAGAAAGGAAAGTTACCAATTTCCTAAAGGCATAATTACGCTATTTTACACTTAAATAATTATTCCGTTCCCAACCAGGAGATGTCACTGTTGCCACACGGATCATCTTTTGATTTCTCAAGAGACCAAGGGATCTCTGTTCTACCCGTTGATTTCTAAGATTATAAAATGGATCCTATTTCCTACAGATCCTCAGGAATTTAAAGCATCAGATCTATATTCCGTGTAACAAATGCTATAAAGACTTTACATTCTAACATCCATGTTGTTTTACAAGTCAGCATTCATGCATTTCCTCCTTTTGCCTAAATTTTTCAAATCATACTAGAAAGATGAGGGATGTATGCAGGTAAACATTCAACATGCAGTTCCACCATTATTTAAAAGAGAAGCTCTTGCTTAATTGTTTTCCTGAGATGATCGCGTAAAGCAAAACTCTTACCCAAATCCATTTCTACCTCTAGTTAACAAACAGAAATTCCACAAAACGACCACTTTAAAGATGGGGAATCTCAGCATGGGAAAGGACTGATTTTAAGATTCCTAAATGAAAAGGCCCC